>NC_066314.1:779222-1122310 GCF_022539315.1 Serinus canaria | reverse complement strand
AAAAATTTGGAAAATCCTGGTGGGAGACCCCCCCACCACAGAAGTTCTTCCCTCCTGATCCAAAGTGAGCTTTCCTTTGGGTTTGGATCCTCATGATCCCAACAGAGCTTTCCCTTGGATTTGGAGCAGGTTCTTCCAAACTGAGCTTTTCCTTGGATCTGGAGCAGGTGTTCTTTCCCTCACGATCCATGCTGAGCTTTTCTTTGGATTTGGACTTTGATGATCCAAACAAAGCTTTTCCTTGGATTTGGAGAAGATTCTTCCTTCATGATCCCAACTGAGCTTTTCCTGGGTTTGGATTGGAGCAGGTTCTCCCCTCATGATCCCAACTGAGCTTTTCCTGGGTTTGGAGCAGGTTCTTCCCTCATGATCCATTTTTTTTTCCCCTCACAGCCATCGTGGATATTGTGCAATCCCAAAAACTGTGGGAAAATCCTGGTGGGAGACCCCCCCCCACCAGCAGAGGTTCTTCCCTCCTGATCCAAACTGAGCTTTCCCTTGACATTTTGGAGCAGGTTCTTCCAAACGGAGCTTTTCCTTGGATCTGGAGCAGGTTCTTCCCTCACGATCCATGCTGAGCTTTTCTTTGGATTTGGACTTTGATGATCCAAACAAAGCTTTCCTTGGATTTGGAGAAGATTCTTCCTTCATGATCCAATGAGCTTTCCTTGGGTTCAGATTGGAGCGGGTTCTCCCCTCATGATCCCAACTGAGCTTTTCCTTGGGTTTGGATTGGAGCAGGTTCTCCCCTCATGATCCCAACTGAGTTTTCCATGGTTTGGAGCAGGTTCTTCCCTCATGATCCAATTTTTTTCTCCCTCACAGCAATCGTGGATATCGTGCAATCCCAAAACTGTGGGAAGATCCTGGTGGGAGACCCTCACCAGCAGATCTACACCTTCCGAGGGGCCGTCAACACCCTGTACCTGGTGCCTCACAGCCACGTGTACTACCTGACCCAGGTAAGGGCCGCGTTTTCCATGGATAAATCCCAGATCCAGGGAAATTGGCACCGTGGAGGGTTTGCTGGGAATCTGGAAGTTGTGGTGCTTGAGTGGAGGGATCCCATCCTGCTGGTGGAAAAGTGGGAGTTGGGATTGAGGCCTTGTTTCGGGGAGATTCCTCTCTTTTGGGGGGATCACATCTGGAATGCTGGATCCAGCTGTGGGATCCAACTGACCTGGGGCTGCTGGGAGAGCTGGGAATGTTCCCCTGGAGAGGAGAAGGCTCCAGGGAGAGCTTCCAGCACATTCCAGGGCCTGGAGGGGCTCCAGGAGAGCTGCAGAGGGACTGGGGACAAGGCCTGCAGGGACAGGAGCCAGGGAATGGCTCCCAGTGCCAGAGGGCAGGCATGGATGGGATCTGGGCAATGAGGAATTCCTGCATGGGCTGGAGCTGCCAGAGCAGCTGGGGCTGCCCCTGCATCCCTGCAGTGTCCCAGGCCAGGCTGGACACTGGGATGGAGCAGCCTGGGACACTGGGAGGTGTCCCTGCCCGTGGTCAGGATTTCCAGGAATATTTTAGAGAGATTTTGATGCTTTTTCCAAGACAGAAGTTCTCCAGAAGGTTTTAAGGATTCCCAGGAATGTTTTTGAGTGATTTTGATGCTTTTTCCATGGAAAAAAACAGTGCAGAGGATAGCTGGGAATGCCATAATTCCATAGAGATCGATAGAACCTTAGAGATTCCAGGAATTCCTTCTGGTTTTCCTGCTGATCCCGGGACGTTTGCAGAGTTTCAGGTTCGGCCCCGAGATCGCCTACGTGGGAGCCACGATCCTGGAGGTGTGCAAAGGGATCCGCAGCAGAACCCTGCTGGGGGGAGAGCACCGGGGTGAGCGGGGCTGGGAATGCCAGAGATCCCCAGGGATTCCCCAGGGATTCCCAGGGATTCAGGCGGGAACCGTTCAGTAATTCCTGCTCCTAAATTAGAGTATGGGTTCATTCCAGTCTGCAATCAATGTCAGGTCATGTCATGCCATGCGTGAGAAATAAACACTGAAAATACATGAAAAATACATTGAAAATACACTGAAAAATACATTGAAAATACACGAAAAATACACTGAAAAAATAACACGGAAAATACACGAAAAATACACTGAAAATACACCGAAAATACACTGAAAAATACACGGAAAATACACGAAAAAAATACACCGAAAAATACACCGAAAAAATACACGAAAAATACACTGAAAAATACACGAAAAATACACTGAAAATACACTGAAAATACACTGAAAATACACTGAAAATACACTGAAAATACACTGAAAAATACACGGAAAATACAGGGAAAATACACTGAAAAATACACTGAAGATACACTGAAAATACACTGAAAATACACTGAAAAATACACTGAAAAATGCACGAAAAATGCACGAAAAATGCACGAAAAATGCACGAAAAATACACTGAAAAATACACGAAAAATACACTGAAAAATGCACGAAAAAATGCACGAAAAATGCACGAAAAAATGCACGAAAATGCACGAAAAATACACAGAAAAATGCACGAAAAATACACTGAAAATATACTGAAAAATACACTGAAAATACACTGAAAAATACACGAAAAATACACGAAAAATACACTGAAAATGCACTGAAAAATGCACCAAAAATGCACCAAAATTACACCAAAATTACACCAAAAATACACGAAATTATATACTATGAATATAATACCTATAACACACCATAATACACTATAATATAATAATTTATATGATATACTATACTATACTATAATATGATCTGATATTATTTAATATGATCTGATATTATATAATATGATATGATATAATGTAATGTCATGTCATGCAATGCATTATAATACACTATAATATTATATGTGTTATGATATACTATGATGTGATATGCTATAATATACCATATCATAATATAATATATGATATATATGCTATAATATATTATATATCGTAATATATATCATATAATATATTACAATAGATAATATATATCATATCTATCATAATATATTGCAATATATATTGTAATATATTCTGATATACTATGATATAATATGATCTACTTTAATACACTATAATATAATCTGATATGATATAATAGGATCTATTTTGTATACTATTATATACTATTCTATTTTATTCTATACTATTATATATATTGCAATATACTATTATATTACATTATAGTATAGTGCCGTGTATTATAGTATAGTATATAACAGTATTGTATATTACATTACATTATATAGTATATTTTAATAGTATATTTAATATAATAAAATTGATAACAGGAAATCAAATGATTTCATTAAATATTATTATCTTATCTATAATTCTGTAGTTAGTTTAGTATGTTATAGTAGATATATTCATATAACAAATATTAATAATATTTAATCTTAATATAATGTAGAATACTATTATAAAATAAATAATATTCATATTTAATAAATATTAAATAATAAATAATATTATAGAATTATATTAAATACTCTTATATTAAATAATACAATATATAATACATATAATTAAATTAGAAATTAATTTATAAATTAGAAATATAAACTAGAAATATATTCATTTCATTAGGAAATAATTAATTTTATTAAATAATACTATTAACAATAATATTAAATATGACATTGTTACAATTTCATTTATTCTAAAATTTGAAAATGTATGCTTGGAAATAAATATTTAATTCATTTCCTGAAATAAAGATTTAATTCATTTCCTTAAAGAAAAGAATTTGTTAAATACCTTAAAATTCAATTAATAATGGAAAATATTTAATTAATAATAACAGGTAAATATTAACTATTAAGAGATTTAAAAGTTCATATATTAAGTAGTAAGATAGAATAATTAATATATTAAATTTTTTATCTTACTACTTATACTTCTGACAAAAATTAATATATAGTATGAAGATAAAATAATGAAATGTAAATATTTAATTTAGAAATGAAATATTTAATTAATAATGAAATGTAGATATTAAATTAACAATAAAATAGAAAAATAAATTATTTTTAAAATAGAAATAATAACTTGCTAAATTAAATAAATAACAAAATATAATATAATAAGATATAAATATTTAATACAAAATATAAGAATAAATTAATAATAGATTTAAAGTTAAATTTAGTAATAAAATATAATAAATAAAATAAATTATTAATGAAATACTAATAATATTAATTATCAATAAACTGGGAATTCCAGCTGGGAATGGCTGTGGGTAACTGGGAATGGCTGGGGGTGACTGGGAATGGCTGTGGGTGACTGGGAATGGCCGTGGGTACTGGGAATGGCCGGGGGTGACTGGGAATGGCCGTGGGTGACTGGGAATGGCTGGGGGTAACTGGGAATGGCTGGGGGTAACTGGGAATGGCTGGGGGTGACTGGGAATGGCTGGGGGTAACTGGGAATGGCTGTGAGTGACTGGGAATGGCTGTGGGTGACTGGGAATGGCTGGGGGTGACTGGGAATGGCTGGGGGTGACTGGGAATGGCTGTGGGTGACTGGGATGGACTGGGGGTGACTGGGAATGGCTGGGGGTAACTGGGAATGGCTGTGGGTAACTGGGAATGGCTGGGGGTAACTGGGAATGGCTGTGGGTAACTGGGAATGGCTGTGGGTAACTGGGAATGGCTGTGGGTAACTGGGAATGCCGTGTGTAACTGGGAATGGCTGGGGGTGACTGGGAATGGCTGGGGGTAACTGGGAATGGCTGGGGGTGACTGGGAATGGCTGTGGGTGACTGGGAATGGCTGGGGGTGACTGGGAATGGCTGGGGGTAACTGGGAATGGCTGGGGGTGACTGGGAATTCCACTGGGAATGGCTGTGGGTAACTGGGAATGGCTGTGGGTAACTGGGAATTCCAGCTGGGAATGGCTGTGTGTAGCTGGGAATGCTGTGTTTAACTGGGAATTCCAGCTGGGAATGCCGTGTTTAACTGGGAATTCCTCCTCAGGGGAGGTGCGGGGAGGCCGGCAGGGGACGGTGGCGCTGCTGTCCCGCAGCAACTGGACCGTGTTTGAGGACGCCGTGGAATTCTCTGGGAGAGACCCCCCGGCCAAAATCCACGTCATTGGGGTGAGGGCCATTGCACCCAGACACGTTCCAAGGATTTCCAGGAATATTCCAGGAAAAAGCAGGAATTTTTTGTGCCCCGGGGTGCCGTTATTCTCCAGCCTTTGCAGGCCTCATCCCATTTCGAGGCTTCTTTGTGCAGGCCTCAATCAATTTTTAGGATAATTTGTCCCATTTTATGAGGGATGAGGCAGGGAAAAAAGGGATGGAGAGCTGGAACAAGCTTCTCCAAGGATTCCAATTAATAGTCCAGGAAAAAGCAAGAATTTTCAGAAAAAAAACCAGGATTTTCTGTGGGCAGGGATGTTATTTAGAGCTGTTATCCCCCAGCCCTTGCAGGCCTCATCCCATTTTTGGGATAATTTTTATCCATTTTCATCAGGGATGGAGCAAGAAAAGAGGGATGGACAGCTGGAAGAAAGAATTCCAAGGTTTTCAATAAATATTCCAGAAAAAAGCAGGATTTTTTTGTAGCCAGGGATGTTATTTGGAGCTCTTCCTCTGCAAGCCTTGCAGGCCTCATCCCATTTTGAGGCTTCTTCGTGCAGGCCTCAATCCATTTTTAGGATAATTTGTTCCATTTTTATCAGGGATGGGGCAGGGAAAGAGGGATGGACAGCAGGAACAAGTTATTCTGAGGTTTCCAATTAATAGTCCAGGAAAAAGCAAGAATTTTCAGAAAAAAAAGCAGGATTTTCTGTGGCCAGGGATGTTATTTAGAGCTGTTAATAATCCATTTTTGGATTATTTTTCCCATTTTTATCAGGGATGGGGCAAGGAAAGAGGGATGGACAGCTGGAATAAAGAATTCCAAGGTTTTCAATAAATATTCCAGGAAAAACCAGGAATTTTTTGTGGCCAGGGATGATATTCAGAACTGTTACTCTCCAACCATTGCAGGCCTCATCCCATTTTGAGGCTTCTTCGTGCAGGCCTCAATCCATTTTTAGGATAATTTGTCCCATTTTATGAAGGATGGGGCAGAGAAAGAGGGATGGAGAGCTGGAACAAGCCTCTCCAAGGATTCCAATAAATATTCCAGGAAATAGCAGGAATTTTCAGAAAAAAGCAGGAATTTTTTTGTGACCAAGGCTGTTATTCAGAACTGTTCCTCTCCAACCCTTGCAGGCCTCATCCCATTTTTGGGATAATTTTTATACATTTTTATCAGGGATGGGGCAGGAGAAAAGGGATGGAGACTTGGGACAAGTTATTCCAAGGTTTTCAATAAATATTCCAGGAAAAAGCAGGAATTTTTTGTGGCCAAGGATGATATTCAGAGCTGTTCCTCTCCAAGCCTTGCAGGCCTCATCTCTATTTTAAGTTTATTTTTCCCATTTTTATCAGGGATGGGGCAGGAAAACAACAAAAATGGTGGAATTTGGAGGGGTTTGGTGCCTGATTTTGGGAATTTTAACAGGTTTGGAACCTGATCCTTGGGAATTTTAGGCTGATATTTCAAATTTTCCATCATTTTTCCACCCAAATTCCAGTTCAAGGAGGGCTTGAAGTGCCCAGGATTGAAAATCTTCTGCAGTGGAATTTATAAAAACAATAAATTTCTAATTCTTATTTGGTGTTATGTTAATTCATTTTATGTTTTTATTTGATTTTAAAATATTTTATGTATTTTATAAATAATTCTTATTTCATAAATGAAAGAAACACATAAATAAGAAATACATATAATAAAAATAGAAATATAAATACATATAAAAAAATACATAAATAAAATTTGGTTTCTAAATACATTTTTCTTCCTTTCAGGGACTGGAGAGGTTTGGCCTGAGCAGAATTTATGACATTTGGAAGCTCAGCCTGCCTGCAGATGTCAGGAAAAACTGTGAGTATTCCTTTAAACTTCTTTTTTCCAGGATTTTTTTAGGTTTTGCTGGCAATCAAAACCCTTTTAATGATATAATAAATAATAATAATTACAATAATAATAAAAATAACAAGAACATTAATAATTTAATATCTAATAATGACATATAATCTGTATATAAGATATAATTTTATATGATAATTCAGGATTAAAAATTCAGGATTTCCTTTAAATTCGGGATAAAATTCAGTAAAAATTAAAAATTCAGGCTTTCCTTTACAACATGGAATAAACTTCAGGATAGAAATTTGGGATTTCCTTTAAATTCAGGATAAAATTCAGGATTTCCTTTAAAACATGGAATAAACTTTAGGATTAAAATTTGGGATTTCCTTTAAATTCAGGATAAAATTCAGGATAAAAAAATCAGGATTTCCTTTAAAATATGGATTAAAATTCAGGATGGAATTCAGGACAAAATTCAGGCTTTCCTTTACAACATGGAATAAACTTCAGGATTAAAATTTGGGATTTCCTTTAAATCCAGGATAAAATTCAGTTTAAAAACAAAGGATTTCCTTTGAAATTCAGGATTTTCCTTGAAAGTATGGAGTAAAAATCAGGATAAAATTCAGGATTTCCTTTAAAATATGGAATAAAATTCACGATTAAAAAATCGGGATTTCCTTTAAAATTCAGGATTTTCCTTTTAAGTATGGAAGTAAAATTCAGGATAAAATTCAGGATTTCCTTTAAAATATGGAATAAAATTCAGGATAAAATTCAGGGCTTTCCTTTAAAATATGGAATAAAAATTAAGGAATCAAAATTCAGGATTTCCTTTAAAATACGGAATAAAATTAAGGATCAAAATTCAGGATTTCCTTTAAAATATGGAATAAAATTCAGGATAAAATTCAGGATTTACTTTAAAATATGGAATAAGATTCAGGATAAAAAAATTGGGATTTCCTTTAAATTCAGGATAAAATTCAGGATTTCCTTTAAAATATGGAATAAAATTCAGGTTTAAAAAATTGGGATTTCCTTTAAATTCAGGATAAAATTCAGGATAAAAAAATCGGGATTTCCTTTAAAATATGGATTAAAATTCAGGAAAAATGTCAGGATTAAACCCATCCCTTTAAGATGCAGGAAGAGCAGGTGAGTTTTTAATGGAGAACAAGAGAAGATCCCCCAGTTTCCCACCAATACAATTCCCACCGGGCAGATTCCTTCAGCAGCTGGAAAAGGAGGGGAACCAGCAGAGGGTGGGAAAGCCTTGCTGGGAGATGCAAATGAGATGCAAATGAGATGCAAATGAGGCTGTGGTGCTGGCAGCCCAGCTGGCGGTGGGGGATCCCTTCCTGGGCCGCTGGGAGCAGCCGGGGCTGGCGGCGCTGCGCGAGTTCGCCCAGCACAGCGACGACCGCGACCTGCAGGGCAAGATTGCCATCGTGGACAAGTATGGGGACAGGATCCCGGAGCTGCTGGCCAGGATCAGGGCCAGCCACGTGTCCCACCAGGGCCTGGCAGGTCAGTCTGCATCCCAGGAGAAAATTGGAAGGGTTTTCCATCCTGGGAAAAGGCTCTGGCGGGGTTGGGAGGGGTTTTTAGGAGGTGGGATTGAGAGGGTTTGGGGTTGGGAGGGTTCTGCTGGGAGAGCTGGGAATGTTCTCCTGGAGAGGAGAACTTCCAGCACATTCCAGAGGCTCCAGGAGAGCTGCAGAGGGACTGGGGACAAGGCCTGCAGGGACAGGAGCCAGGGAATGGCTCCCAGTGCCAGAGGGCAGGCATGGATGGGATCTGGGCAATGAGGAATTCCTGCCTGGGCTGGAACTGCCAGAGCAGCTGGGGCTGCCCCTGCATCCCTGCAGTGTCCCAGGCCAGGCTGGACACTGGGATGGAGCAGCCTGGGATGGTGGGATTGGAATGGGATGGGATTGAAGGTCCCTTCCCACCCAAACCATCCTGGGATTCTGGGATTTGGGACACTCAGAATCCATCCTGAGGGATCTTTATGGAAGTTGGGGATGGAAAAGGGAAGGGAGACCCTTCCTGGAGTCCTGAGATTCCCAGTGATGCCCCCGGATCCCAAAATTCATTCCTAGAGCAGAGTCAGGGTGGGGATGGATCCAATCCCAGGCTGGGAGAGCTGGGAATGGAGGGAATTCCTGGGAGAAGGAGACTGGGGTGGGATTTTGGGAAGGGATTCCCAGAGCAGCTGGGGCTGCCCCTGCATCCCTGCAATGTCCAAGACAAGACTGGACACTGGGATAGTAGAAAGTGGAGCCCTTCCCATTTGGTATTCCTGTTGGAATATAGGGAGAGAAAATTCCTCAGGTATTGAGCATTCCTGTTTGGGAATGTGGAGCTCAGGATGCCAGTCTGGAATCTCCCTTGATACAAATTCCCTTCATCCATCCTGATTCCCCACAGAGGAGCTTTGCTCCTGATTGAACTCTAGGAGAAGGGGGGTGGATGCAGAAGGAAATGAAACAGAAATTACCATTATTGCTGCCAAGGCTGACCCTTTTTCCATGTTTTTTCCCAGATTTCCTCATCGGGACCGTGCACCAAGCCAAGGGCCTGGAGTTCGACACCGTTTGTGTGGCCGATGATTTTGTCCAAATCCCTTCTGTCAGTGGGGCCTTCCTGAGGAGAATGAACATTGCTCTTGGTGAGGGGACAGCTCCCTGGGACACCTAAAGTGGGAAAGAAAAGAGTGGTGAGGGGCTGGAGAGTGGGAATGGAGCTGGGAAGGGTCTGGAGAACCAGGAGGGGCTGAGGGAGCTGGGAAGGGAATGGAGAACCAGGAGGGGCTGAGGGAGCTGGGAAGGGAATGGAGAACCAGGAGGGGCTGAGGGAGCTGGGAAGGGAATGGAGAACCAGGAGGGGCTGAGGGAGCTGGGAAGGGAATGGAGAACCAGGAGGGGCTGAGGGAGGTGGGAAGGGGCTGAGCCTGGAGCAAAGGAGGCTCAGGGGGACCTTGTGGCTCTGCACAAGTCCCTGCCAGGAGGGGACAGCCGGGGGGCTCGGGCTGTGCTCCAGGGACAGGGACAGGAGCAGAGGGAACGGCCTCAGGCTGGGCCAGGGCAGGGACTGGGGGGATTTTGGGACAATTCCTCCATGGAAAAGGTTGTCCTATTTTTAGGGCCCTCCCAGTGATTTTTCTCATTAAAACAACTTCCCCTCCTCATTTTCCTGCACACCTTTTCCAACTCCATGGATTCTGCTATTCCATAAATATTCCCACAGCCAAGCTTGGAGTTGTGTAGCAGCAAAGCCCAGTCCAGCCTTGGGAAAGCCACTGCTTCCCTGAGGCTCCTGTTCTGGAGTTCCCCCTACCCAGTGAATTCCCAGAGGGAATCCCAGAGGGACTGGGAAGCTCCTCCAGAGCCAAGCCTGGGCTCCAAACAGAAAAGCAGGAATCTGGGAGTGGCTTCTCCAGGCATGCAGAGGGGAGGGAGAAATGTGGGATGAGGCAGGAGCTGCAAACACAGGGGCTGCAAATTCCTGTTTTCCCAAAGAAACCCCCTCTGTCCTTCCAGAACTGGATCCTGGAATGGTTTGGCTTGGAAGGGACCTTAGAGCCCATCCAATTCCATGGGCACTGACACCCTCCATTATCCCAGGGTGCTCCAAGCCTCATCCTGGTTAAAACACTCTTTCCCAGCCTCAGTAATTTGGGAATTCTGTGTTCATAGCCCCATGAGAATGCCCAGTGCATCCAGGTTATCCAGGGAATGAGCACCTGGATAAGAGGGAGCAGCCTCAGCCTGGGCCAGGGCAGGTTGGGATTGGATTTTTGGGAATTTCTCCATGGAAAGGAGCCTCCAGCCATCCCAAATCCCTCCAGGCTTTGTTTTCCTCCTCCTCCTCCTGGCAGGACAAGCAGGAGTGGGAATGTCCCAGGTCCCCTCCCAGCTTTCCATGGAGACAGAGCCTGAATTCCTCAGCAGGAAGAAAATCAGGATGAGATTCCCACCCCAAGCATGTCCAACAGCACAAAATGCCAGAGATCCATCCCAAATGGAATCCTGGAATGGTTTGGGTGGGAAGGAACCTCAGAGCTCATTCTGGGGACACTGCTTGAAGCATTGGAAGGACCACAGAGAGCTGCTCATCCCTGTTGCCCAAATCCATGGATTGTGTCTCCCCTCTCCTAGACAGGACCCCTGAGGACGAGTGGAACCTGCTCTACGTGGCTGTCACCAGAGCCAAGAAGTGCCTGCTGATGTCCAAATCCCTGGAAAACCTTTTGTCTCTGGCTGGAGTAAGTGAAACCTTCCCAGGGCAAGGGAATCCTGCTGTGGGATGATTGAGGGCACCAAGGGATTATCCCAAGATCCATCCTGATCCTAGGATTGGTGCCATGGACTGCTCCTTGTGCTGGCATGCACCAGAATAGCAGGAATCACTTTTATTCCTGCATTTTGCTGCTCCATCAGAGGTTCCAGTAGGAAGACACAGGATTGCAGGGGGCTTTTTTCCACAGTTCTTGCGTTTGGATGTTGTTTTCCACAGATCCTGGGGTTTTATCTCCATGGAAGTGTGGAGGTTCCCTTTTCCCTGCCTGCAGGGCCTTCCAGCCCTTCCTTTTCCAGCCCTTCCTTTCCCCCCCTTTCCCTTTTCGCCCCCTTTCCCTTTTCCCTCCCTTTCCCCTTTCCCTTTTCCCCCCCTTTCCCCTTTCCCTTTTCCCCCCCTTTCCCTTTCCCCCCCTTTCCCTTTCCCCCCCTTTCCCTTTTCCCCCCCTTTCCCTTTTCCCCCCTTCCTTTATTCCCTTCTTTCCCCCCCTCATCTCCTTCCTGCCATTGGCTTCTGCTGGAGTTTTTTCACCTCCAGGAATTTGGGGTTTTGTTCCTTCTTTAAATCCCATCGTGTTCCAACTCTCTTCCTTAGGAGCTAAAAAAATTCTGGAGCAACATTCATCTATCTTCCCTCAGCTGCCTCTGAGGGGTGAAATTCCCTTTTTTCCATCTTTCCCAGGAGCGTTTCCTGCGGGTGGAGCTGCTGGGTGAGGCTGGGAAGGACAAGGATGGAGCTCCTGTTGCTTGTTGTGTGTCAGGATGTACAAAATCCCTGGAAGTCAGCTCCGGGCTGGTGGTGAAGAAGCTCCCGTTGACTCACGTACGTCCCTTCCCTGGGATTTGGGATTTGGGATTTGGGAACCTTCCTGAGCCACTCCAGTCCCTGTTCTGAGCAGGGATCTCAGCTCCCCATCCATTTCCTTGTGCTCACAACCAGGGCTGAGTTCCAAGGGTAATTCCAGGTTGTGTCTTGCACTTCCCACAAATCCACTCCATCCCAAAGATCCCATCTGAGACCTCAGGTGGATCCAGTCTGGGTTTTGCTGTCTCAGCTCCCTGTGTGGCTCTGGAGCCCATGGAATGTCCAGGTGGGGCTGGCCCAGCTCCCCTGGCCCAGGGACAATCCAGCCTTGGGCCAGCTCTGGCTCTGGTCCCACCTGGCTCCTGCCCAGAGGGGCTGGGAAGGCCGAGCTCCGTGGGGAGCCCCAGGTCACTCTGGGGAGCTCCATGGCCAGGACAAGGGACAGGACAGGAGGGAACAGCCCCAGGCTGGCCCAGGGCAGCTTTAGGGGGGACACTGGGGACAATTCCCTCCTGGAAAGGGTTCCCAGCTATGGCAGTGGGCTGCCCCAGGCCGGGGGGAATTCCCATTCCTGGAGGGATTTCAGACCCTGTGGATGTGGCACTCGGGCACGTGGGGGTCCTGCCTCAGGTTTGGCTTTTCTATTTTCACACTCTGTGCTGCTTTGGTGTGTGGGTCTGGGCTCCATATTATGGGATGGTGAGCTCTGTGCCCAGAGCAGGGAGACAAAACAATTCCTGCTCCAGCTGGGCACCAAGGACAAATGAGCCAAATCCCAGGCCAGGAGCACAAACCCCGTGGGCTGGAGAGAGAAAAACAAGCAGGGTGGGAGTGCCTGGGCTAAAGCTGGGCTGGGACAATGAACTGCAAGGTGGGAATGGAGCAGAGCTGATCCCAGGGAGAGACCCCGGGAGCGCTGGGGCATTTTGGGGCCATTTTGGGTCATCTTGGGGGCAGCCCTGGCTGGGCTCTGGTGCTGCCCAAGGTGCAGCCATGGAGGAGATCCTTGGAATCAATCCCTGCTTCCTTCTGGAACTCTGCCCAGCCTCTGCTCTAGCTCAGCCTTCCCAAGGCATCAGTTCTGCTTGGAGTAGTTGGACTCGATATCCTTAAAGATCTTTCCCAACCATTCCATGATTCTGTGTGGGATTTCCTTGCTTTGGGCACAGCATGGCTCCCTTCCCTGCATTGTGGCAGAGCTGGGAAGCCGAGGTTGTGTTCCTGCAGCTTCCTCTTCCCTGAAATCTCCTCTTTTCCTCCCACAGAGTGACAGCAGCCGGGATCCAGGGGGATTCCTTTGCCAGGCTTGCACCTGGCTGTTCTTCGGCTCCCTGACTTCACTCACCTCTTTCCCATCGATCCAGTAGGAGCCCATCCAGCTCTAACAAAGCCCTCCAGCTTCCCAGAGCTATCCTGGATGTGGGACAAATCCTCTTGGCACATCCCAGCTCCAAAATCAGGTGGATGTTGGAGGAGGATTTCAGCCCAGCTCCAAATTCCAGGTGGATGTTGGACAGGATTTCAGCCCAGCTCCAAATTCCAGGTGGATGTTGGACAGGATTTCAGCCCAGCTCCAAATTCCAGGTGGATGTTGGACAGGATTTCAGCCCAGCTCCAAATTCCAGGTGGATGTTGGACAGGATTTCAGCCCAGCTCCAAATTCCAGGTGGATGTTGGACAGGATTTCAGCCCAGCTCCAAAATCAGGTGGATGTTGGAGGAGGATATTCCCAGCTCCAGAGGAACTTCCAGGCTTCCTGGGGACGAGGTGATGCCTTTTCTCCAGCCCTGCCTCATCCTTCAGGAGCTGGGAATGGGATATCCAGAGGAATCTGCACTTTAGGAGTGGATCAGACAGAGCAGGAGTCATTTTGGAGCATTCCTTCTCTCCCCCCTGTCACCAGTGTCCAAACTTTAATCTCATCATTCCTGGAAATCCCTCTGTCCCACTGGAAAAAGAGGAAACATGACACTGGGAAGTATCCAAAGGAAGTTAATTTCTTTGAGATGAACTGTTCCTGTCCAGCCATGGGAGGAAATCATGAATCTCTCCCAGTGAATTAGTTTTCCATCCTTGCAGCTGAGGGGTTTCCCTGAATTCTTTCCCCTCTCCCTGCAGCCAACCAGGAAGGAAGAAATGAAGCAGCCAAAAAACTCCTTTGATTTGGTTCCAGCCAAACTCAGGGACAAACTGGAGAGGGATTTCCAATCCTAAAATGAAACGTGTAGCCAAAAAAAGCCTTACCACTTCCTTTGTGTCTCTTGCCTGCCCTTGAATGCCCTTTATTTCCCAGGCATGCCCGGGTGGGTCACGCTCTCCGTGCCTTGTGCCACAATTCCAGAGCCTGTGCCACAGGAAATCAAAACTGGAAGTGGTTTGAGGACCCTGCCCTTGGGCACAGCCTGAGCTGTGGGCTGTGCCTGCTGCAGCAATCTCAGACATCCTGGTTTTCTCCACTCATGGAGCTGCTTCCCTCCCTCTCCTTTCACTTTCCTAGCTGACTCCAGGAGTGCATTCCCAGAGCCTTGGATGTGCATGAAAGCACCAGGCCTGGAGCAGGCATTGGATCAGGCACCTGCAATGCTCCCTCCCAGCCTCTCCTCCTCCCAGCTTCCTTGGGAACAGGGATGTGCCCAGTCACACATCCTGGGTCAGAGGCACAAACAGGACAAGAGCAGCCAAGAAAAGCCCTGGAATTTCAGCTGTTGGATCCCTGCAGCTTCCCAAGCTTTTTGAGATCTGGCAGCTTCAGAGGATGGGATTGAACCCTTCATTTTCCTGGTGTCCAGTGGGAATCTCCTTGGTGCTGTGGGGATGGATTCATCCCAATCCAGTCCTTCCCATCCAGTTAATGAACCCACTGCTCTGTTATTTTTTATATAAAATATATTTATTTATACATAAAAATAAAGAGCTGCCTTTTCCAGAATGTAAGGAAACAAGTGGATAAAAACTGCTGAGGGATAAACACACAAAGGAAAATATTCCCTAAATTGTGGTGTTTGGTCCTTGCTGGTGTCTGTGGAGAGTCTGCTCCAGCTTGGATTCCCCGTGAGCCGGTGGGGATTGGGATCCAGAGCCGGGATCGGGGCTGGGAGTGCTTCCAGAGGATCCCTGAGCTCTGTGGGGCTGGCACGGTCCCAACACCTTTGGCTCTGGCTCAGTGGCTGGAAGAGAGCAGCAAAGGGATGAGGATGTGGGGAAATGCTTGGCTGGGTCTCTCTCACTCGAATTCTTGGGATTTGGGACAAAACCAGGAAAAGGATGAGGATGTGTGGGGAAATGCTTGGCTGGGTCCCTCTCCATCCATTTTCTGGGATTTGGGGACAAAGCTGGGGAAGGGATGGGACAGATACCCAGCTAATCCAACTCTATCCATGCTCCTGGGCAGGGAATGGGAGTTACCTGGGGCAGGGCAGCTCAGCTTCATCCCAAACCCCATCCCAACCTTCTCCCTTCCCACCACCAGCATCCCCAGGGCCAATTCCCCCCAATCCCAGCTCCCAGTGCAGGACACCCACCCACCTTTGGGGTCATCCATGGGAGTCATCCATGTTCAGGCCAGGAAGAGCTGCTCCGTGTGCTCTGCCACCCCTCAGGGAAGCATCCAGAATTCCATCCTCCGGCATCCCTTGGCATGGTGGGTGCGCCCAGTGTCCCCAGGGTGGGTGCTCAGCCCGTGGGGACAATGACAGGAGATGCCACCTCCTCGTTCCCAGAGGGAATTCCCTCCATGGGAATGTCCCTCTCTGTCACCGTGTAGCCACGCCTGGTGCATCTATGGGGGGAAGAGGAGCGGCAGTGGCATTCCAAGGCTTTTCTTTGGGAAGCACAGAAGCTTTGGAAAACTCATTCCTGGGGTTTGGCACTTACTTCCTCCTCCTCCTCCAGCAGCAGACGGCCACAATTCCCATGGCCAGCAGCACCAGGAGTCCTGTGGGATGGACACTCGGGGTGAGGAATCTCCCAGCCCATGGCTGATGAATTGCACCAAAATAGCTCCATAAGGAGCCAAAACCACTCCAGGCACCATCACAAGATCCCTCCTCACCCCTGGAGGGAGGCAATTGGGAATTCTTCTTGACAGGAAGAAATTTGGGTGCTGAATCCTTCCCCCACTCAGTGGCATTCCCATTGGCCATGGAAAGCTCCCACAGCCCCCAAAAGGAATTTTAAGCTTAAAAAAGTTGAAATCAGCCCCTGTTTCCCAAAGAAGTTTTTTTTCCCTCAGCTTACCAACAGAAGAGGCCACGGACTGGATGGAAACTGGAAAAGAGGAGAGAAAAGGAAATTTTGAGCGGCAAAGGTAGGAAAGGGGTGGATGCTGGGAGGAGCCTCACTAAAAAGGAGGTTGGAGAGAAGGAAAAGTTCCATTGGAAAAGCAAGAGATCCTTTGTGGATGAAACAGGCCCCAGGGGAGGTCTGGGAATCAGCCCAACCTGCAGCATAATCCGTGGGCGGGATGGGCAGCGAGGTCGTCCCCTCTCCCGGCGTGGATGTGTCCGGTGTTGGAACCATCTCTGGTGGCCTGGATCCAGCTGGTGACGGCCCATCAGGTGCTGGTGGCACAGGGGACTGACTGGAAGCTGGAAAGGGGCTGGAATTGGGGCTGGCACTGGTGGTTCCTGCTGGGAAAATGGTGGGAGATGTTTAAATTCCCAAAATCAAAAAGCTGCGCCGTTATTTCTGTGCCCTCATCCACAGCCACAGAATCACTGGGATTTCACCCCATGGGGTGGATCTGATCCCAGCACAGGAATGTTGTGGTTTCCACACCCTGGGAGCTGTGGCTTTGCCGTGGCTGTGGCAGCTCCAAACCCAGTCCCAATCCTGTTCCTCACCCCTCTGGGTCGTGCTCGCCGGGCTGGGGGTTTCCCTGGAAAGAGCTGGATCTCCTGTGGGAAAACACAACAGGGAGACACCATCAGCTGGGAAGTGAACTCTCCAAGTGGTTTGGTAAGTTAGAGAGTCAAAATTATTTTATCCAGCATTGAGGTCTGGGGGAAATTCCACAAATTCCAAAATATGGATGTTCATTGTCCAATGATAACAATTTTTATATTTTAGCAAAGCAAAGAACTAATGCTCACTGGCTTCAAGTTATTAATTACCATTCTATCTTCTTTTGATTAATAATTTGTCCTTTTTTAATTATCCTAATTAATCTGTATTTTCAGCCTTTTAATTATGTTTTCCCACATTGGGCACCTCTGGTTTATGCAAAGTCCCTTTGTGGTTTATAAATTCCGCGTTCCTGGCATTCCATCCTCGACAATAAATTCCTCTCCCAGGTTTTAACTTCCTCCCCCAGGTCTGGGAGCTCTGAAGGATGCGAGGCACTAAACTTTTGTTTTCCCAACTCATGATCCATTAGGATCCAATTCCTCTCCATAATTCTCCCATTTCTGATTCTTTTGGAAGAAACAGAACTCGGGTGGCGCCCATGTTCCTTCCCATCTCCTGTTCGGGGTGTCCCAGCTCCAACTTCCCCTGAGCACTCACGGATGCACTGGAGGGTGGGGTTGGTCCAGCGGGGCTCGGAGCCGTTCCAGAGGATGCACTGGATGAGGCTGGAGGTCCCAGCTTTCCGTTTGTACCCGGGCTTGCAGGAGTAGCGCAGGCGGGAGTTCAGCTCCGTGCGATTCCCGGCGTCGATGTCAGCGTTGGCCACGGCCTTGGGGGGGCTGCAGTGCACTGGGGTGGGAAAAACACATGGAATCACAACAGGGAGCTCAGACAACCTCTGGCTGTGCTGGGGAATTCCCCACTGCTCATCCCTGGAAGTGTCCAAGGCTGGGTTGGATGGGGCTTGGAGCAGCCTGGGATAGAGGAAGGTGTCCCTGCCCGTGGTAGCACATGGAATGAGGTGATCTCTAAATTCCTTTCCAACCCAAACCTTTCCATGATGCTATAAAATCCTGCCTAGGGATGGATATGGGATTTATCCATCCTGCACAAATAAAGGGACCCTGTGCCTGACACAGGGAATGGAGAAAGGGAAAATATTCCCAGCATTTTGGGGATCACTTGTAGCAGCTCCTCCAGATCTGCTGGAGAAAGGGAAAACTCCACTTCTGGCATGTTTGTGGTCACTCATAGCAGCTCCTCCAGCCAGCAAGGAACTTTTATGGAATTCCATCCCCTTGCAGTGACTGTCCCAGGCCAGCAGCCCCAGCTGCCTCCAGCTGCTGAATTCCAGCTGTGGTCACTGCCCCCATCCTTCTCCATTCATTTTGCAGCTGGACATGAAAAATTCCAGCTGCTGGTGAGTCCTCCAGCCTCTTCCCAGGAATTCTTCCCCCCCTGGAAGGTGGCAGCTGAAATCCAAGTATCCCAGACAAAGGGACAGCAGTGGATTTTGAGCTGTGGCTTTGCTTGTCCCCAAACGAGCTCCCGCTCCCCCTTCAGCCTCAGCATGAGCTCGGTTCCATACCAGAGTGATGACATTTCCCATCTTTCCTGGTGCAAGGGGCAAAATTTCCTGGCTGCTCCAAAACTGTGCCAGCACCTGGATCCCAGTGGTGGTGTGGGAATGCCTTATCCATGGAATAAGAAGTTCCCCTATCCCAGTGGGAGCCAGCACTGGAAGTTCCCCTATCCCAGTGGGAGCCAGCACGGAGAGATGATAACAATGGGAATAACACAAAATGCAGCTGGGATGGAGCCATAGATGGCTGGGGTGGGATGGATGAGCAGGAGGGAGCAGTGGGTATCTGGGATGGGATGGATGAGCAGGATGGAGCAGTGGGTATCTGGGATGGGATGGATGAGCAGGATGGAGCAGTGGGTATCTGGGATGGGATGGATGAGCAGGATGGAGCAGTGGGTATCTGGGATGGGATGGATGAGCAGGATGGAGCAGTGGGTATCTGGGATGGGATGGATGAGCAGGATGGAGCAGTGGGTATCTGGGATGCACAGATGGGATGGATCCAATGGATATCTGGAGGGAGCCATGGATATCTAGGCTGGGATGTGAAGTATGGAGCAAAGGGAAGTATGGGAAGTACGGATAGGATGGAGCAGTGGATATCTGGGATGGGAAATAGGAATAGGATGGAATAATGGATATCTGGGAAATAGGGATAAGATGGAATGATGGATATGTGGGATGGGAAGGAGGGATAGGATGGAATGATGGATATGTGGGATGGGAAGGAGGGATAGGATGGAATGAGGCATGGCTGGGCTGGGTGGATGAATTGGTGCCTACCATGGATGGAATGATGTCCAGCTGGGATGCAGCAGTGTCCACCCAGGAGGAACAGAGCTGGGCTGGGATCATTATGGAATAGAGACGGAAGAACAGTGGGAATGGGAATGCCATGGCAGGGAGGATGGGAGCACACAGGGATGGGAATGTGCCAGTGACAAGGATAGGAGTGTGATGGCAGCAGGGATGGGAGCAGGATGGGAATGGAAACAGTGTGGGGATGGGAGCAGGATGGGAATAGGAGCACAATGGGGATAGAAATGGTAGGAATGGGAACATGGAGTTCAAAACACAGTGGGCATAGGAACATGACAGAAACAGAGGGGATGGGAGCAGGATGGGGAACTGGGAACAGTGGGGATGGGAACAGGATGGGGAACTGGGAACAGTGGGGATGGGAACAGGATGGGGAACTGGGAACAGTGGGGATGGGAGCAGGATGGGGAACTGGGAACAGTGGGGATGGGAGCAGGATGGAAAGGGGACAGTGGCACAGCAGCAGTGGGGACAGGAACACAAGGTGCACCTGCAGCACCCAAAACATCCAGAGATAAAAATCTCCATCCTGAAAAGCTCCTGCCCCAATTTGTGGTGCATTCCCAGAACATCCCAGGGGGAATCTGCTCCGTTTGAGTGCCCAGGTGGATCTGGTGTGACCCTGGCCGGTATGGCCAGAGGACATGAGTGACATGGGGACATCCATGTGCTGAGCACAGCAGCTCTTGGTCTCCTCTCAAGACGTGGGTGAAGTTCCTGGAATCAGCAGCTCTTGGAAGCAGGATTCGAGGAAACACCTGCCTGGGGATGTTTCACACCAGTGCCACAACTCAGCAGACCTGGCACTGTGCCTTTGGGCACTGAAAAACCCTCCCGGTGCCAACTCCAGCTGCGCCTCCCAAGGGACCTCAGCAGGAAATCCAGCCGGAAACACCAAAGATATTCAGGAAAATCCGGGACCTACGAGCTCTCTTTATGTCTTCCAGCTTTTAAACCTGCTCTCCTCATCCCAATCCCAAAGAGCTTTTTTTTTTTACAGTTGGTTGGAATCTCCTCTTCTAAAAGATGCCCAAGTTGTTCCAGCGCAATCCCAGCAGCGCCGCTCTCCAGGATCACCATCCAGTGTTTCACACCATCCGTGGATTTCAGCTTGTTTGATGAGACAAAACATTCCAAAGGGGAAAAGGGGAGGAATCAGCTGGAGGTGCAGGATTTAGGCTTCAATCCCTCAGGAATGAGTTGGAATTTCCCATGGATGGGTCATCCCAGGTGCTCAAAGACTCATCCCATGCTTGGCCAACCTCCCAAAGGAGCTGCAGTGCCGGGAGCTGACCATCCCAGGAAAACACCTCCAGCTGCCTTATTTCCATCTGGATTCCCTGCATCCTGCTGGGATTAAATATCCAGGTTGAAACGTGCCTGATATCCGTGGATTTTGCATTTCCATGGACTTTTTCCTTGTCTTTCCCCACCAGTGACCTCCAACGCTGCCGGTTTTGGAGGATGAGCTCATTCTGGCAGGTTGGGAAGCAGAACAGGGAATACAGCCAGGATGATCCCTGGCATGGAGATGCTGCCATGTGATGTCATTCCATGTCCAAATACAGCTTCCCAAGGGTGCACAACCACAGCTGGACACTGGGGAATCCACACCAGGAAAAACTTGGCTGTTCTCCTTAAAAAATTACCAGGAAAAGGCCCAGAGAGGTGAGGTTTTCCTGCTCAAAATTTAAAAGCCATGAGCGAAAAAAAAAAAAAAAGTGGAGGAAAGAGGAATTTCACAAATCTGGGTGCAAGAAAAATACATGAGAAATACCAAAATCACAGAAATAAACAAAACTTTCAGGTTTTAACTCAAAAATATTTCCAACTGAGCAGGAGAGGACAGGATGTCCAGTGGGAACACTGTGGGATGCAACAGCACATCCCAAATTGTCCATCACGTGAACCAGAAGAAATATTGTTTATTTTCTCTAACAGCCCCTAAACCCATGGGTTTTTGCCCCGAAGAACAATCCTGGTGACAGAGCACTGCTGCCTGGAATGTTGTTGGGATGTCTGGGATCCGTGGTCAGTGAGGAATGACTTTGGGAGGGGGGAGGGCTATTTTTAGGTTGTTCCTGAGGCTCAGGGCTCATGTTTTCCCAGTGCATAGCACTCTTCTGGCTTATTTTTGTCACCCAAGACTTTTTCATTCCTGGCCCTTTCTGTCGTTCTGTTATAAATAGGGATAAATTCATTTTCCAAGGCTTCAGGAGCCCACAGGAGCCTGGAGAACAGTGAGCACTGAAGCTGTCCCAAAGCTCTGCATTCCCTTCCAGCCTTATTTCACAAAATCCTTCACAGCTGCCACATTATCAGCAAATTAAATATTTCCTAATGGTCTTGCTGCTTCCAGCAGCTCCTGGAAGGGTGAACCAAGGCGTAGTTCCAAGGCCTGAGCTGTGATGAGATTTTTCCCAAAGCTCCAAGAGCAACAGAGCTGGGAAGAGTGTGGAGAACCAGGAGGGGCTGAAGGAGCTGGGAAGGGAATGGAGAACCAGGAGGGGCTGAGGGAGCTGGGAAGGGTCTGGAGAACCAGGAGGGGCTGAAGGAGCTGGGAAGGGTCTGGAGAACCAGGAGGGGCTGAAGGAGCTGGGCAGGGGCTGAGCCTGGAGCAGAGGAGGCTCAGGGGGGACCTTGTGGCTCTGCACAAGTCCCTGCCAGGAGGGGACAGCCGGGGGGGTCGGGCTGTGCTCCAGGGAACAGGGACAGGAGCAGAGGGAACGGCCTCAGGCTGGGCCAGGGGAGCTCAGGGTGGATTTGGGGAAAATTCCTTCCTGGAAAGGGCTGTGCAGCTTTGGAATGGGCTGCCCAGGGCAGGGGTGGAGTCCCCATCCCTGAGGGATTTCCAGCCCCGTGGATGTGGCATTGGGGACAGAGTCAGTGGTGGCCTTGGCACCTGGGTTAATTGTTACACTCAGTGACCTTGAAGGTGTCTTTCAGCCGTCATGACCCAGTGATTCCAGGAATTTGGACTTTTGGAGAGACAGGACAATGATGTGACATTCCAGGCTCAGCAGCCACGGACAGCTCCCAGTGCCATGGAAAACCCAGAGAGCGCAGCCAGGCTGAAATCCCACAGGGATGCAGCTCCCATGGGTCCATCACACAGCTCCTGGAAAGCACCCCCAGCCTCCCTGGACACTGTGGAGTGGTGTGGGAATGCCAGGAGAGGGGTGAGCACCCAGGGAACACGGGGCTGCAGCCTGGGGGGGTCAGGAGGCACCCAGGGAGAGGTTTGGGAATGCAAGGAGCAGCATGGGCATCCCAGGGAGCAGCAGGGACACCCCAGGGATGGCATGGACACCCTGAGGAGCAGCCTGGGCACCTCAAGTGGGAGCTTGGGTACCCCAGAATGTGGCATGGGCACCCCAGGGAGCAGAGCAAGCATCCAAGGGAGCTGAGAAAGCATCTTAGGGATGGCATGGCCACCCCAGGGACAGTGTGGGCAGGAGCAGCGTGGCCACCCCAAATGGGAGTTTGGGTACCCCAGGGAATAGCGTGGGCAGCCCGGGAAGGGTAGCGGGCATCCCGGGGAGCAGAGCGGGCAACTTGGGGATTGGCACCGGCATCCCTGGGAGCAGAGCGGGCAACTTGGGGATTGGCACCGGCATCCCGGGGAGCAGAGCGGGTCTCCCGGGGATTGGCACCGGCATCCCGGGGAGCAGAGCGGGTCTCCCGGGGATTGGCACCGGCATCCCGGGGAGCAGAGCGGGCAACTTGGGGATTAGCGCGGGCATCCCGGGAAAGAGGAGCGAGCACCTCCGGGATGGCAAGAGCACCGCAGGGAGAGTGTGGGCACCTCGGTGGGAGCTTGGAACGCCCCGGCAGCGGCGCGATCCCCTCCGGAAGTCGAGCAGGCTCACCTGGGAGCGGAGCTGGCTCGCCAGGGAGCGGAGCGGGGTTCCCGGGGAGAACCGCGGGCATCCCGGGGAGCGGAGCGAGCACCCTCGGGACGGAGTGGGCACCCCGGGGAAGGCGTAGGGACCCCGGAAAGGGTGCGGGCACCGCGGGGAAGGCGCAGAGATCCCGGGGAGAGTGTGGACGCTCCGGACAGGGCTTGGAGCAGCCGGCGGCGAGCCGGGGAGCCCGGGCCAGTCCCGCTTACCGGTGTCGGCGGCGGCGCGGAGCAGCAGGAGAGCGGC
This sequence comes from Serinus canaria, assembly GCF_022539315.1. Lineage (NCBI taxonomy): Eukaryota > Metazoa > Chordata > Aves > Passeriformes > Fringillidae > Serinus > Serinus canaria. Next base: position 1,098,878 of record NC_066314.1, on the reverse strand, counting down.
GGTCCCGCAGAGCAGCGGCAGCAGCGGCAGTGCCATGGCACCGGCCCGGGGGGCAGCTCCGGGCTCCAGCGGGAGCTCCGTGGCTCTTCCCTGCCGCTGTCGCCGTCCCGGTGCGGGCCGAGCGGTTTCGCTTTCGCTTTCGAGTCGGGCCACCGGGGGGGACGCACCGCCCTGAGGGGATGGGCAGCCAGGGGCAGGGAGGGGATGGGGGGTCCGGGAGGGGAGAGTGGGGGTGGCGGTGCCGGGGGGGATTCGGTGCCCGGGGACGCAATACGCGGAAAGGGGTGAAGTACAGGGATGCAGCATCCCGCGCGTGTGAGATGCCTGGGAGAAAAAGGATGAATTGTTTGTGTTCGTGACCCGGGGGGGCTGTACCGGGTGGGGGAGAGGGGACGGGATACCCGTGGAGAAAGCAGTGCCTGGGGGAATGCGGTGTGGGGGTCGCTGCAATACCCAGGAGGGTCGTGGTTCTCTTGGGATGCAACATCTTGGGGAGGGACGCAATCCCGGCAGGAGATGAGGCAGCACTCCCTGTCCGGGGGAATGTGCTCTCCAAGGGAATCGCGGTGTCCTGGGGGGATGCAGCTCCTCCTCCTGTGCCTGGCCGTGGATCGGGGGGGGATTCCATGAATCCCAGTCCTGGAGATGGAACATGCTGGACCCCACACAAATCTCAAAACTGGAAAACAAGCTGTGATCCAGCCCTGGAAGTTCTGCAGAACTCCTGCAGTCAGGCTCCAGCCCACAGCATTCCCAGGACTCAGATCCCACAGATCCTGCTCTCAGCAAATCCTCCTCAACTCAGCTCCTTGCTCGTGGCCTCTTTATTCTCACGTGGTTTTTGTTTTTTTTTTTTTTATTTTATCAGTGAGCATCAGCAAATAGCCCCACAAGTCTAGAAAAGGGAAAGCAAAGGGTAACTTGGATAACATTTCATGGCCAAATCTTCATGACAGGGGAATAAATCCTCCCTCTGCCACCAAGGAAAGAGAATTACCCTCAATTCACCCTCCCTGAAGCAGAAGAGAGGCTGCACCCGTGACAAGGCTCTGGACCCTGCCCGGGGTGTTTTAGGGAGAGGACTGTGAGCCTGGAGAACCGGGAGGAGATGCCTGAGGGCGCTGCTTAGGAACATTCCAGATGAAAAGGCTGCAGGGGTTCTGTTGGAACCCCTGTACTGAGAATTTGGGACTGTCTGTGCTGCCAGGGACTGACCCCAGAGAACACTGCACTGACCTGAGGCCCTGGAGAAGCTTCCAGAATGGAATGGTGGAGCTGGAATTGTGGGTGTGCAGTTTGAACAGAAGTGTGTGATACCACAGGGTGGGAAACTCAGAGTTTAAGGGTTTAGAATACAATTATATATATATAAAACAAGATAGAGGTTTTAGGGAGGTGACTAGTCCTTCTTCTTCACCTTCCTCTTCTTTGGGTGGTGTTGTGTAATTGGATAAAAAAGTCCACATTGCAGGCCATGGGTATTTAGCCATTAAGTTAAAAGTAGAAATAATTGAAGTATCATTTCTTAATTAAACAGTTTATCCTTTAAAAACTTTCTAAAGAAAGAGATACAACTCTATTTTTAGTTTATTCAAGTGAAATACTATAAAACTCATAATTTGTGAGATTGTAATATAAATAAGAGCTACTAAACACCTAAATCCAAACGAGAAATAACATCTCACACATTTAATCCTGACCCTAACAAAAAAAAAAAAAAAGAACAAACAAAAAACCTTAACATGAAGATGTTGAGGAAAGAAACAAAGGATCCAGTCCAGCTGAGGGCTATCCCAGGTCCCCAGGGCTGGCTGGTGACGCCTGTGGCTGTACTCTGGACGGGCTGGGATCCCACAGGATGAGAGCTGTGAAAAACAGCCAGCAGGGCAGGGTTCACAGCACTTTGTGCAAGAGCTGAGCCTGGTCACCTCAGGCTCAGCTAAAGAAAATTCAGTCTTCAGGGGAAGACTTTGTCTTTCTTCTCAAGAATTCCTCCAAAGGATGTAAAAAATCCAATTGTGTCTGAAATTTCCAAGTGAGGGTTTTGGTGCTGCTGATGCAAATGAGCTCTGCAGCCCCTAATCTTCCTGAAGATTAGGAACAACTGGGTGAGAGTTTGCACTGCAGGATTGTGATCTCTGAGAAGGGCACTTTTTTGCAATACCTTTCCATGAAAATCCTTGAGCCTTTCCATGAAAAATCAGAGCTAGGGAATGATTGACTGTTCAGGAATACACTCAGTGCAAGTGGCAGGTCAGGCTCTGGGTGGTGACCAGAGGACGTGAGCTGGGGACAAGAGGACGTGAGCTGGGGGGACAAGAGGATGTGAGCTGGGGACAAGAGGACATGACTGGGGACAAGAGGATGTGAGCTGGGGGGACAAGAGGACCTGAGCTGGCACTGACCAGCAAAGTGACAGGGACCTGTGGTCCAGCCAAGTGACCAGACAGTCGGAGCCACAGCAGGAGCTGAGGAATTCTCCAGAATTTTCTGTGCTTGGACTGTGAGGGTGTGCAGAGCCAGGGTGTCCTTTGCCTGGTGAGAGGCACCAGCTTGAGCTGTTGTTTTAATATTTAATTATGGCGCTGAGATTAAATTATTTAAGGATTGAGACATCTGAGGCTCTGCCATGGCAAACTGGAGTGAGTGGTCAGACCCTGTGAGTGTGGGGAGGAGCTGGGAAGGAATTTCCAGCTCAGGAATTGTGAGTTCCAGAGCAGCTCTTGGGCAGTTGGACAGGGAATTTTCCCTGGCAGGCTGATTTGTAGGATCATCCCACCAAGCCTTGCCAGGTCCCTGGCTCAGGGAGCCCTTTGTGCACTCCCCAAGGTGCAGCACCAAAGGATCCTCCCCATCCAGCAGCAGGACAAGGATGTGATCCTAAAGCATCCCTCCCTTGGGGCACGGGGAACACCAAGGGCTGGACACAGCACCAGGATCTCCAGAGGGATTCTCCACCCCACACCCAGGCTCATGCTTTAGGGCTTGTCTGTTTCCAAGTGCTTTGAACATCTGAGAAGCAATTTTTGGGCTGGGTTGTCACCACTGTCTCGTCACCACCACCATCAGTGGTACTGGCAAAACCAATATTGGTTTTAATTTAAATTTCATAGAATTGTGGAATGGTTTGGGTGGGAATCTTAAAATCATCCCATTCCATCCCTCTGCCATGGCAGGGACACCTCCCAGTGTCCCAGGCTGCTCCATCCCAGTGTCCAGCCTGGCCTGGGACACTGCAGGGATGCAGGAGCAGCCCCAGCTGCTCTGGCAGTTCCAGCCCAGGCAGGAATTCCTCATTGCCCAGATCCCATCCATGCCTGCCTTCTGGCACTGGGAGCCATTCCCTGGCTCCTGTCCCTGCAGGCCTTGTCCCCAGTCCCTCTGCAGCTCTCCTGGAGCCCCTCCAGGCCCTGGAATGTGCTGGAAGCTCTCTCTGGAGCCTTCTCCTCTCCAGGTGAGCACCCCCAGCTCTCCCAGCCTTTCCTCCCTGCTGCTCCATCCCTCTGACCATCCTGGTGGCCTCCTCTGGGTTCTCTCCAACATTCCATGTCCCTGGCTAGGTCCAGTCTATTATTTATCACATGGATGAAATGAGCACCAGGTCAGAATCAATTCAGAATTATTAATATGGAGACTGGTGGTGAGGAGGGTGCAAAAGGATGAGGGCACAAAAGGTTTTAGCAGCACTTAATCATTGACTAATTGAGCATTTACATGGATTTGGTTTGCTCCAGTTACAACAGCCATTTAATTACAGATCCCAGACCCCTGGTTAACACCAGGCCCTCTGCACAAGCCCAGAGAGGAGAAGGCTCCAGGGAGAGCTTCCAGCACATTCCAGGGTCTGGAGGGGCTCCAGGAGAGCTGCAGAGGGACTGGGGACAAGGCCTGCAGGGACAGGAGCCAGGGAATGGCTCCCAGTGCCAGAGGGCAGGCATGGATGGGATCTGGGCAATGAGGAATTCCTGCCTGGGCTGGAACTGCCAGAGCAGCTGGGGCTGCCCCTGCATCCCTGCAGTGTCCCAGGTTGTACACTGGGGCTGGAGCAGCCTGGGACAGTGGGAGGTGTCCCTGCCATGGCAGGGGTGGCACTAGATGAGCCTTAGGATCCTTTCCAAGTCATTCTTTGATTCCATGATTTCCCATAAGTCACCAGGAAGTTTCCACCCTGAGCACAACCCATGCTGGGAATTACTGGAGGTTTTTTTTCAAAGATCTACTAACAATGGTACTTTTCCACTTGGGATGATTCCAGCTGTGATATTCCAAGGCCTACAGGGAATAGGGGATTATCCCTTATCCTCACCTTGCTCAGGCAGCTGGGGCTCTTGATATGGACAATTCCCCCACCTTTTCTGTGTACAAGTTCCTGATGTGGTCAAGGGTTGCTTGCCTGTCCAGCTGCTTTGGTCAAGGGACACTTCACCATCCAGGTGGGAATTCCTGAGGCCCCCAGCAGCTCCAAGGAAGGGGAAGCTGGGGGAATTCAGCAGCACAGGTGGAAGTGGTTGAGAAGTGTCAGTTTCTCCTTGGATGCACCTCTTGGAAGGGTTGTGTTCTTGGATGTGACTCTTGAACTGGAGATTCCTGGGTAAAAAAAGCTGGATTTTAAGTCAGGACTAGAGATTAGTCCAGTGTCCAAAGGGAGACAAACTCCTTGTTTTAAAGCACCAGGGATGATGAGGATCTATCTCCTTCCAGGACAAAAATATTCCTTTGCATTGTTATTCCAGGAACAGAACCAAAACTCTGCCTCAAGGAGCAGAATGGTCCCAACTCCAGTGGTTAATCAGCTTTTGTTTTCCTGGGAGGATTTAAGCAGGACTTACCTAATTTCTTATCAGCTTTCACAGGTTCCTGCCCTGAGTACATAAAGCATGCTCAGGATGTGACTTCATCCTCCCAGGAATATTGGGACTGTGATTAATCCCTGGTAATTCCTTGTGCTCCAGGAAAATGGTCCCAAGAAATGCTCTGTATCTGCTAGCCTGGGATGGTTTCCCATCAGGTTAATTACTTTCATTTTAATTACCTACTATTCATCCAGCAAGAAGCAGTTGCTGGGCCCAGATTCTGTCCCAAGGCAGCGCTGCCCATTGTGCTCAGAGACACCTGGAAAAGTCAAAATATTGCCCTGGGAATGGAGAGGGATGGAGAAAGGAAAAAAATTCAGTGGTAACATTTTGTGTTACGGGAATTATGAATTTATTTTTAATGAGAGAAGGAGGAAAAGGAGAAGAAGAAGGAGAAGGAGGAGAAGGAGAAAAGGGAGAAGGAGAAGAAGGAGAAAAGGAAGAAGAAAGAGGAGAAGGAGACAAAGGAAGAAGAAGAAGGCGAAGGAGATGAAGGAGGAGAAGGAGAAGAAGGAGAAAAGGGAGAAGGAGAAGAAGGAGAAAAGGAAGAAGAGGAGAAGGAGAAGGAGAAGGAGAAGGAGAAGGAGAAAAGGAAGAGGGAGAAGGAGGAGAAGGAAGAGGAGATGGAGAAGGAGAAGGAAGGAGAAAAGGAAGAAGAAAGAGGAGAAGGAGAAGGAAAAAAGGAAGAGGAAGAAGGAGAAGGAGGAGAAGGAAGAGGAGAGGGAGAAGGAGAAGGAAGGATAAGGAGGAGGAGATCCATTGCTAAGCATTGCAAGATCATTCTCTCATAAAAGCTAAAACACAGCACATGTAACACTTGCTACAGCTTTACAAACAAACATTTCCAGTTTTGGCTGGAATTTGGCAGAATTGGTAAAAACCAGGTGTCCTTGCTGCATTTATGACCTCAGGCTAGAGAGAGTCCAGCCTTTCCAGAGCTCCCAAGGGAAATCCCTCCCTGCTGGCTGTCAGGAGTGTGACACCAGGAATGCAGCAGGAGCAGCAGGAGCAGCAGGGCGGGCTGTGCTGGGCTCGGGGGATCTCCGGTGGGATTTTTTGGAACTTCAGCTCCTTTTCCGTGTGAGGGGAAAGCACCCATGAAACCAGCCGGGGGATTTTGGCCACGGGGTTGCTTTAGGTCTCAACTTCTGAGCTGGGGACTTTCAGTTCCCAAAGAGAATGAGCAGATTTTGGTCCCAAGTTTGATTTAATCCAATTCAATTATTTGATGCTGCTCTAGGAGGGAAGAGCACTGACAAAACACGAGGTTGTGAAAATTCCAGCTGGAGGCTTGGACACATTCCCTTTTCCCTGCAAATAACATTCCCAGAGGGTTTCTCCTGAAACAAAATGAATTCCCACATTTTTTTGTTCTCTGAAGGTGAGAAGGAAGAGGGAAGATTTGTATGGACCTTTCAACCCTCACTTTCTAGGAATAAATAAATGTCCAGCACATGGAGGTTGTTTCCTTTAGCCCTTCTCTAATTAATTCCAATCTGGTGGGGAAAGCCTTTCCTTTTTAAAGTTTATCTTTTAAGTCAATAATTATCAAATTCCACTTGGCTCTGCTATCAACAGCTGTGAATTATGACAGCCTGGGAATCTTGAATGTAAGCCTGTGCTAAACCACTGGAAAAACTTGTGAAAAACCCAAATATTCCCCTTGGAACTAAAGCTGGGATGTTCTCCTTGACCTCTACAAGCACTTGAAGGAGACAACGTGTTAAAGAGGAAGAAAAACTGCAGGAAAAACTAGTTTGTGGCATTTGTTTGTGGATTTGCTTTGGAACAATTCCTCTTCCTGCAGGTGGCTGAGATTACAAAACCTGGAGTTTTTTGGTGGGAACCCCAGAGCTGGGAGCGTGGCAGAGCAGCTTTTAGCTTTGGAGGGGGGTGGAGGGCTGGGAAGCATCCACAGCCTCCCTGTGGGATGGTTGTTTTTCCCTCCTCATCCTGGGAGGATAAATCCTGGGGATAAATATCCTGGTTGTGCTGCCCACCCACGGCAAAGCCTTTCCTGGAAGCTCCTGCGGGTGGGGAGGGGCTAAAGGGAGGCTGGGACTCCAAAATTGGGGTTTAGGTGGTTCTGTCCCCACGGTGGTTTTGGGGGTGCAGTAGAATGGGAGGAAGGGCAGAGCAAGCTCAGTGGGGACAGTAATTCAAACAATAAAATAATAGCTTTTCATTGAAAGTTCTTCAGCAGAGGATGAAGGGGATGCTGCTGCTCCTGGAGGTCACCAGAGGTGACAGCACAGCCTCAGCCCAGCCACCTTCAGGGTGGGACAACTTCAACCATGAGACAAGGGGGAAATCAGAACTCCAGGAGAGTCCAGAGCAGATCCAGAGAGGCAAACATCAGATAAAAAGTTGTCCCCAGGGTTTATTAAAAGGGTATAATGTAATATTATATTATATGATGCAATATATAATACCTATTACATGCAATATATAACATATTTATTATGGAACTATATACATTAAAATAATCTATAATATGCTATACAGTCTATATTATATTATATTATATTATATTATATTATATATATTATATTATATGATAGTATATTATATTATATATATTATATTATATTATATTATATTATATTATATTATATTATATTATATTATATTATATTATATTATATTATATTATCTTGCAATATGTACTATAATATTATACATATATAATATATAACATATTTAATATATGATACTATATAAGAAATCAGAATTTATAATAGATGAAAAATATAATAAACATAACATCATTTAATATATTAAGTACATTAAGTATATCTATATATTTAATATATATTTTAAATGTATTTAATATAGAATACATTTTATATCTAATAATAATAATGCATGTTATATGCAATATGCACTATAATATATAATACATCCAATATGAACAATAATATATGATATATAATTTAGTATATTATGTAAAATATATGTAATATATATCATATAATATATAACATATAAAATAAAATATATAATGTGTATTCAATACTATTATATCAATATATCATGAATTACATAATATATATTATCTATTATATGTTATCTATTACATATTATCTATTATCTATGATATATTATATTGCACATCACATATTATATAACATATGTATAAAATAAAATATTACATATATTTTAAAATAGTATATTATATATTATTTATTATATATTATATATCACAGATGTTCAGTTTGCCCTGAATTTCCCTGTCCCTGGGGTTTGGGATGCAAACAATTCCCATTTGGAAAAACAAGGTAGAAGTGGGGCAGCTTTTAGATGGAAGTTCCTAAATCCCTGGGGTCAGCCCATAAAATCCTCTCTGAGATCTGCCAGGCTCCTTTCCCACACTTCTCCAGCCTGGAGACCCCGGAGTGCTGAGGACAAGGAGTGGGGAAGGCAAACCAGACCTGTGAAACATTTTTTGGTTGATTTCTTTCCTGCATTTGAGGGGAAAGGCACTGAACGAAGCCATTCAGCACTCCAGTCTGTTTATCTGGAAACCAGAGAGTTTATCTTCATTTATTTACTAGGGGGTTATTCAGGAGAAAATCATTCTGTCGGGAGCAGGATGTGTTCCCTCTTGAGCAGGATGTGTCAGGAAAGGTCACTCCACTCTTGGTGTCCTGCCCAAAATTGTTGTCTGGGCTGTTAAACCTGGCTCAGTAGCACAGGAAAGAACCAGAATTCAGTTTAAAAACTTGGAAATGACCCCAGGAGGTTTCACAACTCCCTAGGTCGTGGATTACAAGCAAGAGAAGTCAGGGAAATGGGAGGGAACTCAGCAGTTTTTCATTGTCAGGTTCCTACAATACCATGAAAAATCCAGCTTTGGGAAGAAAATTTAAAAACAGGCTCATGGCTTTGTGCTCCAGCCTCTCCAAGTCACTGCTGCTGGATTTAACAGGGTACAGGCTGGGACTACATTTAAAATAATATGATAGATGATATTTGATATTTTACATCTCACATTTTATTTTAGGAAATAAACCCGTGCTGTACCCTCCTCCTTTCAGAAACCCATTTGCTGTTGGTGTTTAGAGGAGTAAAACAAAATCCTTCCCTTCCAACCCCCTGCTCCTAGCAAACACCACGGGAATTTTTACCCCCACAGGACACAAATCCACAATTCCATGGAAACAAGGCTGATAGCAGGGAATTCAGATCAATCAATTCCAATTTTCCAATGGAAAAACCCCAGTTTGCTCTGAATTTTTCTGTCCCTGGGGTTTGGGATGCAGCAAACAATTCCCACTTGGGAAAACAAGGGGAAACTGGGGCAGCTTTTAGATGGAAGTTCCTAAATCCCTGGGGTCAGCCCATAAAATCCTCTCTGAGATCTGCCAGGCTCCTTTCCCTGTTTCCCAAAGGAAAGCCTATAACATCAAATCTCCTAGAACTTCAACATTTAAAACTCAAAAACCTTTAAATATCACTAACACTAACACTAACCACATCATTATCCTCCAAAAATCCTTTTTTCCTCACACCAAACTCCTCACCTTGGCTTCATCATCTCAGCCACCTGCAGGAAGAGGAATAGTTCCAAGATAAATTTATTTAAATGTACCCTTTTCTAACCCCAAAATAAAACAACTAAAAACCATTTTAAAAACTGTTATTTGATGTTCAATCTCATATAAAAAATAAAACAATGCTAATGTTATAATTCACACCATTACAATCAGAAAATCACTATTTCTTAATTATAATACATTATAAACATTTCTTAACCTATCAACTTTCACCACACCATAGTGTGGAAAATACACATAAATATAATAATATGTAAATATAATATACAACTTTTTCCATGGTGAGGTAAAAGTTGATAGATTAGGAAATGTTTATAATGTATTGGTTTAATACCTTAATTAATTGGTTTTATTATTGGTTTAATACATTGAAACAAATCATTTAAAATTACCCCTTGTAAATCCTACTATAATACATCTTTCATAATTCTATTTCTCCAAAATACCTAATCTTATTTGCAAAACCATCCTTGAAAAACTTATTTCTACTTCTATTTCTCTCTCAACAATATCTTTCCTGTTTGATGAAATTTCTAAATCAACATTTCTTATCTCAAAATTTGCATACAAATAGATACTATATAAACCTTCTAATAAACTTGAAAATTTCTCTACAAATTCATTTCCCACAGCTGGATGGAATTAAAGAATAAGTCAGGGATTGATTCCAAGGATCTCCTCCATGGCTGCACCTTGGGCAGCACCAGAGCCCAGCCAGGGCTGCCCCCAAGATGACCCAAAATGGCCCCAAAATGCCCCAGCGCTCCCGGGGTCTCTCCCTGGGATCAGCTCTGCTCCATTCCCACCTTGCAGTTCATTGTCCCAGCCCAGCTTTAGCCCAGGCACTCCCGCCCTGCTTGTTTTTCTCTCTCCAGCCCACGGGGTTTGTGCTCCTGGCCTGGGATTTGGCTCATTTGTCCTTGGTGCCCAGCTGGAGCAGGAATTGTTTTGTCTCCCTGCTCTGGGCACAGAGCTCACCATCCCATAATAGGAAGCCCAGACCCACACACCAAAGCAGCACAGAGTGTGAAAATAGAAAAGCCAAACCTGAGGCATCACTTTCCCCCTTTATTTATTCTGAATATCTACTAAGAATAGGTATTTAATATCAGATAAGTATCTAACAATAGTAAACAACTCTCAACAGAAACATCTGCTAATAAACATCTAACAGCAGATAAATATCCAACAGTAAATAAATATCTAACACTAGAGAAATATCTAATAACAATAAATATCCCAACTCCTCATATTTCAGGGAAAACTTATTCTGTCACATTCCCAGCACTGCCCATGTCCACAATGCCACATCCACAGGGTGTCAAATCCCTCTGGGAATGGGCACAAACTTTCCCAGGAAAAAATTTTCCCAACATCCAACCTAAACCTTCCCTGGAACAACTTCAGGCATTTTTTTTCTTAAGGGGCTCAAAACATTGGTGTGTTATGAGAGTTATGTGTGAGTTACACATGAGTTACACAGGAATTACATGGGAATTACATGTGGATTCCTTGCAAGTTACAGATGAGTTACATGGGAATTACTTGGGATTTACATGTGAGTTACTTGTGAGTTACACATGAGTTACATGGGAATTTCTTGGGAATTACTTAGGATTTACATGTGAGTTACACATGAGTTGCACATGAGTTACGTGGGAGATTAATGGGAATCCTTCTTTTTTGGCAATGGGCTCAAATAGCTGTTTTGTCTGGATAGTAACATGAGAGTTACTTGTGAGTTCCTTGCGAGCTACACATGAGTTACATGGGAATTAGTTGGGAATTCCTTGGGATTTACATGGGAGTTCCTTGCGAGTTACACAGGAGTTAAGTGGGACATTCATGAGAATCCTTTTTTTTTGGCAATGGGCTCAAATAGTTGTTTTGTCTGGAGAGTTACACGAGAGTAACTTGTGAGTTCCACAAGAGTTACACGGAAGTTACTTGGGAGATTAATGGCAATCCTTTTCTTGCCAGCGGCTCGATGTTGGTTTTGCCTCGAGAGTTGCCTCTGTTAACTTGTTAACACATGAGTTACATGGGAATTAAGGTTTTGTTTGCCGAGGAGCTCAAGGCGTGGTTTGTCGTGGCAGTTAAATGCGAGTTACATAAGATTTACACAGGAGTTACTTGTGACTTACCCCGGCTGTTGCCAAAGGCCCCAGAGGGTTGGATTGCCACGTGAATTACACGTGATTTCGATGTCAATTCCATGTGAATTCCGCATAAATTCCATGCGAACTCCACAGGAGTGCCCGTTCCTTGGCCAGGAGCCCAGATGATTTATTTATCTATTTATTTATCTCTCTGTCGGCCAGCGGAACCTCACTCCCCTCACAAAATAACGACGCGGCTCCTTTAAGACGCGCCCTCACTCTGGCCCCGCCCCTTCAGCGCGCGGGTGGGGGCGCGGCTTGGCGAGGCGAAAGGCGCCGGCGTTGATTGACAGCGCTGCTGCCCAATCAGATGTCAGAGAGCGGGACGGGGGCGGGGCTTCCGGCGGAGTTGCTGAGGCGGCGGCGCTCGGAGGAAGCGGGAGCGGGGCCGCCATGATCAAGAAGTTCGATAAAAAGGACGAGGAGTCCGGTATGGGGGGGCTGGGGGCGAGGGGAGTGGGGCTGGGGCTAAGAGGGAGCTGAGGGGACAGCGGGGGTGGAGGTGAGGGGGGCGCTGAGGTGTACGGGGGGGTGGAGGTGAGGGAGCTGAGGGGATGCTGAGGTGAGGGAGAGGCTGAGGGGATGCTGAGCTGAGGGCAATGCTGAGGTGAAATAGAATTCCCAGAGCAGCCCTGGATCCCTGGAGGTGCCCCAGGCCAGGCTGGAGCGAGCTGGGATAGAGGAAGGTGTCCCTGCTGATGGCAGGAGGTGGAAGTGAATGATCCTTAAATCTTCTTCCAGCCCATCCCAGGTTCTGTGATCTCCATCTCTCACAGCTCATGAGGTATTTGTGTTTCTGCCGTAAGGACTGACTGACAAAGGATTTCTCCCCTCTGGTGACAAATCTAAAGGAGCTGGGCTCTGTTTGCTCTCCCTTTTTGGACAGCTGCTTTTTAGAGAGGGTTTTATCCCTGCCTCAGCTCAGTGCAGATGTTTCATCCCTCAGAAAAAGAGGAGAGGGTTGATTACGCGTATTTATATAATAAACCCTATACAGTGCCCTAACCCTGAATGCTGAGAGCAGAAACTTCTCTTTTTTAGTCATTTTGCTGCACACAGCAACATCCAAAAGGCTTCAGAGGAGCCTCTCCAGACCTTCTCTGTCTGCACATCTGGAATTCACTCCAGGGACTTTGGAAACCTCTGGCCCCATCTCCCCGTGCCCAGCTGCACCCAGGGGATAAAACCCTGGTGCCCAGAGCAGCTGGGGCTGCCCTGCATCCCTGGAGTGCCCAAGGCCAGGCTGGACAGAGCTGGGAGCACCCTGGTGCTGGGTTTGGGGTTTTTTTCTACTTTTGTTAAAATTGGGATTGAAGCATTAGAGATGGAATTCTGGGTTTAGGTTTAGATGTTTGTTATTTTTTATTCATAACATAATTTGTGAGTTTTATAGTATTTTATTATTAAGTTATTAAATGGTTAATTATGTTTTGTATAAGGTTTTTGAGGTTAAACTATTTAATTAAGAAATAATATTTAAATATTTTTATTTTAATTTAATAACTAATTATTTGACATTTGTAATGTGGGCTTTTGTTTACTTACAAAACATTACTTAAACTTATGAAGAAGAAGGTAGAGAAGAAGGATTAGTTACTGTTCTAAAATTGTTATTTTTGTTTTAAACTCTAAGTTTTTTACTTAGTGATACTTCTAATTAAACTATACACTTGTACTCTGAGTGTTATTGATGAATTTTGGAAATTTCCTCTGTGGTTTTAGGTTAAATGTAGGGCTCTCCTGGGGGTTAGAGTTTGTGAGCCCAGAAAATTTAAAATTCTCAGTATTTATGACTCCAGCACCCTGGGGCAGTGGGAGGTGTCCCTGGGCAGTGCCTTCCAAAGTTCAGTCCCGTTTCCTACAACAACTGAGGCTGCCTGGAATTTGCTGTGCTGCTGCTCTGAGCTCCAAACGTGCCCAGCTGGGCTCGAGTTGGTTTCATTTTCAATTTCCTTCTGCTTGGGCTGGGAGAACCTGGGAATGAGGAATTCCTGCTTGGGAGGAGAGGAGCAGGAGCAGAAGTGCCTGCAAAGTGGTTTCAGTTCTGTTTCATGTCCTGTTCAGCAGCTCTGGTGTTGAAGCCTTCAGTGCTTTTGGTGCCTGAAGGAATAAAATCAGGTCGATTGGGAAAGTGGGAAGAGGAAATAGTTTTATGTAAAGCCATTAATGTATTAAAAGGTATTAAAAATATTAGGTATGTGAAAGGTATTAAATAAAAGGTATTAAAGTATTTTAAATAGCAGACAATTTTCTTCTTCCTCTCCTTTTTTATTTTATTTTTTACCTTTATTCTTTCTGTAACTCTGAATATATCGCTTAAGGAAGTGGATTCAAAGCTGTTGATGGCCAGCATCAGTTATTCAGAGAGGGATGTCACTGTTTTCAGATGGTTTGGTAAATTTTTGGGGCTGTTCCTGCATGTTCAGGCCGGTTGGGGTTTGAGGAATTCATTTCCACAACTGAGAGGTCTCTTTTTCCTCAGGGAGTGGCTCCAATCCTTTCCAGCACCTGGAGAAGAGTGCTGTGCTTCAGGAGGTAGGGACAATCTCAGGATAATGTCTGAAATTCATGATCTTCTCCTTCAGGAAGTGTTGCAGAGCAATTGTGGAGAAATGTGGGTGGCTAAATTCATAGCATGAATTGAAAGCCACACAAAGTGTAAATAAATTAATTTCATCTACAGTTAATGAGGGGTTTTTAGGGTAATCAGGTGACACGTGGCTTCTGCCTTCCATATGGACATGTGGCATCTCAGAGGGTTCTCCTGAAGAAAAAAATGTTTGATTTTAAGGCATTTTTGCCAGTTCCAGATGGCAAATTAAGTTGTTTGTGCTTTGTTCAGATTGCTGCAAATGAAAAGATGCAAGAACACATTCTGAGACTCATGTTTAATACAGATAAAAATTACAAACTGCTCTGCTGGAAACAGACTCATAGAATTTTGAACACATTCTCTGAGACTCATATTTAATACAGATAAAAATGACAAACTGCTCTGCTGGAAACAGACTCATAGAATTTTGAACACATTCTCTGAGACTCATATTTAATACAGATAAAAATGACAAACTCCTTGGCTGGAAACAGACTCATAGAATTTTGAACACATTCTTTGAGACTCATGTTTAATATAAATAAAAATGACAAGCTGCTTGTCTGGAAACAGATTCATTGAATTTTGAACACATTCTCTGAGATTCATATTTAATACAAATAAAAATGCCAAGCTGCCCAGCTGGAAACAGACTCATAGAATTTTGATGTTGAAAGAGAAATAATTGTTATGGGGATCTGTTCAAGCAGAATTTCTGTTTCATTTGCAGGCACGGCTCTTCAATGAGACCCCAATAAACCCACGAAGATGCCTCCACATCCTTACCAAGATCCTGTACCTGCTGAACCAGGTAACTGGTAGGATTTCTCTCCATCCAGAATGAATTTGAATAATATTTTAGTGGGAAATATTGAATATTTTTAATGGGAAAGAGGTTTTTCAAAGGGAAAGCTCCTTGGGAAACTTCCATCCCTGTGGAGGGCATTTAGAGTGGAGAGAATTGTGGATTCTCTGGGAAGGATGGGATGGTTTCTTCCAGGAGAAAGTCTCCAAGGAGAGCTTGCTGGTGTGTGGGAGGGCATTAGAAAAGGAGCTGGCTAATTCCTGCTTTTCCTCTCTGCTGATTCCAGGGTGAACACTTGGGAACCACGGAAGCCACGGAAGCTTTTTTTGCCATGACCAGATTGTTTCAGTCGAACGATGTAAGGAAGGACCTGGTGCTTTGCCCCTCCCTGCTCTGCCTGGGCCTGCTCTGCTGCCAAACCCTGGGACTGGGGATGTGGGAGGCAGGCAGTGCACTGGAGGAGCTCTGCAGGCAGCTCCTGCTTGGAAGTGAGGGACTGGATAAATAACACGGGCTTCTTCTGTGGGCTGGGTGGGGGTGGAGCTGGGCTCTGAGGTAATTCCTGCTGGAAAAGTGGGGGAGTGACAAAGCCTCAGTTTACAGAGCAGTGGCACTTGGTGGTTGTTGCTTCCCCTTGCAAATCACCATCTGCTTAATTGAAAATAGAATTGTAAAACTGCCTGCAGATCCAAGTTCTGATCCTCAGAAAGTAAGTTCTGATCCTCAGAAAGTAAGTTCTGATCCTCAGAAAGTAAGTTCTGATCCTCAGAAAGTAAGTTCTGATCCTCAGAAAGTTCTGATCCTCAAAAAGTTCTGATCCTCAGCCTTGATCTAATTGGGGCAAGGGATGAGAACACCCTAAAAACCATAGAATGGTTTGGGAACTGAGTTTGGGAATTCAGCTTTGGGCTCAGCAGAGTGTAATGTCCTTCTGTGATCTCTTCTGCAGGGTGTGAGAGCTTAGAGCAGTGTGTTTAATCAATTTTAATTCAAAAGGGTTTGCTGGTTAGAGATTTGCCCAAGGAAGGTGGAGCTGTTCAAAGATGTCATAACAGTTTTGGGAGTGCAGGGTGTTTGAAGTGTGTCTCATATCCACATTTAAAAACTAAAGGATTTTTTAAAATATAAAGTTAATTGTCTTCAAAGGCTTAATGTCAACACTCCACATGTGTTTCCTTTTTTTTTTACAATGACAAAGTTATTTTCAAAGCTTTTAACTGATAATTGTGAGACTTCTGAGTACAGATATGCTGCATCACTTCTTTGATAATTATAATGCGTTTTTGTGTTAGTTCTTATCATGTTACAAAATACTGATGTCTTCCTCTTCTGATTCCTTTGATATCAGGGAGTTTGGTTCTTATCCAGGGATTAAATGTAGTTCTACACTTTTAACTTTGAATTAAGAACAATGTGTTTTGCTTAAAACTTATTTTTCTTTCAAAAAATAAACTTTTTAAAGTGAACATTTATCTTTTGAAAATATAAATGTTCATTTTTCTTTTAAAACTTATCATTGAGTTTAATCTTGTTCATCACATTTCCACAGCAAACCCTCAGAAGAATGTGTTACCTCACAATCAAAGAGATGGCCAATATCTCTGAGGATGTCATCATTGTCACCAGCAGGTGGGACAGCCTCCAGAGCCCAGGAAAAAGGGTTTTCCCCTCTGGAAAAGGGGCTGCAGCTCCCTGGCTTTGCTTGAGGTTTTATAAGGATCCAACAGTTCAGTGATGCACAGTCTGTGCCACCCTCTGAAATGTTATTTTGTTCCCACTCTCTGGGAGAATTCAGTTTATCAAATGGTTGTTACTTTGTTTTCTTGTGGTTTAGGGTGTTGGGGGTTTTTTATTCCTGTTTTGTCAGGGCTTAGGCTGTGACTTTGCAGGCAGAGCGGTTAAAGAAAAGCAGAGCAAACCCCAGTTCATTCTGATCTGAACTCTAAATTTTTTAAGAGTGAACTCAATTTTTTAACTGCAAAAACAGGCATTGCAGCTGTTGCAAGAGCAAGAATTGCATCTGTTGTTGGATTGCTGAACAGCTTTAGAAATATATAAAATAAGCCAAGCTGAACTTTGCTCGCTGTTTCTAAATCAGAATTCCATGTGGAACAAGCAGCAGCACAAGAAGGAGAATGAGCTAAACAATTCCAGGGACTGTGCATTCCTAGCTCAGGTTTTGATTGCTAAATCTCAAATGGAGCTGATGATGAGGAGGCTGTTCCTGAGCAGGGCTAGAGCAGCTCAGTGAGGTGGGTGTCACACAAGCCCTGGGCATGGGGGTGTTCAGGAAATGCTGACAGGATGTTTTGGTGCTTTCAGTCTGACCAAAGACATGACAGGAAAGGAGGATGTCTATCGAGGCCCGGCCATCCGAGCTCTGTGCAGGATCACTGATGTGAGTACAGACTGGGGGGGAGCTGAGTGGCTTTGGAACCCCTAAACTGCCCTCTTGCAGGGTGCATTTTACAGCAGTGCTGGAACTGCTGCTTTGTGGAGGGCTGCTCAGTGCCCTGGGCAATTTCCAGCAGCTCTGGGACACTGGAGCACTGGGAATGTGCAACTGGAAGATTTGGGAGCTCCAGTTTCCATCTGGGTCTGCTTAGCTTGATGCCCTCTGCAGTTTCCAGGAGAAATGTGGTGCTGGAGCACTGGGAATGTGCAGCTGGAAGATTTGGGAGCTCCATTTTCTGTGGGGGATTGCTCTGCTTGATGTCCTGTGCCATTTCCAGGAGCTCTGCAGTTGGCAGGAACACTGGAAATGTGCACTGGAAGATTTCTCCAGTTTCTGTCTGAGATTGCTGCACTCAATGCTCTGTGTCATTTCCAGGAGCTCTGTTGGGCTGCAGCACTGGGGAGGTGCAGCTGGAAGATTTGGAAGCTCCAGTTTTTGTCTGGGATTGCTCTGATCCATGCCCTGTGCAATTTCCAGGAGCTCTGTGGGGCTGCAGCACTGGGGAGGTGCAGCTGGAAGGTTTGGAAGCTCCAGTTTTTGTCTGGGATTGCTCTGATCCCTGCCCTGTGCAATTTCCAGGAGCTCTGTGGGCCTGCAGCAGTGGGAATGTGCAGCTGCAATGTTTGGAAGCTCCCATTTCTATCTGGGATTGCTCTGATCCACGCCGTGTGCAATTTCCAGGAGCTCTGTGGGGCTGCAGCACTGGAAGGTGCAGCTGCAATGTTTAGAAGCTCCAGTTTAGTCTGGGGTTGCTCTGATCCATGCCCTGTGCAATTTCCAGGAGCTCTGTGGGGCTGCAGCACTGGGAATGTGCAGCTGCAATGTTTAGAAGCTCCAGTTTCTGCTCTGGGGTTGCTCTGCTGGTGACTTTGTCACTGACCCTTCAGGACCAAGCAGCTCAAAGTCACATCTACCTTGCAGAATTAACTCAAGATTTTTTGCTGAAGTCTTTTGAATGTGGATTTTTGCTTTCTGCTGCTGTTTTCCTCTCCTTCCAAAGCATCCCCACTTCCCTTTGCCCTGTTTTCCCCTTGCCAGGGTACAATGCTCCAAGCCATTGAGAGGTACATGAAGCAGGCCATTGTGGACAAAGTCCCTGGTGTGTCCAGCTCTGCACTGGTGTCTTCCTTGGTAAGCAAAGCAGATTTTTGTAAATCTGGGGGTTTGTCAGGCTGGGAAGGTGACCCTGCTGTGTCTGTTTTGGTTTTTCCTCATCTGACTGGAAAATAAGAAAGAGCAGAGTTTCCTTTCTCTCCTCCAATTCCTTTCTTACATTTGAGTACATCAGTCATGAAGATTTTTAGTGCAGCCTGGTGCAAAATGCTCAGATTTCTGCAGTCAGTGTAAAACTTGAATTTATCTGGGGAGGGGCCATGAAATCACCTGCTGAAACTGCAGTTCAGGATTATTTCTGCTAATGGACACCAGGAGGGCAAGATGAAGGAATCCACTCTGATTTCCTCTCCCTTTTTGAGGAGAAAAGGCTGGAAAAGATCTCATGAGTGAATATTTTTATTCCTGGAAGTGGAGCATGGTGATTTGAGACTGAGGTGGAGGGAAATCCACAGTTCCCAGGGGTGTAGGGTAAAGAGTGGCTGGGAAACTGCTGTGAGCTTGTCTCCAACCTCAATTCTTTTGCAGCACATGATGAAGATCAGCTATGACGTGGTCAAAAGGTGGATCAATGAAGCTCAGGAAGCAGCTTCCAGTGACAACATCATGGTACAGGTGTGTCTGAGAGTGGCTGTCCCTAAAAATGCTGGGGGGGGCTTAGTGGCATTCTGAGAGTTCTGAAGAAAACTTCAGGAAAGAAAAATCTTCTTTTTCTTTAGTCTTTTAAAAGCAAGGATTGGGATTTTTAGAATAAACTTGACAGTTTCAAAAAATTAATGACTTTTTCCATGATGCCAGCATGAAATTCTTAATTAAGAGCTGGCTGTTCTGGAGTTCTCTTCCCTTTTTCCTCCGAAATTTCTGGGAGCTGGAATGCTGCTGCCTGTCCCACAGTGGTTCTTACAGACAAAATTTGGATCTGAGTGCTCAAAAAGTGGGAAATTATCTCACTGCTTCCTAATGAGCATCTCTTGGCCTTCAGAAAATTTGCCAGATGCAAAAGATGAACCCAAATATTAGCAAGAACTCCACAAGAGTAAAATTTTTTGCACAGATATTCCTGACATTTGTGGATATGTAATTGTTCAGAATGTGGAATCGTTCTGGCTGTTGCAGACTCATGATCAGAAAAAATTCTGTAAAATCAGCTTTGTTCTTGCCCACTTAGCAGCTTCATTAAGCCTTGCAGTAAATCAGTTTTATGGAAGGAAAAAAAGCCCCCAAAATAACTTGGCAAGCAAAAGAAGTGTCCCTTTGTGCTTCCATCAAAAAGACCACAAGGATTTTTGTGAGGTCAGCTGTCTTTTCAAGGCCTTGGGATATCCTGGCTGTGGAGTTCATTAAAAATGCAGGAATTACTGTGCAAAGGCAAAACCTTTGAAGTTATGAGATTTAATGGGGGGGGGAAAAAAAGGAAATCAATTAACTTTGTGGCTCTTTGGATCTTCAGGAATAGTTGAGAGTGGACAGAAAGGGCAAGGAAACGTTGCAGATCTTTGCAACTTGTCAGGAATCTCAGCCCAGCTGAGGTTAGAAGGTATTTCTGCCAGGAAAGGGCAATAATTACCCCTCTTTTGGTGTTCTGCTGTGGATTTTCCAGCTGTACTCAGTGCCTGCCCCTCTGTTTCCCATCCCATAGTATCATGCTTTGGGGCTGCTCTATCACCTTAGGAAAAACGACCGCCTGGCTGTGTCCAAGATGCTGAATAAATTCACCAAATCTGGCCTGAAATCCCAGTTTGCCTACTGCATGCTGATCAGGATTGCCAGCAAACTCCTCAAGGAGTCTGAAGAGGGGTAAGTAAGAGTCAGGGTTTAAATCACAGCAATTAATTAAGGTTTGGAAAGAGCTGTGGGTTTTTTAGTGTTTGTGGAAATCTCCACAGAAACTGAACTGCAGGGCTGGGATAATGCAGGGACTTAATCTTAAAGGGGTTTTCCAACCTAAAAGATCCTGGGATTGTTGTGTTTGTAGCTATGAAAGCCTTGGACCTGATATGAAATGGATTTCCCAGCCTAAAATCCTGGGATTGTTGTGTTTGTAGCCATGACAGGCTGGAAAAACCCTTTGAATCCAAGACTAAAAGATCCTGGGATTGTTGTGCTTGTAGCCATTGAAGTTTTGGACTCAAATGGCTTTTTCCAGCCTAAAATCCTGGGATTCTTCTTTTGTAACCATTAAAGTTTTGGACTCAATTTTAAAGGGGTTTTTCCAACCTAAAAGATCCTGGGATTGTTGTGGTTGTGGCTTGAAAGTCTTGGACTCAATTTTAAGGGGTTTTTCCAGCCTGAAATCCTGGGATTCTTCTTTTGTAGCCATGAAAAGTCTGGGACTTAAAGGGGTTTTTGCAATCTAAAAGATCCTGGGATTGTTGTGTTTGTAGCTATGAAAGTCTTGGATTCAAAGGGTTTTTCCAGCATAAAAGGTCTTGGAATTGTTGTATTTGTAGCCATCAAGGCTTGGACTCCATCTTAAAGGGATTTTTCCAACCTAAAATCCTGGGATTCTTCTTTTGGAACCATTAAAGTTTTGGAGTCAATTTTAAAGGGGTTTTTCCAACCTAAAAGATGCTGAAATTGTTGTGTTTGTGGCCATGAAAGTCTTGGGCTCAGTTTTAAAGGGGTTTTTCCAACCTAAAAGATGCTGAAATTGTTGTGTTTGTGGCCATGAAAGTTTTGGGCTCAGTTTTAAAGGGATTTTTCCAGCCTAAAGTCCTGGGGTTGTTGTGTTTGCAGGCATGAAAGTCCCCTGTTTGACTTCATCGAGAGCTGCCTGAGGAACAAGCACGAGATGGTGATTTATGAGGCTGCCTCTGCCATCATCAACCTGCCAAACTGCACTGCCAGGGAGCTGGCACCTGCTGTGTCAGGTTGGTCACTGCCCTTTGTACCCCTCAAACAGCTGGAAGAAAGGAATCTAGAGAAAATCCAGCAGAATTGCAACTCCCAAACCCTGATTTTCTGGTCACTTGGGGTTAAAAGTCCTTTAATCCTGAGTTAAAGGCTTCTGGATGAGATCCCTTTTCCATCCAGAGGTTTAGATAAATGGCATTAGAGGTGGCACGGGGTGGTGCTTGTCTTGATCCAGCTGCAGAAATTTGGGATGGGAGGGAATCATGGAATGGATGGGGTTGGAAGGGACCTTAAAGATCACCCAGTGCCACGGCAGGGACACCTTCCCCTGTCCCAGTGTGCTCCAAGCCCTGTCCAGCCTGGCCTTGGACCTTTCCAGGGATGGAACAGCCACAGATTCTCTGGGAAAGCTCTCCTCCAGCTGGAATATGGAACTGGAATGTGGAGACAGCTGAGCCACCCCCTGTTACTGGCAGTGGGATAAAACCAGGAGTTTCTGTCTAACCTGTGTGCTAAATTATGCATGGAGCTGCAGGAACATTTAGCAGTGTGTAGCTGGAGCTATATTAGACTTCCTACTCTATTTCCTTTCTCTGAAAGAGGCCATATCTTTGGTTTTGGTTGGTTTTTTTATTTTTTCTTTCCCAGTGTTGCAGCTTTTCTGCAGTTCTCCCAAACCCGTCCTGCGCTACGCAGCCGTGCGGACCCTCAATAAAGTGAGTGCTTCAAAACCTCCACCCCAGCTTCATTCTCTGAGATCAGAGCCAGCCAGCAGTGCCCAATGATGTGTGTGTTACCTCAAGCACAGCAGCTGCCCTTGGGATGGCCTTATTTGGAATTATTCCATGCTGGAGAATTGGCTTTTCCATGCCAGCTCTTCTGGTGGCACAGAAATCTTTCCTGCACTCAGGCTGTGCTTGCTCATTTTGGGACCATGGGAATAGAACAAGCTGTGGTTTGATAATCTTTGAGCTTTCAGCTGCAATCCTGGATATTTAATATTATGAAATCCACTTAAAGATTCTGATATCAGAGCTGCACAACACAACAGCAAAAATTTGAGATTCAAACCCACGAGCTGTAACTTAAAATCCATTTAAAACACTGCAACCAAACCCCCTGAGCTCTGCTTGCATCCAGTGCTTTGAACTGCAGGGTGCTCCACCTCCCACATAACTGTGGAATTGCATTCCTTGCAGGTGGCCATGAAACATCCATCTGCAGTCACTGCCTGCAACCTGGACCTGGAGAACCTGATCACAGACTCCAACAGGAGCATCGCCACGCTGGCCATCACCACGCTGCTCAAGACTGGCAGCGAGAGCAGCGTGGACAGACTCATGAAACAGATCTCCTCCTTCGTGTCAGAAATCTCAGATGAGTTTAAGGTGTGGCATTGGAGGCCTCTGCTCTTTCCAGCTGCAGGTTTTTCTCCCATTCTTGTTTTGTTTCTTTTCTTTAATGAAGCTTTTCCTGTTTGTCAATGCTTTGGTGGTTTAGTCTGGCAGGGCAAAATTCTGAATTTCCTTTCCAGCTTAATTATCTTTGTATGCCTTCCTCCCACCATTCCAAGGAAGGAAGAATATCATTTCATTGTGTAGTTCCTTCTGGTTGTTTTAGAGAGGAGGAAAGATTTTAAGTGAGTTTATATCACATCAGTCTTGATGCATAGTTAGGAAACTGTGTTCATTATGAATTTCTACCTAATTTGTAAGATCTGTAGTGACTAAACTAGTAAGAAATTGGTGTACAGTTTGGAAGCTGTGTTAATTATGAATTTCTACCTAATTTGTAAGTTTTATAGTGACTAAGCTGGTAAGAAATTGGTTCAGGATGGTTCAGTTGTACCTGTTACATCATGGGGAGTACAGCTCTGCAAAATCAGTCTGCTTCAAGTGCTCTTTAGTCCTTGTTTTTATGAGAAAAATAAGTATCAGACAAGTTTGAAATTGCAAAGTATTTTAATGCCAGAACATGACAAATTAAAATTGGATAAGGAAGGAAGGAAGGACTTTGAGTGAACACATTCCATCCTAAATCCCAGTCTTTTTAGCAAAGCCAGGCCTCACAAACCCTGAGAATCCACCACCTGATTTTTATCCTTGTGCATGGATTTAATCACTCCAGGTGACAGCCTGAGCTGTGTTTTTCCCAGGGAAATGAGCCCATGACCCACATCCTTCTGTGTCCCTGCAGGTCGTGGTGGTGCAGGCCATCAGTGCCCTGTGCCAGAAGTACCCTCGGAAGCACAGCGTGATGATGACCTTCCTCTCCAACATGCTCAGGGATGATGTACGTGGGACTCTTGCTCTGGGGAGGGGTTTTGGCAGGATTTTGGTAGGTTTGGACCTGCTTGGGAGAAGAGTCTCTTCTGTCACTGGGTGCACAGGGAGGTGAGGGGGAGTTATTGCAGCTCCTGGTGGGTCAGACTTGTGTGAAATGCTTGGGAGTTGGTGATGCCTGGAGTGGCTCCCTGGAGCAGAGGCTGGACAGGATTAAGAGAGTAAAGTGGGTGTTTATTAAAGGTCTTTATTGGGTACACCTGATGACTTGAGAGGCTCCCTAGAGCAGAGGCTGGACAGAGTTAAAGGGATAAAATAGAGATTTGTTAAAGGCCTTCAGTAGGTGCAGAGGCTGGGCAGTGCCAATGTGATAAAGCAGGGGTTTATCAAAGGCCTTCACAGGACACACCTTGGGCAGGGCAAGAGCCCAGCCAGGGCTACACCCAAGATGGACTCTGAGCCTGAGTTTTCTCACTTTTATAAGTTCTGGTCCATTTCCATACTGGGGTCAATTGTCCAGTTCCAGCTCCAGGTTCTGTCCCATCCTCCCAGACTGCTCTCCTCAATTCCCTGCTGTTTGCACTTTTTGGGCCTGAGGCTGCCCAAAACCTGAGGGGCTGGACAAGGATTGCTCTGTGTGACTGAGCTGTGAGGAGAACTTGCTGGCACTTGATATGAAGTTCAGAGTCACTAATGCAGTGCAGAACCTGGAAAATAGGAAATATAAAACTGAAGGCATCACACTTGGGGCAGTCAAAACCCTCTGAGGGGTTACACCCAGGATGGATGATGGCCACAAGTTTTTCAGACAATTATAAGTTTGGTCCATTTACATATGGGGATTAATCCTCCAATTACAGCTTCAGGTAATGAAGTCATGTACCCCCAGTTTGCTCCCCCCCACCCAGAGTCACTTTTATTTATACTTTCCAGGGCCTGAGGCTGTAGGGTGTGCCTGAGTTTCAGGCCTAGAGGGATTGTTTTGTCTGACCAAAACGTGAGGACAGTAACTAACACTCTGTATGGAGTTTGGAGTTATACCCTAAAGCAGTACAGAATTGGAAAAACATAAAAGCTCAAATCCTAATGCTGAGGGTGCTCACAGGGCTGGGAATGTCCTGTGAGGTCATCCAGTCCATTTTATCCCCCAATTTGTACAAATGATTGTTGTTTTCTCCATGGGAAGCAGTCAGTGAAGCATGAAGGAGCTGAGCATTGCTCCAGTGCAGGCCTCACTGTCCCTGATTTCCCTTTGCCAGGGTGGCTTTGAGTACAAGAGAGCCATTGTGGATTGCATCATCAGCATCATCGAGGAGAACCCCGAGAGCAAGGAGGCAGGGCTGGCTCACCTGTGCGAGTTCATCGAGGACTGCGAGCACACCGTGCTGGCCACCAAGATCCTGCACCTGCTGGGCAAGGAGGGCCCCAGGACCCCCTCCCCCTCCAAGTACATCCGCTTCATCTTCAACAGGGTGGTGCTGGAGAACGAGGCTGTCAGGGCTGGTGAGTGCAGCTCCAGGCCTGCACTTCTGCCTCTTTGCCTTTTCCTCAACCTGGCAATGAAATTCCAGATTATTGTAGTAAGGTGTCCTGCTTTAGGGTAAATTTGGGAGAAAATCTTCTAAAGGTTTCTCTAGAAAGCAGATTCAAGCAGCCCCACACTGTGCTGGCCACCAGGATCCTGCACCTGCTGGCCAAGGGAGGGCCCCAGGGTGGTGCTTGAGAAGGAGACTGTGAGGGTTGGGGAGTGCAGCTCCAGGCCTGCACTTCTGCCTCCTTGCCTTTCCTCAACCTGGAAATGAAATGCCAGATTATTGTAGTAAGGTGTCCTGCTTTAGGGTAAATTTGGGAGAAAACCTCCAAAGGGGTTTCTCAAAAACCCCTTTGAGAGAGGAGACTGAAGCTGTCAGGGCTGGTGAGTGCAGCTCCAGGCCTGCACTTCTGCCTCCTTGCCTTTTTGTTAGAATCCCACATGCTGAGAACTCTCAGAACTTTGGGGCTGTAAGCCAAAGCTTAGAATTAAACTCAAGACTTGATCTGAGACCTTAGAATAAACTTCCAAACTTAAATGCTAAAAGTGAGAATGTGGATTTATAGTTTAGAGCAGAGAGAAGTTAAACTAAGTAAAGTTTAGAGTTTTAAAGTTAAGATATAGAAAAAATAAAAGTAGTTACAGAGATAAAGAGTTTAAAATGCAGTACTGTAAGTTTGTGTCATAACATAATTAACTAAAAATACTTACACTAGAACATAAATCCACAAAACAAAATATTTAAAGATTAAGTCAAAAACATAAATATCCTTGTTAACAGTGTTTTATTAGTCAATAGATCCTTAAAAAGTCTTATAACTAAGAATCTTGTAGCCTTCTAAACCATATTATAACAATAAAAACCAAATTCATCCTTCCTACCTACGTAAAAAATATACCACATCCCCAAAAACAATTCAAAAATCCCATCTGCAATTCCTTCCAAACTAAATCATTACACCTTTTTCTCAACCTGACAATGAAATTCGAGATAATTGTAGTAAGGAGTGTCCTGATTTTGGACAAATTTGGGAGAAAACCTCCAAAGGGGTTTCTCTAGAAAGCAGATTGAGGCAGCCTCTCCCCCAGCTGCTTTTCAGAGCTGTTAAGTTGATGTTGATCACAGAACTGTTTCCATGTGGAAATACAGGAATAGTTGGGCCTTTCCATATCACTGCAAGGTTGCTGGAAGTGAAGAGCTGCGTCAATGCAAAGTTCAGGGCTGTGAGGATGTGTTTGTGTTTGTGCAGCCCTTGGGCTGCTCTGACACCTCCCTGCTCTCTCTGCAGCTGCTGTCAGTGCTTTGGCCAAGTTTGGGGCACAGAATGAGAATCTGCTTCCCAGCATCCTGGTGCTGCTGCAGAGGTGAGTGGGGCTGGCTGGGCCTGGGGGGACACTCTGGTGGCTGCAAACAAGGTCCCAGCAGCTGGGGCTGGCACTGGGGCTGGCAATGCCAGCTGGGAGTGGGAAAATGCTTCTGCCACCTTTCCTGTGTGGCTGGAGGGAGCAGAGCACTGCTGGAGGGGAGGATACAGGGAAATGGAGGATGGGATTGGTCATGGAGACATGTGGTGGTAATTTGGCCTGAGGACATTGCTCAGGGGGTAATAAATCAGAGTCATTGACTGCTGTGGGTTGGAAGAGCTGGAAACTCATCCTGTGCCATGGCCATGGCAGGGCTCCTTCCACTGTGCCAGGGTGCTCCAAGCCCCATCCAGCCTGGCCTTGGATCTTCCAGGGATCCATCCAGGAGCAGCCACAGCTGCCAAGGCCTCCCCATCCTCACAGACAGGAATTTCTTCCTCACATCCAACCCAAATCTCTTTTAGTTTGAATTGTTCCCCCTTGTGCTATCAATATCTGCCCAAATAAAAAGTCACCTTCCCCCTAGAGAGCTTTTCTATATGTGAGCATTTTTTAACAGCCCTTGAAGCAAGAAAATTCCTGTCCAGGTTACTCAGGAGTAACAGTTGTGTTTCCAGAGCTGGCTGTTCCCATGTCACATGTTCATGTTTCTTCTTAAGACATGTAGTGTTAATGATTTAATTGAAATTACACCAACTCCTGTATTGTACAAACAGGTTTTTGCCCACTTTGAAAATCCCAGGGGGGAGCTGTGGCTCTCACTGCAGTATCAGAGGCAGCTTTGTCAGTGCCATTTTTAGCTCAGCTCTCTGGTGGCCAGAGCTGGCTGACCTTGTCCCCTTGTCCCCAAACAGGTGCATGATGGACAGCGACGACGAAGTCAGGGACAGGGCAACGTTCTACCTGAATGTCCTGCAGCAGAGACAGCTGGCCCTGAATGCTGCCTACATTTTTAATGGTCAGTGAGAAAAAGGAACCCACTCAGAGCTGTTGATTCACGTGTTTTTTCTGGCCTTAGCACTTCCCTGCCAAGTGCTTGTGCTGAGAGTGGGAGATTTAACAATCTAAGCTGTCCAACCTGGCCTTGGACACTCCCAGGGACACAGGGACAGCCACAGCTGCTCTGGGAATCCTAGAGAATCTAAATCTGGGAAGCATGGTGTGGGAAATGGAGCCAGGAGTGTGACCTGGGCTTTCATTTCTTGGTTTTTGCTCCATCTTTTCCAATCCAAAATGAGGGTTGGTTATAAAATCACTTTGTCTGTGATTAAAAATTCACATGAGCAGAGGATTTAATTAATCCATGTAAAATTCTTGAGATTGAGCTGTTTAGGCTTGGCAACTTCGTGTCATCTTCAGAGCAGCTTTTTTTTCAGCTCTGCCTGTTTTGTGTTTCCTGTGGATCAGCAGTGCCTGGAGCAGTTCCAGCTCTCAAAACCAAATTTTTCTGCCTTTTTCCTCTGCAGGGCTGACAGTCTCTGTTCCTGGGATGGAGAAGGCCCTGCACCAGTACACACTGGAGCCCTCAGAGAAACCCTTTGACATGAAAACAGTTCCCCTGGCCACAGCCCCGATCTTTGAGCAGAAAGCAGGTAACCCCCAGACTGGTGGGCACGGGCTGAGGCAAGGCTCAGAGCCTTGGGGCTGCTGATCTCGTTAGCAGGGACAAATCTGTGCATAATCAGCACTTATTGGTTCACAGCCTTTGGAAAAGGCCACTCCAGGAGCTCCCAGTCACTTCTCTGGCTTTCTTCCATGTCCTTGCACAATTCTTGAGCATCTTCACTTAGCACAACCAACTTTGGAGTTCCTTTTTTTTTTTCCTTCCCTTTCCTCCTTTAATTTTTTTCCTGGCTTTTCAGAGTTAAGGTGTGGTTTATTCCTCATAACTCAGCTTTACTTTCTCTACTTTCAATCCAGTATTTCCACACCAAAAAAAAAAAAAAAAGCTACTTCAGTGTGTGAGGAGCCAGGCTGGCAGTGCTTTGCAGCAGAATATAAGAAACATACAGGGAATGTAATAAATATAAGGAAGATACTATAAGGAAGATAATCTAAGGAATATTTAGTGGAGATTTAATGACATTTAAACCTCCTGCTTGGTTGAGTTGAGACAGAGCACAAAGTCTTTGCTTTTTTTCTCTACAGAGATTGCCCTGGTGACCAGCAAACCTGAGAAAGTGGCTCCCTCACGCCAGGATATATTTCAAGGTAGGAGAGATCTGTGGCTGTCCAGAGCTCCAGGAGAGCTGCAGAGGGACTGGGGACAAGGCCTGCAGGGACAGGAGCCAGGGAATGGCTCCCAGTGCCAGAGGGCAGGCATGGATGGGATCTGGGCAATGAGGAATTCCTGCCTGGGCTGGAACTGCCAGAGCAGCTGGGGCTGCCCCTGCATCCCTGCAGTGTCCCAGGCCAGGCTGGACACTGGGATGGAGCAGCCTGGGATGGTGGGATTGGAATGGGATGGGATTGAAGGTCCCTTCTCACCCAAACCATTCTGGGATCAGGGAGGCTCAGAATCCATCCCGAGGGATTTTGATGGAAGTTGGGGATGGAAAAGGGAAGGGAGACCCTTCCTGGAGTCCTGAGATTCCCAGTGATGCCCCCAGATCCCAAAATTCATTCCTAGAGCAGAGTCAGGATGGGGATGGATCCAATCCCAGGCTGGGAGAGCTGGGAATGGAGGGAATTCCCTGGGAGAGGGAGACTGGGGTGGGATTTTGGGAAGGGATTCCCAGAGCAGCTGGGGCTGCCCCTGCATCCCTGGAGTGTCCCAGGCCAGGCTGGACACTGGGGCTGGAGCAGCCTGGGACACTGGGAGGTGTCCAGGGGGTGGAACTGAATTATCCTCAGTGTCCCTTCCTACCCAAACCATTCTGGGATTCTCTGAAATGTTGAATGAGGGCAGGATCAGAGCCTGTCCCTGCTGATCCTCTTTTCCCTCCTGCACAGAACAACTGGCAGCCATCCCAGAGTTCAAGGGCCTGGGTCCCTTGTTCAAGTCCTCTGAGCCAGTGCAGCTCACAGAAGCAGAAACCGAGTATTTTGTTCGCTGCATCAAGCACGTGTTCCCAGCCCACATCGTTTTCCAGGTGAGAGCACCCACCCCCTTCTGCCAGGGCCCAGCAAATTCCCTGTGTTCTGATCAAATTGGCAGAATTGATCAGAACACAGGGAATTTGCTGCATGCCATGGAGGGTTTGAGCTGATCTGGTGTGGGGGGGAGCTCTGGATGAGGAGGTGTTTGCAAATCCTTTTCCCTGTTTGCTGCTGCAGTTTGACTGCACAAACACCTTGAATGATCAGCTCCTGGAGAGAGTGACAGTGCAGATGGAGCCATCAGATGGCTATGATGTGATCTGCTGCATCCCAGCTCCCAGCCTGGCCTACAACCAGCCTGGCATGTGCTACACCCTGGTCAGGATCCCCCAGGATGACCCCACTGCAGGTGAGAAATTGTGTCCCACCGATCCCTCAAAGGGAGGGTTTGGGGAGTGCCAGGAGTGGGGTTTGGTTCATCCTGACCTCCTTGGATTTTCCTTGTCTGTGTGTGTGGTGGTTTCAGTTTGAACTGGGTGGAAATAGTAACTTTGTGTAGTGGTTTTGGTTTGTTCATTGGAGATTTTGTTCATTTTGAGATGTTTTTGGTTAATGTATTGGGGAGTGTGGTGGGTTTGGTGTTGGCTAATTATTAATGTATTTACCTGTGAGATAGGATTAGGAGAAGGTAAACCAGGTTTAAAAATTTCAAAGGATATAAAGAAAAATTTATTAACAGTAACTAAAATAAAGAGTAACAAGAATTAGAATAAAAAATTTAGAATGTTTTTTTTACATGTACAACTTCTCAGTCATTCCACAAAGTCTGTTACACAAAATCTCTTACATCACTTCCTTAGACACCTCCCATACAAAACCATCACACTGTCTCTCAAGTGCTGCTTTTTAGCTAAATAATTTTTATAAATCTGTTGGATGATTAAAAATGGGATGTTAAAGAGGATTGCAGAGCATGCAAGTAATGGAAACTTGGATTTATGGCCTGCAGTCAGTGAAAGGAGCACATTGAAAACCTTGGATGTTTTGTAGTGTTGAAGAACAGAACCACTGAAAGGAAAATGCAGATAGAATAAAAATATTCCTCATTTGAGGCTTAATTTAATGGACTAATTAATTTTTTCCTCTCTTTAGAGAATCAGAAACTACTACAAAATGCAGGAATGAGGTTTTCTTGGACATGAAACTTCCCTTTCTTTTCTTCCTCTCACTTAAACACCACTGGGTTTGCAGTTATCTGATGTGACTTATCAGTGGAGTGGATTTTTAGGTTATTTTAATACCAGAGAAGATTAGAACTAATCTAAATTTGCTAGGAATTTGTCAGGAATCCTCATGGAATTTGTCCTGGTGGCTGCTGCTGGATTTCATGGCAGCATTTGGAATCAGTGATTTGTTACCTCTGGAACTCTCCTGAGCTCCTCCTTTGGCCTTTATTTTAAAATCAAAGGGAAAATGATATTCAAGTGCTCTATCCTGGCCACATCTGTATTCCTGGAGCTAAACTGCTGGGAAGAGAGGGCTGCAGCAGAGGAATGTCCCCATTTATCCAGGATTTTGTCTCTTCCCAGTCACCTGCACCTTCAGCTGCACCATGAAGTTCACGGTGCGGGACTGCGACCCCAGCACGGGGGTGCCAGAGGAGGATGGCTATGAGGATGAGTATGTGGTGAGTCCAGGATTTCTTCCCTATTCCCCATTCTCTCTCATTTGGGAGAAATGTGACCATTGGGTCAAGTTTCTTTCAATTCTGAAACCAATCAATGTGCCTGAAACAGCAAAATTCTGTAAAATGTCATTTTTAGATCCTTCCCCAAAGCTTCATTTCTGTCAAAGTTTTAGTGACCTGTGGAATGGAATTTGTGGGGACAGAGAGGGGGGAAGGCAGAAATAACTTCCATTGTGTGTTTTCAGAATTGTGCTGCAAACTTTCCACCTCAAACATTTGGATTTTTGTTAATTAATGATAGGGATACAGACAGATTTCAGGAAGTTTTGGAGGAAATAAAGGCTGGGAAAGCTGGGGGTGCTCACCTGGAGAGGAGAAGGCTCCAGGGAGAGCTTCCAGCACATTCCAGGGCCTGCAGGGGCTCCAGGAGAGCTGCAGAGGGACTGGGGACAAGGCCTGCAGGGACAGGAGCCAGGGAATGGCTCCCAGTGCCAGAGGGCAGGCATGGATGGGATCTGGGCAATGAGGAATTCCTGCCTGGGCTGGAACTGCCAGAGCAGCTGGGGCTGCCCCTGCATCCCTGCAGTGTCCCAGGCCAGGCTGGACACTGGGGATGGAGCAGCCTGGGACAGTGGGAGGTGTCCCTGCCATGGATGGGGTGGCACTGGATCATCTTCCAAGACCCTTCCAACCCAAACCATCCTGGAGTTCCATGGATTCTGAGGAAGTCTCTCCATGGAAGAGGCCCGGGAGGGTCTGTAAAGACTTTGACCCATCAAGTGATGGCCTCATTTTCTGCTCTCCTTTAGTCCCACAGATGTTTTGTGTAAAAATTGTTAAGGATTATAGATGAATAAATAAATACTATTTATTTATTTATTCATCATAAATACTAGTCCCCTCTTAAATCAATACTATTTCCCTATAAGTAACCATAAATATTATTTCCACTCTTTTTAGAAGCTATTATGATATGGCTCTCCTGGAATTAAAACCAGGCATTGTCTTGGCAAAATGCTGTGGCCTCTTTTCCCCTTTCCAAGGTGAGGATTATTTCCATAACTGGCCTGAAAATTTCCCTTTTTTTTTCCTCCCAGTTGGAAGACTTGGAGGTGACAGTGTCTGATCATCTCCAGAAGGTTCTAAAGCCCAACTTTGCAGCTGCCTGGGAGGAGGTGGGAGATGACTTTGAGAAAGAAGAAACCTTTGCACTCAGCTCCATCAAAACCCTGGATGGTGAGATAATCCCTCATTTATTGATCACCCACCTGCCAGGCTGGGGTTTTATTTAATTTAATTATTTATTACCTGGATTGATTTTCTTCTTCAATCTCTGAATGCAGAAGCTGTCAATAACATCATCAAGTTCCTGGGCATGCAGCCCTGTGAGAGGTCAGATAAAGTGCCAGAAAACAAAAATTCTCACACCCTCTACTTGGCTGGTAAGTGTTCCTGCTGCTGAATTTCATGTTTCCCTGTCCCCACAGATTTTTCTAAATGAAGGGAAATGGTTTAGGAGATCCTACTGCTATTTTGGGAGTCTTTTTCTCTGTAGAAAGAGGTTTTTTCTCTGCAGTGACCCTGTGTATTGATTGCAGCTGGTCCTAACTTGGAGAGCTCTGTCTTGGATGTGCTCAGGCCAAGCTCTGGGAATGGGAGAACTCCACCTGTGGGAATGGTGCAGAATCTCTGATTTGGGAGCTTCCAGAGCAGACAGAATTGAATCCCTTAAATGCCTGAGTTTATCTCAGAAGGGTCCTTCTGGGAGTGTCTTGTTCTCAAGTTCCTGTAGCTAAAGACACATCCTGAGCTGCCCTGCAGCACCCACAACTTCTCCCAGAGCCATGGAATGGTTTAGGTGGGAAAAGCCCTCTGAGGTCATTGAGTCCAACCATCCCCAGCACTGCCAAGGCCACCACTGCCCCATGTCCCCAAGTGTCACATGGCTTTGAAATTCCTCCAAGGATGGGGACCCCACCCCTGCCCTGGGCAGCTGTGCCAGGGCTGGGCAGCCTTTTCCAGAAAGAATTGTCCCAAAATCCCCCCAGCCCCTGCCCTGGCCCAGCCTGAGGCCGTTCCCTCTGCTCCTTTCCCTGTTCCCTGGAGCACAGCCCGACCCCCCCGGCTGTCCCCTCCTGGCAGGGACTTGTGCAGAGCCACAAGGTCCCCCCTGAGCCTCCTCTGCTCCAGGCTCAGCCCCTGCCCAGCTCCCTCAGCCCTCCTGGTTCTCCATACCCTTCCCAGCTCCCTCAGCCCCTCCTGGTTCTCCAGACCCTTCCCAGCTCCCTCAGCCCCTCCTGGTTCTCCAGACCCTTCCCCAGCTCTGTTCCCTTCTCTGGACATGCTCCAGCCCCTCCAGGGCTCTCCTGTCCAGAGCTGTCCCCAGGATTCCAGGGTGTCCCTCAGGGGACAGTCCCTGCCCAAAGGCTGTGCCCACACTGGGGCTGGCACAGCCCAGGTGCCATTGGCCTTTTGCCCACTTGGGGACATCCACCACTGCCACCAGCACCCCCAGGGCCTGTCCCAGCCCTCCAAGCTGGAGCATTCCATGGGGATGTGAGCCACGTGCAGAACCTGGCTGAAGACTAAACCTGTCCTGCCCTGAGCCTCTCCAAAGTGACCTCTCCGTGTTGCTTTGTCCCAGGTGTGTACAGAGGTGGCTGTGACGTGCTGGTCAGGTCCAGGCTGGCCCTTGGGGACGGTGTGACCATGCAGGTGACAGTCAGGAGCAAGGACGAGACGTCTGTCGATGTCATCCTGGCGTCCGTGGGCTGAGGGTTCAACAGTGCAGCTCCTGGAGCTGCCCCTCCTCCCTGCTCTCCTTCTGCATGGGGTTTTTATTCCTCCCTTTGGGAAATCTTTTCTATGCTGTCCTTTAGTGGCTGGCTGGGACTGAGCCAGTCCCACTTCCCTTGTTGTCACACCATTCCCACCTAACTTATGGCATCTCAACCAGGGAAGAGAAAAGATGTGAGAAAACGGAATCAGATTTTTGTCAAAATTGCTTTTTATTAACAGAAAATAAACACTGGTTCAAGTGGTGGAATTCATATGAATTACTGTTAATAAAATAGAATTTTTTTGTTCTAATTCTGTCTGTTCCAGTACAGAAAAAATACCCCATAATGGCTGTTTATAAAGCAAAAACCCCTTATTCCTAAAAGGATCCAATTAAATTCCCAACAGAAACAGTTAAAAACCACCCCAAACCTCCAAATTTGCAATATTTTTGTGACTGTCTCTTCTTCCACACAGAAAAATCAGTGTCCAGAGAGAGATTAAACTCCATCTCTTGAGGCAGATTCAGTTCTCTGAGCTTTTATGTCAGGTAATAAGCAAACCTCAGGGCAGCCTTTTCCTGGGTTCAGACTGGGAAAAATCCCATATGGAAAACTGGGAAGGGAAGGGGATGGAGGGATTTTGTGAGGGAACTCCTGCCTCTCCCTGCTGATGAAGTGGTTGTTTCTTCCCAAGTCAGGGGGATGGAGGAAGTAAGAAATTCTGATTTCATCTTAATTTCACCCTCTGCCTCTCTAAATATTTAGAGTTAAGCTGGGCAAGAAGGGGATGGCAGGGCTGGAAGAGCTGTCAGAATCCTGCTTTCCCCCTCATTTTTCCAGCTCTCCAAGGATTTCACTCAGTTTGGCAGCCCAGGTAAGGGTGTGAGCACAGTGTTGGATTAGGGAGAGAAAATCAATGTTTTTTTCCTGCCTCCAAAGCCTGACTGTAAGCAAAGAGTGAGAACTGAGCTGCAGCAGCTCAGAAGGAGTTGATGAAGTTCAGATAGGCATTCAGAAATCCCAGGGGATCCTCCAGCTGGGGATAGTGGCTGATGTGGTCATCCAGCACAGACACTGTGGATGTGGGAAGCACCTTCCTGGTGGAAAAACAGAGCAAGGCTTAAGCACAGGAATTGCTGCACACTCAGTTGTGCCCATCAATGGGATAAAAAAAAGCCTGGAGCAGCTCCATCTGACCCTTTCCAAGTGCTGGATTTCCTTCAGGTCAGTTTGGAGGAGGAGACTTCCTCAGGAAACAAATCTTCCCTGTGTGGTTTTAAAATGGATCATGACTGAAAATGCAGAACCAATTTCCAAACTGCTCTGACTGAAGCACCTGGCTGTGCAGGTGGCAGTAGGAATGAAAAGCAGCCTCCCTGAGGATGGAATTGAGGGAATAGCCAGGTAAAATATCCCTTGGAATGAAGGCCCAGCTGCACATTCCCACTTTTGTCTTACTTGTAAAGCTTGAGGAACTCTGGGTGTGGATTTACAGGGTCCAGGGGCCCGTAGATGAGATGTACTGCAAGGGAAGTACAGACAGAGCTTTTATATCCATAAATTAGTGGATTCATTAATTAAAACATCCCCAGGGAGACCTGCAGGAGCTTTCCCTCCTCACACAAGCCTGGGAAGCTTCCAGGGGAGCACTGAACAAAACAGCTCTGAATGGGCTTTTGCTGGGCTGCCCTGGGGTCAAGTCCAGCCTCCAACCCCCACCTCCCACATTTTACCCTGGTTGCAACTTTTGGGGCTTGAAATGCTCCTCAACTTCCCAGGAGCAGCACTTGGAGAAGAAGCTGTGAACCAGGGAACGTTATCTCTGCTGCAAAACTGGGTTTGAGCTCAGGATAAGAGAGGCTGATGAGTGGAAAGGAGCCTGGAAGTGACGGGGACAATTCCCAAAAATGCCAAGCAGTGAAGGAATGGATTCCTACTCACAGGGGACTGAGGTAGACATCAAAGCCCCGACCCAGCGCTCTCTGTGCTTCTTCCTCTGGTTTATGTACTGCAAAACACTGAGGGAAGGAAAAGCCCTTGTTATGCAGTGGATGCTGCCCAGCCTGGAATTTTCTCCTGGGGCTGTGGACACAATGAGATCCAGGTGGGATCTGCATCTCCTGTGGGACTCCAGTGCCACACCATCATCCCTGGGCTCAGGGACTCTGCTCTCCCACTGGGGGAAGGGGAGACAAGGAGCTGGACAGAACATGTCCTTCCAAAATTGCCAAGCTGAAGATTTGGGATTGGGACTTCTGGGAAGGGCTCAGAAGGTTCAAATCCAAATGAAATCTCTCCTGGAACAATGCTGCTCAAATTCCTTCCAAATAGAGATTGAGCTCTAGTCATTCCCAAAACTCCCCCAAATCCAAACCCTCGACTTCCAAAGGAAAAATCCCCATCTCAGACCCAACTCCAACCTTCATTTCCCTGCCTTGCATCACCATAGAGAATTTCTGCTCCAGCCTCACCCCCAGCTCTTTCTGGAGATGTAACATTGATCTCCAACAAAAACAACCCTCTCCAGTAGTGATCTCCAGCAAAGCACTGCAAGGGGTGTTCCCAGCAGCAGCTGGGAGTTCTGGAGAGGCTGGCTGGGCTCTGTGCCCCCAGCTGGTGCAGGAGTTCCTGGCAGGTACCTGTCCATGACGAGATTCCCGTCGTTGTTCCGCACTGCTGTCCACATGTCCCAGAGTTCTGCCTGCGAGGGCTGCGTGTAGGGCCCAAAAACTGCCCCCAGCCTGGAAAACAGGGGGATTTGGGGAGACACAACAGCAGCTGTGTCAGGGAACCACTCCAAAACTTCTCCAGGGCAAAACATTCCAGCACTTCCAGTTTCCACAGCAAAACTCCAAGTGCCAAGATGTCCCCCAGATAAGTTGGGATTAAGTGTTGGATGGCCTCGAGGGGCTTTTTTGGGGAAAGAAAAGATTTTTAGCACCACTAAAAACACAAAAATCTGATTGTGCAGGGGCTTTGTTGCCTCTGAAATGTGTAATTCCAACACTTGTGGAGAGGAGGGTTCCAGTGTCCAGGGAAAAGTTGTTTTTTATTATTATTAAACTGAAGTGAGGAGAGGGAATGGTGCAGATGTCAATCCCACCTCTGCAGGGCCAGGGCCAGGGAATGTGCTCCCTGCCAAATCCCTGATTTGTGGAGCCCTGGAATGGTTTGGGTTGGAAGGGAATTTAAGGATCATTCACTGCCACCCACTGCCATGGGCAGGGACACCTCCCACTATCCCAGGCTGCTCCAACCTGGCCTTGGACACTTCCAGGCATCCAGGGACAGCCACTGGTGCTCTGGGAATTCTATTCCAGGGTCTTTCCACCCTCTCAGCCAGGAATTCCTTCTCATTCCTGCATTTTCCCTTCCCCACTTGGAAGGGGAACCTGATGGATTGTGCCCAGCACCCCCGAGACCCGACTCACCCTCCAGAGAAGAGGAAGAAGTTCATCAGCCTCAGGAGGAGGGGGGACAGCAGCCCCCCATCCTTGAGGAGCTTGGGAAGAAGGGAAAAGGAGGGAAAACAACTCAACATGAATCCTTGGAGAGCTTCTCCCATGACACCCAGCCCAGACCCTTGAGGTGTCCATGGGGAGTGACAGCAGCACTTTAAGGGATGTTTATTTGGGATTTTGGGATTCAGTATGGCTGGAGAGGGGAGCAGCTCACCAAGGGGGGTTTATTTGGGATTTTGGGATTCAGTATGGCTGGAGAGAGGGGCAGCTCACCAAGGGGGGTTTATTTGGGATTTTGGGATTGAGTATGGCTGGAGAGAGGGGCAGCTCACTAAGGGGGGTTTATTTGGGATTCAGTATGGCTGGAGAGGGGGGCAGCTCACCAAGGGGGTTTTATTTGGGATTCAGTGTGGCTGGAGAGGGTGGCAGCTCACCAAGGGGGGTTTATTTGGGATTTTGGGTTCAGTGTGGCTGGAGAGGGGAGCAGCTCACCAAGGGGGGTTATTTGGGATTTTGGGATTCAGTGTGGCTGGAGAGAGGGGCAGCTCACCAAGGGGGGTTTATTTGGGATTTTGGGTTCAGTGTGCCTGGAGAGGGGAGCAGCTCACCAAGGGGGGTTATTTGGGATTTTGGGATTCAGTATGGCTGGAGAGGGGGGCAGCTCACCAAGGGGGGTTTATTTGGGATTTTGGGTGACTGGAGAGGGGACCAGCTCACCAAGGGGGGGTTATTTGGGATTTTGGGTTCAGTGTGGCTGGAGAGAGGGGCAGCTCACCAAGGGGGGTTATTTGGGATTTTGGGTTCAGGTTGGCTGGAGAGGGGAGCAGCTCACCAAGGGGGGTTATTTGGGATTTTGGGATTCAGTATGGCTGGAGAGGGGAGCAGCTCACCAAGGGGGGTTTATTTGGGATTTTGGGATTCAGTATGGCTGGAGAGAGGGGCAGCTCACCAAGGGGGGTTTATTTGGGATTTTGGGATTCAGTATGGCTGGAGAGGGGAGCAGCTCACCAAGGGGGGTTATTTGGGATTTTGGGATTCAGTATGGCTGGAGAGGGGAGCAGCTCACCAAGGGGGGTTATTTGGGATTTTGGGATTCAGTATGGCTGGAGAGGGGAGCAGCTCACCAAGGGGGGTTATTTGGGATTTTGGGATTCAGTATGGCTGGAGAGGGGAGCAACTCACCTTCTGGATGAAGCGGGGGTAGTACGTTTCAGGAAAAATCCCTGGAAGGACAGCAAAGAACGGAGCTGTAAGGCTGGAAGGGTTTTGCTCCACATCTCCCAGGCTGTCCCTCTCCAGGGAGCCCCAGGATTGATGCTTCTGGTTAATTACAGCGCCTTGACTGCAATCCTTGGGATTTGGGTGGTGGAGATGGGAAAGCCAATCCATCCCATGGATACCAATCCCATGGACCCCAATCCTAAGGGTTCCCATCCCAAGGGTTCCTATCCCATGGATCCCCATCCTATGGATTCCCACCCCATGGATCCCCATCCCACCCTGGACAGACCTTACCTCCGTTGGACAAACAGAGGCTGTTGATCAGGATGCTTCCAGTTCTGTTGTGCTCATACCTGGGGACAGCAGAGAAGAAGGTGAAACACAACCAAACCCTCTCCAGCTCTGAGAAAAGACCGAGCAGGAGCTCAAATTGTGTGGGATCATCTCCATTTCCTTTGGGAACTGGACGGGTGGAAGCCTTGGGGTGTGCCCCGAGACACCTCAGGCACAAAGTGAATTCTGCACCACGTCCTTCCACTTGTCTGCTGGAAACCATCTTGGTGGAGACGGCAAAGGGCAGGAGGGGTGGCAGGGACCTGTGCAGCAGCTCCTGGGCCACCGTGTCCCCATAGTCGTGGGACAGGAGGTTGATCCGCTGGTGCCGGAGGCCGAGGTGTCGCAGCAGCCCCTCCACGATGGTGGCCTGCTCGAAGATGGAGTAGCCATGGGGCCTCTGCAAAAGTGGGAGAGGGGTCCCAGTGAGAGCCTGACCCAGCAGGAGCCCACAGGTTCCACAGGAAATGCCCCAAGGGAGGAATGTGGGAATATAGAACATGGAAAGCAGCAGCTTGTGAGCCCAGACCCAGCGGCTGGGATGTCCTGTGGTGTCCACAAGGCCACGGGAGCATTGTCCATGCTCCAGAGGGGTCAAGGTGCATTTTGGAGTCCCATCAAACCCATCCACCACAAACCTTCCCTATCCCTTCCACTGTTGTAATGACTTCTCCCTTTTCCAGAGGTAAATGGGAGGAGAAAAACCAATTTCCAGAAAAACCAATTTTTCTCCTGGGTGGCGAAAACCAAGTGCTGGGCTGAAAGCAACCATGGAAATCCTCATGCCAGGGTACTCACAGGCTTGTCACTGAATCCAAATCCGAGGAAATCCAGGGCAATCACCCGGTGGAAGCGCTGGGTCAGCCCTTCCCAGATCTGGGAAGAGGAGAAATGCATTTGAAAAGCATCCAGTGGGAGCAGAGGATGGAAACATCTGCAGGGATGAGCAGCCATGGATGGACGTGCTCCTCCCCACCAGCCCAGAGAACATTCCAGCTCCAAGAAAACAGCAGCAGGTCAAAATTCCCCAATAAACAGCCACACCACCCCTTAAAAAAGCCAAGGAATTGTTGTGGCTGTTTCCTGGACTGTGGGATGTGGAAAGAGCTTGGGTTTCACACGGGGAGAGGAGCGAGGTGATATCCTGGAGCACGGTGGCACCTCCAGCAGAAATCAAAAGTTCTCCTCTGGAGAACCCCTGCTGTGCTGCCTGCTCATCCCCAGGAGCTGGAGATCCCGGGATTTGCTGTGAGATGCCACCCCCTGACCTTGCTCCAGTCGTAGCTGGACGTTGGGAAGCCGTGCAGGAGCACCACGACGTCCGAGCTGCCGACGGCGCCGCTGGAATCTGTGGGGACAACGGGACACCGTGGAGTCAGCCCTTCCCAAAACTCCTCCCTTCTAGGACAGGAACTGAGTCCATCCCACTGGGAATCCACCTCTCCCTCTGCTCCCCAAAACCAAGGATGGGTTTGAGTCCCACCACAGCTTCCCTTCGGAAACCTCACCGGCTCTGTGACCAACCCAGGGATTGATTTCAAATCTATGGATTTTAAATTAATTGATAAAATGATTTAATTAGCCCAAATTAACTCCAGCAGCCTCTGTGCTGCTGCAAAAAGGGGTTTCCAGTGTCTTTTCCATGTTGGCATCCATTGGAGGATCTTGAGATCTTCCCACCAAGGTACAAGAACCAACTTTCCCCTGTGAAACGTTCTGAGCCATCCCCGGCAGATCCAGGATGGCAAAAACCGGGAGGGATTTGTCACCACCTGGCCCAGGTTCAGGGATGTCCCCATGGCCACCGGGGGATGGGTGACTCTGTCACCTCTGTAGAAGATGTTCAGGTCCTTGTAGGTGAAGAAGCTCCCGGAGGATTTCCAGGAGCGGAGTGCTGGGGAGAGCTGGGGGGGTGGGATGTGCAGGTAGACGGCGAGGAGGGGCACGCCCAGCAGCCCCACCTGCAGCCACCACTCCTTCATCCTGCGGGACACAGAGGGACACCGGGGTCACCCTGGAGCTCCGCACTCCCACCGAGCTCCCCAGGTCCCCAGAAACCACATCCATGGTCCCAAAACTGCCCCTTTCCTCTAACCCACCTCCATGGCCCCAAAACTGCCCCTTTCCTCTAACCCACCTCCATGGTCCCAAAACTGCCCCTTTCCTATAACCCACCTCCATGGCCCCAAAACTGCCCCTTTCCTATAACCCACCTCCATGGCCCCAGACTCCCCCTTTCCTCTAACCCACCTCCATGGCCCCAAAACTGCCCCTTTCCTCTAACCCACCTCCATGGCCCCAGACTTCCCCACTCCCATAACCTGCATGTTCCTAAAACTCCCCTATTCCTAGAACCCCTTTCCATGTCCCCAAACATCCCCCAGCCCCAGGGTGGGATGTCCCCAGGGTGGCAGATGCAGCAAATGTTTGGGGTCTGAGAGGGAAGGTCAGTCTCATTTCGGGTCTGAGGGGGATTGTGGGGCCATTTGGAGTCTGAGGGGGAACAAAGGTTCACTTTGAGGTGTGAGGGGGACTGTGGGGACTTTTGGGGTTTGAGGGGGAACATGGGGTCATTAGGAGGCTGTGGATCCAGAAGGGGTCTGAAGGGGGGTTGTGGACTCGTGGGGTTTAGGGAGAGGGGGCATGGCCCCACTAAGGGTCCACAGGAGCCATGGGGTCACTGGGGGGGCTTCAGTGGGGCCATGGGCTGTGGGAGGCCTGAGGGGCCATGGGGGGGTCAGGAGCTTATTGGGGTCTGGGGGGTCGTGACCACAACGGGGTTCAGGGAATCAATGGCAGTCAAAGGGAGGGGACACACCCACCTGGGGGGACACACCCACCTGAGGGGACACACCCACCTGGGGGACACACCCACCTGAAGGGGACACACCCACCTGAGGGGACACACCCACCTGAAGGGGACACACCCACCTGAGGGGACACACCCACTGAAGGGACACGCCCCCCAAAGAGCCCGCCCACAAACCGAGCCCGGGACCCCCCACACCCCCCTCAGGCCACGCCCCCTCGCTGAGCGCGGGACGGGCGGGGCGGAGCCTCCTCGCGCGCTCCCGGCGGGGCGGGGCGTGGCCGCGGCCGCGCGCGCTCCCCTCTCACCTGCGCTCAGGTGCTGCCGCGGGCGCGCGCCGCCATCGCGCTCTCCCGGCGGGGCGGGGCGAGGCCGGGGAGGCGTGGCCACTGCCCCGCGCATGCGCAGCCCCCCCGCCGTTCCCCCTTCCCAGCCGCTTCCCGCCCGCCGCGTCCCTCCCGTTGCCGGGCGACGCGCGCGCTCTCCGCCGCGCGGCCTCTGATTGGCTGCGGGCGCGGCGCGCGGCCAATGGCGGCGGGCGTAGTTGGGGGGTGGGCGGGAGGCGGGAGCGCGGCCGCGCGTGAGGGACGGGCGGAGCGGGCCGGCGGCCGTGAGGGGAGATGTCGGCTCGGGGCGGGTTCGGCGACCCCCAGGTGCCGTGAGGGGCCTCCCCTTCTCAACAGCCTCAGGGCGGAGAGGGGCAGCACGGGGCAGGGCCGCGGGGATGGTTCGGGCAGCCCCCGGAGCTGGGAGAGCTCCGCGAGGAGAGGAAACGGCAGAAATTCTCCTTTCGAGCCTTTAAATCAGCGGGGTTTATACCGAGATGGGGGTTCAGGAATTCCTCTCTCGTTTTTCTGGCTCGTAAACCCCTTCAAATCTCGTGTTCTGCTCAGTTTTCTGGGTTTTTTAAAAATTATTTTATTTTTTTTTAAATTTTGGCTTCTCGTGTTTTCCATTTTGAAACAGCTTCTAACCCGGCGCATCCCCTCGAATCCCAGGTACCAACATATAAAATCTCGTCTGGACACTGGTAAGTGAAATTGCTGAGGGGGTAAAACCACCCAAAATTAGTGTAGCGTCACAGAAAAAATAATTAATGTCTTAATTACTTCTGCCCGGAGCTAATTCATCCCAGCCCTGCAGAATCCTTATTGTAGTTATGATTTGTCTCACCAAATATTATAAAGTTTCCTATT
The DNA here is from genome assembly GCF_022539315.1 of Serinus canaria. Classification (NCBI taxonomy): domain Eukaryota; kingdom Metazoa; phylum Chordata; class Aves; order Passeriformes; family Fringillidae; genus Serinus; species Serinus canaria. The sequence goes on along the minus strand of NC_066314.1, from coordinate 1,055,787 downwards.
TACACTTACAGAAATTATAAAAATTCCTATTCACAATTTTCCTTCAAATCTGAAGTTAAAACAAGCACGAATTATACAAATTTATGTATATATTTTTTTAATGTATTTATGTACATATATCTTCACACACCACCGTGCATCCCCCTGGAAATTGAGATTAAATGCTCTGTGTGTAGATGACCACATGTTTACAGCCTTTATTGTCTTAAAACTTGTTTATTTACTTTTTTTTCTCCTCTTCTTTTTAAAAGAAGAATTTGGGGGTTAAATAGGTTTAAACTGGGTCAGGCTCTGTTGTGGTAGTTCCGATAGAAATTATTCCCAGAAATTCCCTGGAATTTCTCTCCATGGACTTTTCCTGTATCTTACCAAGGGTGTGAGCCAGGATCATTATTTGGGGGTGTCTTTGTGGGGTTTTTTGTTGTTGCTGAAGCAGCTGAATTTTCTCCACTAACATTATCTTGTAGCATCCTCACCAAAATGTTGGGAAAGGAGCAGCAAATCCTTGGGGTTTTCTGTTTAATTCTACTTTTCTTGAGAGAAAAGAGGAAAATCTTGGCAGTTTTGTACCTTTTATTGCTATTGTGGAGGATGATCTGCAGCAAACAGCTGTTTCCTTCAGAGCAATTAAAATTTAAGCCTCCACAGGCCTGAAGAAAACCTCTAAAAAATAAATAATTGTAATAAATTGATTTTTTTGTTGTTGTTTTTTACAGGAAATAGCTTGTCGAAATACATGGAAAAATTGGAAGAGATCAAAAGAAGTGAGTACCTGGGGAGGATCAGGATGGGTTAAAAATGGGTTGGTTCAAAACTCAAAGAGCAGGAGATGAATTCCAGGAGGTTTTCCTTGGAAATCTCCACAGATTTAATTTAAAAATCCAAGCAGGAATCTTCCAGACCATTCTTTGTTGTTGGATTTTGCTCTCTGAGCTAAGAAATCCAGGCTAGACTGATCTGGGAAGATTTATAGATCATTTCTAAGACTTTTATTTCACTTTTAGGTCACAATTTGGGCTCTTTTATCTTTATATGATTTCAATTCCTATCTGAATACTCCAAAAAAGGAAAAAAACCAAGCTCATTCCTTGTGTTTCCATTGAACACTGGCATCTTGAAGATTTTGTGTTGTTCAGACTAAGGAAGGCCTAAATTATTTGTATTTCTCCATTTCCCCACCCAACCCAGGCTTTCCAAATCATTTTTCCCCATAAAACCAACGATTTATGCCTTTATTCCCAGATTGTTCTCACACAAGGAGCCAGGAAATCTCCTCCACCTCAAAGCTGCATTTATGGGGGTGGAAAAAGCCCTGAACTGAGGTGCAGGCTCCATGGGTTGGGATTTGAAAGGTTCAGGTTCAGTTCTCAGCCCCACTTTCTGAGGGAGCTCACGGGAATTCACTGGTGCCAAAAGCAGCCCTTTGTTTGTGCCTTGTTTGTTGGGTTTGCGTTGGTTTTTTTCCAAACCCTGCAGGTCTTTGGGGGGAAAAATGAAGAGGAATGACCTTGAGCTTTCCAGAAAGCTCTGTTGACTGAGATTTCAGTGCTGGACACTGCCTTGCTTTTTATTTGTGTTGAAAATCTTGGGGGTTTTTTTGTGCCTTTCCAATCTCACCGCGGATCTGTTCCATGCGCTTCTTTTATTCCCTCCTCTTTTTTTTTTGGAGGCCAGGGAGGAACTTTCTCATTCTGTGCAGGCTGAATGGCCACCTTGTGTTCCCAGGGAGCGGAGGAAGTTCTCCCCCTTGGTTTCTCAGGGATAGATGACACCCTTTGGATGCAGATTTAAATCCCCAGCACAGGCACCTCTCTGTCCCTTATGTAACCTGAGAGATTTCAATCCACGCCATCAAAAATTAAAGAGCTGCACCCACCACCATCCATCCTTTGGAGCATTGATTGGCTGGAGGACACACAGGAGGTCTCTTCCTTCTCTCTGCTGTCGTTTCCCTCCTCTCCAAAGCCCTGAGGAGCCCATTCCTGGAAAACTGAATCATTCCAAGCAAAATCATGTCAGAAAATTCCAACGGATCCGCCAGGACCGGACCGGGTACGTGGGGTTGCTCTTGGAGCTGGAAGCAGCACTTCTGAGCTCTCTGGGAAGGCATTTTGGGTGGCAAAGGCAAGATCTAGGGCAAGGAGGCTTTTTTTGGGGTAAAAAGTCCTTGTTTGAGGTGGGAAGGAGCCATGCAGGAACTGCATCCTTTGGCAGCGGTTCTGCTTCGTTTTATCCATCCAGCACTTCCCGAGCTTTGCTGCTTTTATTTGTCCTTCTAAATGAAGGATATGCTTTTTATCCTTCTAAATGAGGTTTGTTTGCCATGACACCAAGGCTCTTTTTTGGCCTTTGCTGGGCAATTTTAGTTCTTGAGCAGGTGAAATGGGAAATAATGACAGGAGATAATTGCTGGGGTGGTTTTTTTTGAGTTTAAGGAAGTTTTAACAACCTCAGTTGAGGTTTGAAACCAGGTGGTTTTGCAAGAACCACGAGGGTCATTTCCCAGTTAACTGAAATCCTGAAATTCAGTTTCTGCACCTCCTCATCCTCCAGTCCAGTTTCTGCACCTCCTGTGCTTCAGCTCTGTAGTTTGGATGTGCAGTGGATATTTTGGAAGGACTCCTTTTATCCTAGAACAACTTGTGAGGAGCAGAGAGGTGCTTTTTATGCAAAAATCAAAATGATTTAGGGTAGAGTGTTGAATTTGGGAACTCTGAATGTGTTGGGAAAGGATCTCAGCCTCCAGCATTCCCGTGGCTCTCTAAACACAACTCAACTGGAGAATCCCCAAAAGCAAATCCCACAGGAATTTTTTGGTGTGGTGGCTGCAAGAATGTGCAGGGGAGCCCTTCCCCCTTCTCCTCATCTCCCCAAAGCTGATGGAGCCTTCAGCAGATGGTTTTAGAGGATTTAGACTCGTTGAACTGAGTGGATTTGCCAAAGATCCTGAGCCCCATTGTTATCCCTAGGAGCTGAACAGCTGGAGAGGGAGCAGCTCCTTCCCAGCCCCATTTCCCAAGGGACAAAGCTCCCATTGCTTCCCAGGACAGGTTATTCCATATCAAGATGTTCCTGCTGATACCCACCTGACTCCTCTTTCTCCTCCCCACACCTTTTGTTTCTCTCCAGGAGGTTCTTCCCTTCCTCTGCAAGATCTGGATGGGATCAGGCTCCCCTTGGCTCTGGGAATCTCTGCTCTGGATCTTTGCCAGCAGCCCTGCTCAGTTTTCTTCCTCCCTAAGCTCTGTCTTCAGGATTAAGATTCAATTAGGCCAGTTTCTTGTATTAATTACCCATTAAGATTCAATTAGTCCAGTTTCTTGGGTCAGTTTTCCATTCCTGGAGAGATCCGTGTCAGCAAATGGAAGAAATCAGAATTTAATTGTCAGATAAAGTACAAAATCTTGGATTTTTTGAATTGTTAAGATGAAACCTGCGTGTTTAGCTTGCTATTTGCAAAGACACAATGCCCCATGCTCTGATAGTGCTGTAATTTACACAAATTAAAAATGAAGGTAAATGAATCTTTTGGTTTGAGGAGCTTTGTGACTCCAGTGGGCCCCAGAGAACAGCAGGGAAAGGGGGAATTCCTGAACTGCTTCCTGCCCCAGCACCATGGAAAACATAACTTCATATTTGAGTCTAAAAGCAACTAAATCTGCCCCTTCCACTTCATCAAATCTGCCCAAGATCTCTCTTTATTATTGGTATTAATTAAAATATCTCTTTATATCTGGGATTAGTTAAACCTTCTCTTTATAACTGGTGTTAATTAAACTCTTTCTTTATAACTGGCATTTCACAAAGTCTCCAGGTTTGCTGCTCTCATGGCACAGCACAAACCTGCCCTGAATTCCTGCCTGGCTGCAGAAGAGTCTCAGAGAAAAGCTGGGATGAAGCCATGACCTGGTGTCTAAAAAAACTGGGAATGGTCTGAAAATTTACCTTTGTTTTGTTTTTGTAGATTACAGGTATAAAAAGGATGAGCTGTTTAAGAGGCTGAAGGTGACAACTTTTGCTCAATTGGTATGTACAGATCCCTCTCTGGCTTCCAAAATCTCTTAGGAGCAGCATTTTTCCTTGGAATAAAAATTCCTCTGTAATTATTTAGCTTTAGCTGCAATTATTCTGTCTTGGCTTCTTCCTGCCTTTAATAAAAACAAATAATTCATTTCCACAGTGGCCAAATGCCTTGAATTACAAATTAAAGTTTGTGGTGACTCCATTTTTGAAATGAATTTTGTCCATTAGCTTAAAAGGATCTTCAAGCATCTTGCAAAAGAAAGAGGCTGTGTAAAACAGCCCCTAAATCTGAGTTTTGTGTGTGCAGCCCTCCCTGATCCCAGGTTTAACTGCAGAAGGCTGTCTGTGCATTATTTTATTTAAAAGCACTGAATCATCCTATTAAAAAAAATGAAAAATTGATCAGGAAATAAAGAGCTGGGGAGTGCTGGCTCAAGAAAACTGCTTCAAACTAGGAAAAAAAACCCAAATTGTCTTCTCAGGAGAGAAGGAAAGGGCAGGTTAAACTCGGAGATGTGAAGAATGGGATCCTGCAGCCTTGGGATTTTTTTTCCCTGGATTGTTTTCCTTGAGCTGCTCCCTGCTGTGGATGTGGAATCAGTGTCTCCTTGTTTTTGTGCCCTGCAGGTTCTCCAGGTGGCCTCTCTGTCCAATGAAACCCTTGAAGTGACAGACGAGGAGCTGCACAAGCTGCAAGGTGACAGCACTGGGGGCAGGGACAAAGGGGAAAGCTGGGGGTCACTGCCAGGGGGTGAAGTGGCAGAGCTGGCACCACAGCAAGGCTTCATCGGGAGGAAAAATGGAAAAATGAAACTTCACCTGTGGCCTGGGAGTAGAAACACTCCTAGAAAAAGGTTTGCAAGGAGGAAAGGCCTCGTGCTGGCAGTAACATAATCCACATCAAAATTCTGTTTTATTGACTTCTTCACATGAGAGCTCAAGGCCTAAAAAAATCTGTTGGCTCTTTATTATTTTCAATAAGGAGGCTCTGGGTAAATTCTCTTGGTTAAGAGGATGAAGATAAAGCTGGCACACTTTTCTTTCCAGGAATAGAAACTGCTCTTAAAACCTGCTTGTTTACCTCCTGCAGCTCCTTAGCTCCTGGTGCCCTGTTCTCTCCCCAGATGCTGGTGCTGCAGGTGACGATGCAGCGGGGACAAACAGCCAGGGGAGCCCTGAGGGGACACCCAGCCCTGTCCTGTTCCTGAACAACTCAGGAGCCGGGGAATCCCTTCGCTCCACGCTGCAGAGGTGCCTCACAGTAACACCACTCTCTTCCTGTCTTAGCTGATGATTGTTTGAGCCCAGCTGCTGATGTTAAATTGCTGCTGAGGGGTTTGATCCTGTATTTCTCATTAAAGTCTGGGTTTGTAGGTGAGGAGGGGATTGGTAAGATTTCCTATTGAAATAGGTTTGGATTAAACAGCACCCCAACATTGTTGTCACCTGATGGTGGTCTGACAAGGAAATTCCAGAATTTTGGGGATAACACAGTGCTCTGGTCATCTCAGTCATGTGCATTCCTGTTGGTGATGGTTTGGTATGGATATGGAGGGACAGGACCCAGGGAATGGCTTCAGAGTGACACAGGGATATTAGGAAGGAATTCCTGGCTGGGAGGGTGGATAGGGGCTGGAATAGAATTCCCAGTGAAGCTGGAGCTGCCCCTGGATCCCAGGCAATGTCCAAGGCTGGGCTGGACAGGGCTAGTGGGAGGTGTCCCTGCCCATGGCAGGGGGTGGAATAAGATCCTTAAGGTCCCTTCCCACCCACACCATTCTGGGATAATTGAGCATAATTCCAAAACGACCATGTGGAGGGGTCCCAGGGTGGCGCTGGAAGAGGAAGCTTTAGCCCAGCTCTTCCCCAGCCTTGGAAGTGGTGGAGAGGCACAAAAGCATTCCTCAAGCTGCCGTTCCCTTTGCAGTGTGATCAGTGGGGTTGGGGAGCTGGACGTGGAGAAGGATTCTCCCAAGAAGGAGGACCAGGACAGCCAGGCCGAGGAGAGGCCCTACCCCGACTGCCCGTTCCTGCTGCTGGACGTGCGGGACCGCGAGGCCTACGAGCAGTGCCACATCGTGGGAGGTGAGCAGCCACATCCCACACACACCTGGGCACGATCTCAGCTCTGGCCACACCCCTGCTAGAGTCTGTCCCCAGCTGGGACATCACTGTGTGTTCCCTGTGCTTATCCAGCACATCCTTCCTTCCTGGAGGGGATGAGGGGCCTGAGCTGATGTTAATCCCATACTCAGTGGGTTCTCAAGGCTGCTGGTGTTCAGCCTCTGGATGAGATACCCTCTTTTTTTTTTCCCCTTCTGCAGCCTATTCCTACCCCATTGCAACGTTGTCCAGAACCATGAATCCCTATACAAATAATATTCTGGAATATGTATCCTTTACGTGGGAACGTGGGAGGATGTTGGTTGGGACTCCCAAAATCAATTGGAGCACATCCAAGCAAAGTTAGGGATTTCAAAAAGGGTGGGACAGGAGGTGGAGTTACTTGCTGCAGCTTCACTGCCTCCATCAGATGCTGGATTCTGCTTCCTTGAGGTTCTTCTTGACCCCAGTGGGGGCTGCCTGAATTTGGCATTTCCCAGGATTTTGGCTGCTGGAAGGCCAAGCCAGACTTGGGCACTGCTCTCCTGCTGCTGCTCCAGGGATGCATCCAACAAATCCTTTGGCTTCCTGTCAGCACCTTGATGGAATTGGGGACAGACAGAGGATTATTAAGTGGGATTAGGTTGATCATTCCCAGGCTGTTGATTCTGGTGGGAGGTTGTAAACAAAGGGGCTGTTGCCATTCCCAATCTTCAGGCAGTGCTGGATCCAGTGGGAATTAAGCTGTGTCTGGCAAGCCTCAGCCTCTGAGAATTCTGAAGGGAAAACATTCCTGCCGGATGCTTGGCAAGCCAAATATGGAGTCTTTCCCTCCCCAATCCCATTTGTCTCTTTTGCTTCCTAAAATGCTTCAATATCGCTTAAATTCAGCAGTGACTCCTTAACAATTCCCATGGCAGAAAAACGCCCATGGCAAAATCATCATCGTGTACGACAACGACGAGCGCTTGGCCAGCCAGGCAGCCACCACCATGTGTGAGAGGGGCTTCGAGAACCTCTTCATGTTATCTGGGGGTAGGTGGGGCTGGGGGAGCTCCCTACACCTCCTGGGGAAAGGGAGCAACTTGTGGGAGCTGGAGATGGGAAAGATCTGGGGTGTGGAATCACGGGATGGTTTGGGTTGGAAGGAAACTGAAGGATCATCCAGTCCTGTCCTTATGGGCAGGGACACCTCCCAGTGTCCCAGGCTGCTCCATCCCAGTGTCCAGCCTGGCCTGGGACACTGCAGGGATGCAGGGGCAGCCCCAGCTGCTCTGGCAGTTCCAGCCCAGGCAGGAATTCCTCATTGCCCAGATCCCATCCATGCCTGCCCTCTGGCACTGGGAGCCATTCCCTGGGTGCTGTCCCTGCAGGCCTTGTCCCCAGTCCCTCTGCAGCTCTCCTGGAGCCCCTCCAGGCCCTGGAATGTGCTGGAAGCTCTCCCTGGAGCCTTCTCCAGAAGAACATTACCAGCTCTGGGAGCAGCTCCAGGGCCTCCTCTGGGCTCTCTCCAGCACCTCCACATCCTCCTGCTGTTGCCCCCAGGGTTGGAGTCCATGTGGGATCTGACCTGAGCAGGGCACAGGGGCAGAATTCCCCCTCTCCTGCCACCCATTTTGGACCTCTAGTTGCATCAGTCCCTCATGGCTGGTCCCTCCTGACCCATCCAGCTGGGGTAACAGCTGCTCTGTGTCCCTACAGGCCTCAAGGTCCTTGCCCAGAAGATCCCAGAGGGGCTGATCACCGGCACGCTCCCCGTGTCCTGCCAGGTGGCAGCTCCCACAGGAACTGCCCGGAGGAGAACGACCCCCAGGGTGCCACCCACACCTGCAGAGAACAAGTGGAGGTTTTCTGCTGATGACCTGCAGAAGTTGAGGCATTACCTGGCTGAGGAGCAGATTCCTTCAGATGCTGCCAGTAAGAGACCACGCTGCCTTTTTGGGCTTGCCTAGAAGCAGAGGCCAGGCTGATTCCTCACGTTTTGGCTTTTCTATTTTTCACATTCTGTGCTGCTTTAGTGTGTGAGTCTGAGCTTCATATTATGGGATGGTGAGCTCTGTGCACAAAGCAGGGAGACAAAACAATTCCTGCTCCAGCTGGGCACCAAGGACAAATGAGCCAAATCCCAGGCCAGGAGCACAAACCCCGTGGGCTGGAGAGAGAAAAACAAGCAGGGTGGGAGTGCCTGGGCTAAAGCTGGGCTGGGACAATGAACTGCAAGGTGGGAATGGAGCAGAGCTGATCCCAGGGAGAGACCCCGGGAGCGCTGGTGCATTTTGGGGCCATTTTGGGTCATCTTGGGGGCAGCCCTGGCTGGGCTCTGGTGCTGCCCAAGGTGCAGCCATGGAGGAGATCCTTGGAATCAATCCCTGCTTCCTTCTGGAACTCTGCCCAGCCTTCACAAGGCATCGAGGCAAAGTTAAAAGAATAAAAGGGGATATATTTAATGAAAGACCTTCAGGTACATCAAGGGCAGATGAGGTTAATTAACCTTTTGTGTGGAGTTTAATCATGCACTAATGCAGTACAGGATTTGAAAAATATAAAAGCTGAAATTCTAAGGTATCTCCAGAATGTGCTTCAGCCTCATCGTGGAACGGTTGGGTGGGAAGGTGTAGGCACAGAGTTTGTGGTAATTGGGAGTGGGGCTGCCCCAGCCCATCCCTAATTGGCTCCAGCTGTGAGAAGCAGGTGAGCAGCATTGACAGCAGTGAGCCATGGAGTGCCCAGGTGAGCTGAGCAACCACAGAGGGCACACAGGGGCAGGGCATGAACCTGAGGGGTATAAGAGGTTGGGCTGAGGAACAAGATCAGATGCTTGCAGCCTTCTGAAGTGGGGTGGTGTTACTGTCTATGGGTTGGAGCTTTCTGAAATTGTATGGTGACACTCTGGGTATGGTGGCTGTCTCAGCTGTGATGTGCTGCAGCACTAATGCAGTACAGGATTTGAAAAATATAAAAGCTAAAATTCTAAGGCATCACCAAAATGTGCTTCAACCTCATCATGGAACGGTTGGGTGGGAAGGGGCCTTAAACCCCATCCATCCCACCGTGGGCAGGGACACCTTCCCCTATTCCAGGCTGCTCCAAACCCATCCAGCCTGGCTGGACACATCCAGGGATGAGGCAGCCACAACTTGTGCACAACCAGTTTGTGATTTGGGGTTGTTTCTCCCACAGGCCGCCTTACCCGGGGTCTTTCAGGCCACGATTCCAAGCTCTCATCCGTGAGGAGCAACCCCAGCCTGCACAGCACTGCTCGCAGCTTGGGGTCTCTGAGCAGCCGCTCCCACAGCAGGACCAGCATCCAGAACAGGCCCTGGAAATAAGGAGGATCCAGGTTTTGGGAATCCTGAGCAGTGCAGCTCGTTTGTGGTTTTAGGAATCGGCAGGGAAAAGCAGCCCTGGTGAGAACTGGCAGCTCGGGTGAGGCTGGGCAGCTGGAATGATGTTTCCTAGAAGCAGGAATGGCATCACTTGGGGTGCAGGGCAGGACAGAGGTGATAGAACTGGTTTTGTAGGGGAGGGAGAAAACTGCTAGTAAAGGCTGGCACCAGTAGAAACTGTTCCAAAAAGTTTTTAGTCCAGCTGAAGGAATTTGTGTCTGTAACATTCCCGGGCCATGCCTGGAGCTGTGAGGGTGAACAGGCCAGGAATCATCTGTGAGCACAAACTTTGGTGGTTTTAGCAGAGATAAAGCCATTCAGCAACTTGCCAAAAGTGAGAGAAGATCCTGGAAGGGTTGTTTCTTGGTTTTTTAAATAAATTATGATAACAAACAGAAGTAATTATAATAAAGATGGTTTTTATTGCTCAGTAGGTGCTGTGACAATCGTGCTTGCTCGTGGACACTTTGTGAACAGTTGTGTCTTTTTCAAGGTGACCTGGAGGAGAATAACTGGATTTTTTTTTCCCAATGACTCCTTTGCCAGTGGTTTTTTAGGAGTTTCTTTAAGGTTTAGGATGGCTGAAGGAAAATTTGCTGCTGCTGCCTCACCAGGGTCCCTAAAACCCAGCAGGGCCCTGGAATCAGGAACTGAACAGTTGGAAAATGAGTAGCATACTTTTCCTCAAATTGGTGCTTCTCGAAAACCTGGAATCCTCTGATTTTCCTGAGCTGCCTATGGGACACTTTGGAAGTGACTTTGGAAGGATTCTGCTCTCCAGCTTTTCCATCTGGTATTGCTGAGCCTGGTCCCGCTTTGGTTATCGTGGTCTTGTGGGGTTTGTGTGTATTTTTGGATTCAGTGGTGTTTCCCCCTTTTTGAAGCAGACAATTTTCAACACATCCCAAAACTCACTGGTGATGTTGGGATAATTCTGATGAAAGGACAAAAAGTAGGAGAAATGGCACATAATTTCCTGTTTGGGAGATTAGGACTCAACATCCCTGGGCACATTTATCTTTTATTGTGACTGTGAGTGTGAAGTCAGACAGTGCCTCTTGCAGGACTGGCAGGTTCAGTCTGATAAGGTCCTGCAATTTCTCCAGCTCCACGAGCTCTTGGCAATGTCATTGCATTGGCTAAAATCCTGATTTTGCTGTCCAGCTGTGGGAGACAGATCCAGAATCCCTGGCTGCTCTGTGCTGCATGAAAACCTCCTGGTGAAACTGTTGGATAAAACTGGCTTGAGTTGTTTGTGATCCTCCAAATCCAAGGAGTCAAAGCAAGGACTGAATGTACTTTCCCACCATCTCGATGGATTTGTGTGGATTTGGACTCTTGGTGTTGTTTGGAGCAGAGTCAAACTCCGTAGAGGCTGAGAGGTTTAATTTAATAAAATGTAAACTACAGCATCTGTTTGGGTGATTTATTTGCAGCTTTGAGAGCTGTGGAGAGCCTGGAAAAGCTGGGAGTGAGCAGGGGCTCAGCTCCCCCTTCCCTAGGGATTGCAGCAGGTGAGGAGGGGTCCCACAATCAGAAAGGTTCGGCTGGGAAGGGACCTTGAAGCCCATCCAGTTCCAACTCCTGGACACCTTCCGCTATCCCAGGTTGTTCCAAGCCCTGTCCAACCTGGCCTGGAAAACTTCCAGGGATGCAGGAGCAGCCCCAGCTGCTCTGGCAGTTCCAGCCCAGGCAGGAATTCCTCATTGCCCAGATCCCATCCATGCCTGCCCTCTGGCACTGGGAGCCATTCCCTGGCTCCTGTCCCTGCAGGCCTTGTCCCCAGTCCCTCTGCAGCTCTCCTGGAGCCCCAATAAATCCTGCTGGCCTCAGAGCCCGATTCCCTTTCCATCCTCTGCCAGATCAAAGGGAAAACCACCACCTTCCTTCCTTTTTGTTCCTGCTATTTTCATGCCCTTTCAATCAATTCCTTTTCCAGGCTACTGACCCAGCACACCCTCTTTGTGCTGGCACCAACTCCAACTCCCAAAGGGCTTCTCCATCCAATTTGGGAAAAAGGGAAAACAACCACAAGCTTTTCTTATCCTTCTTCCCATTTATTTACTGATTTCCTTCTCCCCTCTCTGCAGCTGCTGCAGCCCTGATCCCAGCTCAGTAGGTGTTGTCCCGGGCGTGCTCCATGATGACCTTCAGTGCCAGCCAGGTCTCCTGGGCAGTGGGAACGATCTGCTTGGCGGGCAGCAGGAATCCATAACGCCCTGTGTCCCGCAGCTCGAAGGTGAAGGAATATTTAATCCCCTGGTTGTAGGTCCAGTCCACGGTCGATCCACTGGCTCTGTCTGGGGGAGGAAAAAATGGGGGGGGATTCAGAGCCTCGATTGCTTTGTGCAGGAATCCCATGGGATGTTTGGCCGGTGTGAGGGATGGTTTTGGGATCTGGGGGTTTTGGGGCTGCCCCAGCACTTACAGATGGTGGTGATGATGCTGCCATACTTGTACTTGGTGCCATACAGAGAGGACAGAGCTGCCACAGCCTTGGCAGAAAGCTCGTGCTGAGAATACAGGGAAAGATGAGCCAAAGAAAGGAAAAACCAGTGGGATACAGCTTTTTTCTGGGTGCAACAAAGCTCCTCCCAGCTTCCCAAGGGACACAGGACAGAGGTAGCTCCTCCTTGGAGCAGCAGAAGATCTCAACCCCCTCCCAGCCCCTCAAAGCACATGGGCCTCACCAGTTCCTGCGCATCTGGCGCCGGGGTCTCGGTGTAGCCATAGGGGTAGAGCAGGAGCTGGGAGTAGCTGTGGATGGAGATGAAAGCCTTGATGTTGCCGTGGCTCTTCACAAATTCCACGATGGATTTCACCTCGGGCTCCGAGTTGGGGTAGGGTCCGTGGTACGTCTCTGTGCAGGAGTTTCCGCTGGCTCCGGCATCTGCGGAGAAGAGGATGGTTGAGAACACAGTGGGAATCTGGGGGCTTCCAAGCCCAAGAGGTTTTCCCACCCCTCAGCTCCTTGGTAGTGATCAAGGGATGCTCTGGGGCTCCTCCTAGAGAATTGTATGGCAACTTTCATTTGTCACTGGGGGACCTCAAAGCCGTGGTGGAGTCCAAACCCTCGCCTCTGCCACAGAGAGCAAATCCCACCTCTTCCCCAAGGGACATCAATGGATCTTTTTGCCAGAAACAGCTTAGGAGCCTCCAGCTGGAGAGTGGAAGCACTCAACAGGGACAAGGGGACAGCTCTGACCTCCAAAACCTGCGTCCCAGTTGCGGTTGGGGTCCACTCCGACACAGATGGTGCCCGCGTGCTTGGACCTGGTCTTGCGCCACATGCGGTTCTGGAAGGGCAGAGCCACCTCAGCTGGTGCCCAGGGCTGGGGCTCCACAGTTCATGGTGGTCCCTTCCCAACCCATGGAAATGTGGGTGAGGAGGCTTTGCCCTCTCAGGGATGTGCAACCCCCCAAATCCTCCTCCCCAGCCCCATCCAGAGCAGCAGTAGGAGCCAGGGAGAGGAGATCTGGGGCTGTACCTTGGTGTGGGTGTAGGCAAAGCCATCTGGGTTGGTGACAATCTCCAGGAAGATGTCCATCGTCTCCAGGATGGAGGCCACACCTTCGTTATTCGCGTGATCCTCGGCAATCTAGAGAGGATGGAGGTTTGGAGCTCCCCGTCCTCTCTGTGGGATCACCCACGTGGATCCCACAGCCCCTGAGGACCGGGTGGCCCTTTTGGGATGTGCCTGTACCTTCTTGGCAAACCAGACACCGCTGGCCTGTGTCACCCACTCGCGGGAGTGGATCCCGGTGTCGATCCAGATGGCCGGGCGGTTCGTGCCCCCTGTGCTGAACTGGAAGAGCAGAGAGGGGGGTTGGCTTTGTCCCTGTCCCCACTTTCCCCTCTGGATCACGATCCCCAAATCCTCACCTTGAGCACGTAGAGGGGACGGTTCTCAGTCGAGCGGCCAATCTCCAGCTTGCTCACCAGGTTGGGGTTCTCGGCCACCAGCATGTCCATGAAATCGTAGATCTGGGAGAGAGGTGGAGGTCACTCCCAGCTCACCCCCTGCCCAAGAGCAAACTTCTTCCCCCAAATGCCCCAAATCTTGTGCTTTCCCACCTCATCTATGGTGTGATAGGCGTCATAGTTGAAGGTGTTGGTGTCGAGCGACCGCTGGCGGCTGCTGCGGAGCATCTCCGTCTGCTCTTCATCCAGCAGGGCCTGTGGGATATGGGGTGGTATGAGCCTCATTCCCACTGATGGGATCCCACCTCTCCCTCACCTCCCCTGCGGCACTGCTGACCTGCACATCCTCGATCATGATGGAATAGGGGACCTCGCTGGCCTCCAGGTGGACTTTGACCGCCTGCAGGCTGCGGAAGGGCACGCGGATGTCCACGGGAAGTCCGAGCCCCCGGGGAGCCAGCCAGAAATCCAGCTGGATGGGGAAAAATGGACAGAAGGGGTGAGATCCTGCCACGGATGCACCCCCCAGCACCAGCCTGTCTTGCTTTTCACTGCTTGGTTCCCATGATCCCACATCCAACCCCATCCTTGCTTTGCTTGGGGGGTGTAAAGTGAAGGCCGTGGGCTGGGGGTTGTCCCCAAAATCCACCTCCACACCCAGTACCTGCAGATGCTCCAGGTCCTGCAGCTCCTGCACCTTCTGCAGCTCCTCATTGCTCTGGGGGACGACGCGCAGCACCTGGTGCCTGTGGGTTGGGGGGTGTGGGATGAGCTCCAGCCCCATTAGTCTGACCTAACCCCACCCATCCATCCCCCCCATTCCGAGGATTTGCCCTGAGCCTTTTGCCTGCCCCACCCGGTGCCACCGTCCCCATCCCGGCCCCCCTACCCAAAGAAGGTCTCAGTGCAGGTGGCCACTGCCACCAGGGCAGCCAGGAGCACGGGGAGCCTCATGGTCAGCGGGGAGAGCCGATCTCATGTCCCAACAGTGCCCTGGGGCCTCTTAAATCCCATGGGATGGCGGCCCCAGCCCGGCCCCTCCAGCTGTCCCTTTTCCCAGGGCCCTGGGAAGGCTCTGGCTGCCACCAACCAAGGTCAGGCCCTGCTGTCCCCATCCAGGCACTCCCAGTCCTGGCCAAACCTGTCCCAGGAACCAGCTGGGGCCCTGGTGAGTCAGCTGCCAGCAAGGTGAGACCGGGAGGTGCCAAAATCTTACAGCCTCCAGCACTGGCTGAGGGGAGGGAAAGGATCAATTTGGGTTGAGAATGCACAAAATGCAGATTTTCACTTGGGGCTTGGAGCTGGATCCCTAAACCACAGCGGTGGGGGAACTGGTTTAAAATTTGGCTGAGGAAAGTGGTGTGAAGTTTGGCCCAGGACAGAGGTCAGTGCAGGTGACAGTTGTCCCAGTAGCCAAAAGTAAACAGCAAATGCCCTGAGGGTACCCCATGTCCCTCCTTGTAGCCCCCTGGGAAGGGATGATGGAGCAAAGCTGCTCAAAACCCCACAAATCTGGGGTTGCTTGCCCAAAAAACCTCCTTTTCTCCCATGCTGGCTGTTGGCTCCAAAGGATGGGGACTTTGAGCCAAAATCACAAGGGGAAAATCAACACCTGCAGGACTGGGAGTCCTTTTCCACCCTTTTTCTGGAGATTAGCATGAAAAAAATGAGGGTGCCTGAAACCACTGAATCTCCATGAAGATTTATTGAGAGGAGGGAATGCTGGGGAAGGTGCTGGAGTCAGTATGGATGCTCCAGGACGTGGACCATGATGTCCAGGAGCGCCGGCCACGTCTCGGTGGCGGTGGGGACGATCTGGGAGCTGGGCAGGAGGAATCCGTAGCGCCCCGAGTCCCTCAGCTCCAAGGTGAAGGAATATTTCACCCCGTTGTCATAGGCCCAGTCGATGGTGGTGCCTCCTGCCATGTCTGCAGGGAGAGGAGCCCAGATGGGAGCCCATTCCCGAGGGATTTGCTGCGGGGTGAGGGAGGGACACTCACAGATGGTGTTGGCGATGCTGCCGTAGGTGTATTTTGTCCCGAACACGGCGGCCAAGTCGCTCACGGCCTTCTTGGCCAGTTCATTCTGCAAAGGAACCACCAAAAGTGGTGGGATCTGGTGGATCATGGAGCAGGGGGCTCTAGAGCCCATCATTTCCTATCCCTCCTACTCTAGGTTTTCCCAAAAACCCTTAATTTTTGCTGTTTGAGGCCCATCTTGCAACCACCCTCCACCAGCTGCAGGGGTTCAATGTTCGGGTTGCGTCTAACAAGAGGAGCAGGGAAGCTCCTGGGATGCTCTGCCTGACTTTGCCAGGTGGTCACAGCCCCACTTTTTGGGGCCATCTCACCATTTCCTGGTGGTCAGGGGTGGGCGCCCTCCTGTATCCGTAGGGGAAGAGCAGCATCTGGGAGTAGCTGTGGATGGAGATGACGGATTTGAAGTTCCCGTGGGCGCGGATGAAATCCACGATGGCTCTCACTTCCTTCTCAGAGTGGGCGTGAGGGCCATGATAGGTCTCGGAGCAGGGATTGCTGCTGGAGCCAGCACCTGGAGCAGGGGAGGAGGAGATCCAGAGAGAATCCCTCAGGAAGGGTTTCCATCTCTGAGTTTCACCACTCCAGCAGAAAGTTTTGATGTTTTGAGGCACAATCAATGCCCGGCGTGGGGATCTGGTGGCCGAGGTCTCACCTCCAAACCCAGCATCCCAATTTCGGTTGGGATCCACTCCGACGCAGCGGGATCCAGCGTTGATGGACCTGGTCTTGCGCCACAGGCGGTTCTAGGAGCACAGTGAGAGGACACTGGAACAGGGACATGAATCCCAACCCCTGCCCAAGCATCTCCAGGGATCTCCACTCACCACCCCACACAGGAGGAACATCCCTCCCCACCCAAAAATCACAGACAGCCGTGGTTGGGGAAGGGGCTGGGACAAGATCCCCCTGTGGTGTCCCCACACTCACGGAGCTGTGGGTGAAGGCAAAGCCATCAGGGTTGGTGACAATCTCCAGGAAGATGTCCATGCTGTCCAGGATGGCCGTGACAGAGGGGTCCTGCCCGTATTCCTTGGCGATCTGCGCATGGAGAGGAGCAGGAGGTGCCCTGGTGCC
Source organism: Serinus canaria (assembly GCF_022539315.1). NCBI lineage: Eukaryota > Metazoa > Chordata > Aves > Passeriformes > Fringillidae > Serinus > Serinus canaria. Next base: position 1,039,240 of record NC_066314.1, on the reverse strand, counting down.
TCTCAGAGACAAGGGATGGGATGGATGGGTAAGAATTGGGGTCCCACATCCCAGGTGATCCCAAGGTCACCTTGTTGGCAGTCCAGACACCGGTGGCTTGGGTGATCCATTCCCGCGCGTGGATGCCGGTGTCCAGCCAGATGGCCGGACGGTTCGATCCCCCGGTGCTGAACTGTGCAGAACCACGGCATCATTGAGGTTGGAAAAACCCTCCAGGATCATGGAATCCACCCTGTGCCCCAGCCCAGAGCCCTGAGTGCCACCTCCAGAGGTTCCTCAGACACCTCCAGGGATGGGCACTCCAAAGCTCCCCAGACAGCCCCTGCCAAGGCCTGAGCCCCCTTTCCATGGGGAAATCCCTGCTGATTCCACCCTGAGGCTCCCTTGGCACACCCCCCCTCTCACCCTGAGGGGATTTTCAGGGCCAGTTTGCCCCAGGACCCACCTTCAGCACGAGCAGGGGCCGCTGCTCGTAGCTCTGCCCGATCTGGACCTTGCTGACCAGGCTGGCATGATCCTCCACCAGGACATCCATCCACTCGTAGATCTGGAAGGAGGAGCTGCTGGCTCACGAGGCTCAGCCTGCTTCTCACCTTTTGCTTTCCAGGGTATCCAGCACCAGATGCAACAGGCAGAGCTTCCCTGGGGAAGATCTGGTGCTTCCCTGGAGACCTGGGGCTCCCCTGGAGAAGACATCGTGCTTCCCTGGAGAAGTGCTTCCCACACGAGGTGGTTGGGACTCTGTGTGAGCAGGGAAAGGCACATCACAACATTTTTGGAAAAGTAGAATAAATGGTGAGGTAAAAAGCTCTGATACCCCCCAACACCACCACAACCCCCACCAGTCCCAAACTGGGCTCCAAGCACCCCCAAAGTGAAGCTGAAAATGTCTTCCACAGGGTGGGAGATTCCAGGAGTGGCCACGCTGGATGTGGAAGGTTTCCCAGCCTCCCATCTCAGCTAAGAGCTCCACCAAGGGGGAGAAACGTGTCCCAGGGAGGTCTCACCTGTCTCCAAGAACTCACCAGGACCATCACCACATGGCTGTGACCCCAGCAGGACAAAGCCAATGCCCTGCAGAGAAAGGTACCTCATCTATCGTGTGGTAGGAGGTGAAATCAAACATCCTGGAGCTTCTCTTTACCCTCCTAGACCTCCTCATGCTTTCCTTTTCTTCATCCAGCAATTCCTGGTTAGGAGGCAAAAAAACCCCAAGATCAAAAAGGCTGGAAGGAGGAGGAGGTTGGATTTTTCTTTCTGATTTCCAACATTTTGGAATTTCTCTCAGGGCTGAGCTGAGGAGCTCATCCTGTTCCTGTCATAGCCATTACCTGCACGTCCTCGATCATGATGCTGTAGGAAAAATTATGGGAATCCAGGAATTTTTTGACTCCTTGGAGGCTGGGGAAGGGCACCCGCAGGTCCACGGGGTGGCCAAGGCTGTTGGGGTGACGCCAAAAATCCACCTGGGAAGAAGAAGTTGAGCTGAAAGGGAGAACTCGGCCCCATCCTGTGCTGGTGCTCATCCACTGAGCTCCCCAACACCTGCAGGGTCTTACAGGAATTTCCATGAAGGATCTAAAAAGGATTTTGGACAAATTTTGGGCTAGAGATGGATGTCTGCATAGGGATTTGCAGAAATATTTCAGCCCAAGTTGTTTGAGTCAGTATTTGAGGGATGTTCCCAGGTCATACAAAACAGGAGCTGTGAGCTCAAGGAAGCCCAGGTTAAATTCCCATCTGTATGGTTCTAAATGATACAACTCCAAAATGGGGAGGAAAAAAGATGGGATGGCAAAAGGAGGAGGGAGCCCTGGATTCACCTGGGTCTGTGACCAGGGAGGTGCTCAGGACCCCTCAGAGCTCACCTGCAGCTCCTCCTGCTCGCCCAGCACCCTGAGCAGAGTGATGTGCTCCTCATTCCTGGCCGTGACACGCAGGACCTGGTCCCTGCAGGGAGGCAGAGGGGTCACAGGGAGGGGACTCTGGCCTGGGGGGAGCCTGGGGAAGCTCCACACCAGCTCAGAGGGTTGGAAAATGCATCAATTGTTGGTGTTGAGAGAAAAGAATGCAGGTTCAGAGCAGCCATGACAGGGAAAGAGCGAGTGCTGGGGGGCCTGAGAGGATCTCCAGCCTTGTTTGATCAGCTCCCAGGATGTTGGGGCATATCTCCCATGGATCTGTTCTATATCTATGGATATATTCCCTAGCAGAGGTCCCAGTCCAGCCTGGCTGGGCTTCCCAAGGACAGGCACAGCCCCTGGAGAAGAGGAAATGTTCTGTGGGAGAGAGTTTTTCTCATCTCGGATCAATCCTCTACCTCCAACCTCTCCTGCTGGTCAGTGCTTAAAGCCACTCCCAAAATGGCACAAAATTCCTTCACCTTTCCCCTTTGGCACCTTTCATCCTCTTAGCTCCCATTGATCAGTTTAACACTCCCCAGGGTGATAACCATTTCCTTTCTGTGCCTGGGGGACTCAGGCAGGCACATTAAATCCTTGGGATTTTTCCAAAATCAGGGAGCAGCCTTGACATTCCCTGGACAATCTTGGCTCACAGCTGCTTGGATCCCTGCCAGCCACCCCCTGCCTGGAGGAGAGTGATGGGATCCTGGATGGATCCCTCAACCACGGCATCGTGTCCCAGGAGGAAGGAAAGCAGGGAGGAAGGCAGGATGGAAGGTGGGTCAGTCACATCACAGAATATCCTGAGCTGGAAGGGGCCCACAAGGATCAAATCCAACTCCAGGCTCTGCCCAGACACCCCAACAATCCCACCCTGTCCTTGAGAGCGTTGTCCAAACACTCCTGGAGCTCTGGCAGCCTTGGGAATGGGACCATTCCCTGGGGAGCCTGAGCAGTGCCAGCATCCTCTGGATCAGGAACCCTTCCTGATATCCAACCTGAACCCCCCTGGCACAGCTCCATCTGTTCCCTGGGTCATGAGAGCACCAGCTCTGGCTCCAGAGTCAGTCCAGCTGGTGGGATCTCCAGCATCCCAGGGGTACTTTTTTATGGATAAGTTTTCCCTGCTCTGAACACAGAATTCCCACTTTCTCTACAAGTTAGCTCTCATTGCCAGTCCATTCATTCAGACCTTTCTGGAAATGGGTTGGAAGCTTTGGGAGTTTTGGGTGGTCCTGACCCCCCCACACCAAATTCCATGCCCCCTTCTCAGCCTCACTCCTGCCCTGGTGCTGTTCTTATCTGCAGGAGCTGCAATCAGGATGTTCATCCTGGAAAAGTGCTGCCCTCCCTCCCCAAGGCCCCCTCTCCAGCCACATCTTGTTCTTTCCCACGGCATGTTATTCCCAGAAATCCTTGGTTATTCCCAGAAATCCTTGGCTGTTATTCCCAGCAATCCTTGGTTTTTATTCCCAACAATCCTTGGGTGGCTCCACAGCCATCATCTTTGAGCCATACACACTCCCCATATCCTCTGGGAGTCCACACCTGGCAAAGCTTGGAGCAATGTCCTCAGGCTTCAGCATTCCCCAATTTCTACCTCCTCCAAACCTGGGGTGAAACCAAACCTTTCCTAGCTGGCAGAAAACCCTGTCAGATTTCCATCCTTTGGGATGTCACCCTTCTGGCTGACCCTGAAGGACCATGGTGGGGACTGGCCATCCCCATCCCAGCCGAGGTGTCCCACCACCCCCTGCCCCAGCAGGACTCACCCCACGAAGAGCTGCTCAGTGCTGGTGACCCCCAGGAGGGCGAGGAACACCAGGAGGGTCTCCATGGTGGGTGGGAGCAGAGCACAGCCCCGAGGATGGACAGAACCCCCTCGGTGGTCGGGGTCCCTCCCGGAGCTCCTCACCGGGGCCGCATCCGCCGTCCCCGCGGCGTCGGCAGCGACAAACAGAGCAGGCAGGAAGGGCTCCCGGAGCCCAAATGTTTGCTTTATTTGGCAAAGTCAACACAAGAGCAGCCAAATTAGGGAGGATCTGATAACGTCTTCCTCGGTGAGTGGGTCCTGGATTAGTGTCCCTGCTCCCAGCTCTGAGCTGCCGTGGGCACGGGCGGCTCCCAACCCACGGGCGTGGGACGGTGGGGATGGCGTGGTCACAGGAGCCCCAAAACCACAAGGAAACACCTCTTTGTTTCCATGGATTTCTTCATTACATGCTGCTATGAGTAAGTCAATCATAATTATGATTAGTAATGCATGTGTAATGACAAGCTACTACAAAGTTACTTGCAGAAAAAACAAGCATTGAAACATAGATTTATTTATGATTAATTAGTTTATGCATATATGTATATAGATATTGATATATAAAATGTAAAATATATTATTCAAATTATTCTTCAAACCATTCCCAGGAGTGGGGTCACTTGATGGTGGATGAAATCTCACTTCAAAGCAGATGGAAGTCATGGAGCTCAGAGGTGCACAAGGACATTCACCTGGGGTAATGCTCAGACAGAAAGGCTCATTTTTGGGTAGAAAATGAATTATTTTTATGTTTTCAATGTAAGCAGTGGCTGTGGAGCAGCTATCACTGACTGGGGCCGTCCCAGGAGGTCAGTTTGTCAGAGATGTCTTTGTTCCCCAGTTAAAGCAGTGTCTTTGTTCTGCAGGTTACAGCAGGGCCTTTGTTGGGCCTTATCTGCACTGCTCCTGAGCTCCCACCGTGCTTGTCAGGGATGCTCCAGGTTCCTGGGCTGTGTTCCCAGGCTGGCAGGCACCTCCCAGGGCAGGTGTTTACAGCTGATATCCTCTGACCATGGTTTTCTCCATTGAATCCAGGGGATTCTGGCTGCACCAGGAGCAGGAGCTGCCGTGGGAAGGTGCTGGGGTCTCTTGGGGCTTTGCAGTGCAGAACTGGTGCTGTTGCTGAGGGGGTTCCAGGACCCTCTTCAGGGCAGGATCGTGGGGTGGTTGAGGTGGGAAGGTACCATGGGAGGTCTGTGTCCGATGCCTGGGTGGAGCATGGTCAGCTCTGGGGACCCACCAGGGATCTCCTCACCTGATCCTGGAGTCCTCCAGAGATGGAGGCAGCTCGGCCCCACTGGCACCAGGTCCTGCTGCTTCTCCTCCTGGTGAAAAGCATTTCCTGATGTCCCTCCTGGCTCTCCCTCATTCCAGCTGATCCTGCTGTCTCTCCCATCACTCTCTGTGGTGAAGAGCTTGGCTGTTTCCTCAATAATCTCCTTCCTTGGGATGAGAAGGTCCCTGTTAGGTGCCCCCACCCCAGACCTGTGTCATCTCCAGCCCATCTCCCTCCTCGCCCCACCATGGCACACACCCTCCTGTTCCTCTGGGTGGCATCCATTGCTCTGGCTCCAGATCTCCCTGGAGTCAGGGCTCCAGACCTGGATGAGCTCTCCTCACACCAGGCACTCAGGGAGGAGGGGACAGGGGGCCTCAAGCCCTGGATGGTTGGAATGAGCTTCCAAGGTCACAATTCCATATTCCCAGCCAAGGCTCCTCAGGCTCTGCAGTTCCTGCTCTGGAGACAAAAACTCATGCAGGTCCAAGAGCCAGCTGTGTGCCCTTCCCTGGGATTTACCATCAGTGGATTTTAGTCACTGGGCAGAGGATGGGATTTTGGAAAGCTGGGTCAGTTTGGGAAGCAGGTGCCCCTGGATAAGGCCGTGAGCAGAGGGGACAGGGACACATGGGCAGCACTGGCTGCCCCAAGCATGGGTTTGCTTTCCAAAACAGCTGCTTTTAACCCAAACCCAACCCCTGGGCTCTTTTCCTCAGCTGCACCTTCCCCTTTTCCTGCCTACAGCTCCGTGCCCGAGTCCGCAGGGTTTAATCGGACACATCAGCGCTGTTTGCTCTCCTGCCAGCCTCCCCAGGGTGAGTAACTCACCAGCTGCTGGGGGGTCACAAGACACCAAGATAAACCTGTTAGACTCGATAATCACCACAGCAGCAGCAGCCAGAGCTAATCTCTGATCCTTCAGGGCCTCCTGAGCTCTTTGCTCTTAATCCCCAAGAAATCTGTAGGATGAAAATGGAACGAGGGGCTCCCAAGGGACAGGGTACTGGATCAGGGGAGGTGTCCTCCCATCTCCACCTTCCCTCCACCCATGTCCACTGGGAACACGTGGGAGGGAGAAAAGGAGCAGCCAGATATATATGGGGGTGTACATTTGAGGACAGTGGTCAGGGGCCTGGCAGGGTCCTCAGGCTTATTAAGGGAAATTAAATTCCTTTAATTAGTTCCATAGCCTGGATTATGCTGGTTAACACCAGGCCCTCTGCACCAGCCCCTTCAGCCTGGAGAAGGCTCCAGGGAGAGCTCAGAGCCCCTGGCAGAGCCTGCAGGGGCTCCAGGAGAGCTGCAGAGGGACTGGGGACAAGGCCTGCAGGGACAGGAGCCAGGGAATGGCTCCTAGTGCCAGAGGGCAGGCATGGATGGGATCTGGGCAATGAGGAATTCCTGCCTGGGCTGGAACTGCCAGAGCAGCTGGGGCTGCCCCTGCATCCCTGCAGTGTCCCAGGCCAGGCTGGACACTGGGGCTGGAGCAGCCTGGGACACTGGGAGGTGTCAGAGGGGTGGTACTGGATCTGTGGGCAGGGAGGGTTGTGTCCCAAAATCTCCTCAGGGATGTGTCACACACAAGGAACACGTGCCAAACACCACGGGGGGAATGCACAGGGTTTATTCAGCCATTCCTTTCATGACAGCCATCACAGCCACAGAGGATTTCTGAGCTGTGCTGCAGAGAGCTGAGTCCCAGCCCAGCTCTCAGGAGGACTTGTCCCTCACATACTCCATGATTGTCTTCAGGCCCAGCCAGGTCTCCTGGGCAGCAGGGAGGATCTGGTTGGCGGGCAGCAGGAAGCCGTAGCGCCCCGTGTCCCGCAGCTCGAAGGCAAAGGAATATTTGATGCCATTGTCATAGCTCCAGTCAATGCTGCCTCCACTGGCTTGGTCTGGAAGGGAAAGGGAGATGGTCCAGAGGGGGAGCAGGGGAATGGTGGAGTTCTGTTGTTCTGCTGCTGGCATTTTGGGGGACAAGGACGAGGTTTGGATGGGAACGCTCAGGTCTGATGTGTGACCGGTGGTGTCACTGCACAGGAGCACTGTGGCTTCCACCAGGGACAGACCCTGTGGGGAGGACAGGGACTGGTGTCCTGGGACAGCCCCTAAAAGCTCTGAGTGGCCAAATACTCACAGATGGTTTTGCAAATGGTGCCCACTTGAAAGGTGGTGCCATAGAGGGAGCGGATGGAACTGGCAGCAGCTCTTCCCAGAGATTCCTGCAGGGGAGAAGATGAAGGGAAAGTCAGGAAGCAGCCACACTTCCTGAGATTAAACTTTGGGATTTCACCAGAAATCACCAAACTGCTTTGGAGATGATTCACACCACCAGCAGCCACAGCTTCCACAGCATTTCTGGGAGGTGCCACTGCAGGTGAGTTAACTTCCAGCAGGTTCTGTAAGTGTTCATCCAGTGTTTATCCCTCTTGCCAAGGGAAGGCTCAAGAGATACCAGAAATTCCCAAGGCAGTTGGGATCTTCCAGTACTCCAAGGTCAACTTTGTGCTCACTTTAACTACCTAATAGGGGTTGGATGGAAAACAGAGCTGGGTCCTTTGTGAAGGGGGGGAAAGGCAACAAATTGCCACAGGGGGAATTGCATTTAGGTATTAGGAGTAAAAAAATCCCCATGAGATTAGGGAAACTTTGGGATGAGCTTGAAAAAGCTGTGGAATTCTTCTTTAGAAATATCAAAACAATCCAAATTCAGACTGAAATTGGCTCTGACTCCAAAGCCCTTTCAGCTCAGGGTTAGAACAGAGACCTCCAGAGGTCTTTCCCATTGGAATTATGGCTGTGAGATCCAGATCGCCTCAGAGATATTATTCCAGCTGTGGTGCTGTCATTGGGGAAGAGTAAGGAAAGTACAGAAGGACAGAAGAGAGGAAGGTAAAACCAAGTCCTGCTGTCTCACCAGCTCAGCATAATCATCTGGCCTGGTGCATTTGTATCCATAGGGATACATCAGGAGCTGGGAATAACTGTGCAGGGTCAGGAAGGCCTTGAAGTTTCCATGATTCTTGATGAAGTCAACAACAGATTTCACCTCCACCTCGGAGTTGGCCCTGGGCCCGTGGTAGGAGTCGGAGCAGGGTCTGTTACTGGCTCCAGGACCTGGTGGTGCAAGGAGGGAACAGACCCGTGAGGAGTGGAATTCCTGGGAGGTCAGGGCAGACCCACACAGAGCTGGGCTTTCCTAAGCACAGGGCTGCAGCCAAAGCAAGGCCTTAAACACTGATAAATGCTCAAACAGCAGTGAGAGAGTGTGAACGTTCAAGGGATGCACTTTGAGATGATGCAACCTGGAACAGGCTGCTCAGCAGCCCAGGAATCCACATTCCTGGGGCTCTTCTGTGGTTGGATGGGGCTGGGAACCACCTGGGATAATGGAAGGTGGCTTTGCCCATGGCAGGGAGTGGAACTAAATAATGTTTTGGGTCCTTCCATTCTGTGATTCCATAATTCCATGATGCTGCTCTAGGGTGATTAATCCCCTTTATAAAGGCAGCTGCTGGTTCTGTGTAACAGGATCCAGAGGCTTCATCCCTACCTCCAAAACCTGCATCCCAGTTCCTGTTGGGATCAACTCCGACGCAGATGCTGCCGGGAATCTTGGAGCGGGTTTTCCTCCACATGCGGTTCTACAACAGAGAAATGCTCAAAAGGGAGCACATCTGGGGGCTGGCACCAAAACTGCTCCCCAGCCATGGGGGATTGATCCTAGCCATGATCCCAAGAGTATTTCTGACTGCCAAGATGGGCCAATGGTCAAAAATCAAATGGATTTACTAAAAATGGGTATTTACAGTGGGTTAGGATGGGTTAGACAAATAATGAGAATGTTTGTCTGCCCAGCTCTTTGGTAACTCTTCTCACAGCATTGAGATTTTCAGAGCCCTCTTCCCTCATGTTTATTATCTCCTTGGAAGAGCCAGGAATCTCACAGAGCTCAGACAGAGAGCTGACCCACCGAGGTGTGAGTGTACACAAATCCATCAGGGTTGGCGACTGGCAGCAGGAAAAGATCCATCTTGTCCAGCAGGGAGGTGATGGACTCATCTGTTCCATAGTCAGAGGCAATCTAGGCAGAGACAGAGCACACCCTGCTTAACAGAGTAATTCCTTCCCAGATGTTCATTCCCTCATTGTTTGGGACACAGGAAAGGCTGGATTTTGGGGCAGGGAAACAAGGAACATCCATTATCTGTGGGCCATAACTGTTCCTTGTTCTACATGTGGAGTGAGCAGAGAATATGTTATATTATTTTATTCTGAAGACAGGAGGTCTTTAGAATAAAATGGAAGAGTATAACAAAATTTCCTCCTCCCTGTCCCAGAGGACAGGCCAAGGCTGGCACTAAGACTGAGATGGAAGAGCCAGGTTGGGAATTCTCAACTGTGCTGCACTGAGAGAGCCCAAGGAGCTTTTGGACAACGCTCACAGGGTGGCTCTTGGGGATGGTTCTGTGCAGGGCCAGGAGCTGGACTCCATGATCCTGGTGGGTCCCTTCCAGCTCATCTTATTCTGTGATCCTGTGACTTCTCTGGCGGCTGAGTCATTTCCAGCAGGATTTAAATCCTCATTTATAGAGAGCTGGAGGTCTGGGCATAAACCTCATAAACCAGCCCCACTGCATTTTTCTGGGTGAGCAGAGCAAAGCAGCAATACAATCTCAAAGTCTTTGATTATTTGTGTCCCAATTTCACCTGAACCACTACATCTTGTCTGCCTAAACTCTAACAGGACAGAGTCTCCCAGTTCCAGGTTGAGGCAGCCACCAGATCCTCAGGGAGTCAGCTGCCTCTGGGAGGTGAGTTAAAGGAACACACAGAGGGTGATATGCTCTGAAACAGCAGGAAACATTGCCAAGAGAGGCCAGAGGTGAACCCCTGGTGCAGAACCTTGTTGGCGATCCACAGGGCGCTGGCCTGCGTGATCCACTCGCGGGAATGGATGCCGGCGTCGAGCCAGATGGCCGGGCGGTTGGAGCCTCCGGTGCTGAACTGGGAAATCAAACAGAGCATTCACACCCTGGCACCTTGCAGTCAAGCACATCCCATAATAGGCTGGGGTGCTCTGTGCTGTCTGTGGTTCATCCCTGTGGAAGCATCCCATGATGATTGTCCTACCTTCAGGACGTACAGAGGCCGCTTTTCGTAGGATTCCCCGATCTGGATCTTTTCCACAAAGCTGAACTCAGATGCAAGATGGTCCAGTTCTGCATTAATCTGAAATGCAAGGCCATGAGGACACAAACATCATCTTTGAGGACATTAATATCATATTTCTGTGCTCTTCCATTCCTTCCAGAGAATCATGGGCTGATTCAGGTTGGAAAACCCATCCCATTTCAACCCCTGCCTCAGGCAGGGACATCTTCCGCTGTCCGAGGTTGCTCCAACCTGGCTTTGGACACTCCCAAGGATGGGGAAGCCACAGCTTTATTTCTTTTTAGTTCTTTATTTCCCAATTTCAAGATCCCTTTATTTCTCTTTCTTTGGAAGGATGGGTTTTGACAGAGTCTGCAGGAGAGTTTATGGAATTTTGATCAACACTGTCAGGGGCAGCGCTGGCTGATTGTTCTAAGCACCAAATTAATACTGCAAAAAACAAACCCACGTGCCAGAAAAAGCTGCAAGGACATTTTAGATGCTAATATAGGATGTTGAATTGAAGAGAGCATGCAAAAAGACCAGAAAAAAATCAGAATACTCTTCTCATGAGGTACTCACATCATCCAGAGTGTGGTAAGCACCAAAGTCGAAGGTGGTGCTGCTGCGCTGCCTTTGGGCACTCTCAACCATGTCTTGCTTTTCTTTATCCAGAACATCCTAAAATAACATTCAAATGGTGAGAAGTGTCTGCTTCACTGCTAAAAGATAAATAAATGAAAAGGCAGTGAGTTAATGCTGGTTTAGGTGCTCTTTGGGGATTACTCCTCATGAGGAAATGTCAGATTAGTGCCCAAGCGGGTGATTTGTATCTGTAACTGCTCTCAGCAGAGTTTACTGACTGATCAGTAACCTCAGTGATGGGATTCCCAAATGTCTGGGATCAAAAGTCCACATGTCATTCCTCAGGGGCTGTCAGAAGAGCCCTGTGGAGTTTATTGACATCACTACTCAGAGAACACCCACAGTGATCCATGGATTGGCTTTGAGGAATAATCCACAGCCCACAAAGATGAGGGGAGGATCCCATGGCAAACAGAGCATGGGGAAGTGGGAGTGAGGCCAAACTGAATCGGTGTTTCCAAAAGATGTAAGAAAGAAGTGCCAGTGGCACTGCCCACCTGCAGGTCTTCGATCAGGATGGAATATTCAATGCCCTGGGATTCCAGGAAGGCTTTCACTGACTGGACTCTGACAGCAGGAATTCTCACATCCACAGGGAGGGCAGGGGCAGAGGGGTTGATCCAGAAATCCAGCTGGAGAGGGAAAGGAAAATGGATTTGGTTTGGGGAAGGCACCCTGCAAACAGCTCTTGCAGAGCTTTAGAAATGCTGATTTCTCCCCAGTCCAAGGGCCCCTGCAGAGAGCAGCCCTGGAACGTTTTGTTCTCTGTGGCCTCACCACAACCTTGTATCAGTTCTTCTGATAACTCAAAAAATAACAAATACCGAGGGCTTGAGTCAGTTTTTCACTGACTTCTAGGCTTTGGTCACACAAACGAGAGGAAATATTAATTGTCTCTGATGACTATTTTATTATTCTCCCTTTTACTAGAAATAATTTCAGGAAAAACTTCATATTCCAGTCTTAGGTAATATGAAACCCATTGTTTTAATTTCTCCTTTTTTCTCTCTTTTGGTAGGACTTTTCTAAATCTTCATTTCTAAATTATTCATAATATATTTCTTAAACCAGGGATTTTAAAAAGTGATGTTAAAAATTCTCACCAGTGGCAATAAGAACAATAAGTGGCAATAAGTAATAACCTGGAATTTTACACTGTGTTTTCCTGTTTCAATACAGTGTAGACCAACTAATAAATTCCTTCCATAACTCTGGGAGACAAAACATTGTCATTCCCACTGGAAAAACAAGTTTTTCAACACTGAGATTAAGATCTAACAATTCAAAATTGATGTAAAACCAGTAGGGAAAACAAAAATATCTCAATTCTGGCCCTGCTGAACAATGAGCTGGTACTCGAACTTGCAGGTCAAATTTAAAGTGTTGAGAGTAAAATGATTTATGGCAGCTGCCCCAGGGTGATGGGGCAGATTCACACCCTGATCTGTTGTGAACGAGATGCAAATCCAAAATGCCTCCGTGGCCATCACCCACCTCCAGGTGTTCCAGCGATTCCAAAAGCTTCAGCTGCTTGAGCTCCTCCTCATTTTTGGTCTTGATCCGGAGAACCTGGTGCCTGCAAGAGATCAGTGTTTTCAGAAGCAGTCTCAGAAGGGGGCTGGCCGAGCTGGTTTGTTCCTGGGATCGTTAATTCAGTGTTAATTGTGTGTTAATGACTCCTTTATTCAGTTGATTTGGTATCACCCAGGAGTTCAACCAGCCACCCGCACCTCCTCGTGAACCAGACAAGGTGGATGAGTTTTAAAGCTGGAAACCTTCCAGGGGAATCATTTCTAAAAGGGGTCTCGGCACACGAGCTCTGCTCACGGCGTGTTTTATTTACAGCGGGACTCGTTCACGCCTCGTTTACATCGGGATCCTCTCCCTGGCCAGCAGAGGGATAAGATCTCCTTGCTGAACCGAGTTAAATCACCTCTGAAGGTACTTTTCCTCGTTAATAACTTATTACTGTGTTGTCCATAAGCTTTATCTCAGGATTGGATTCTGCCGTGAATTAAGCACAGCTGCTGAGGAATGGAATAACCAGAATTCAGTTCAGGATTAAATGAAAAATAGCCCCTCAAAATAGCCCCTCCTGGCTTTACAGATCCCCTCGTTTTGGGACATTATTGATATTATTTTTTATTATTAATCCTTAAACCTTCATGTACAAATTTACTCGCTGGTATATGGTGCTCACTTCCTGCACCTCAGGATTTATCCAGTAGGATTTCATAATCTTTAAATATTAAGGCTCTTCCAAGGTCAGTGAGGCTGTGAGGAAATACCTTGTGGGATAATTTTTGCAATGCAACATAAAGACAGACTTTCAGAGTTTAATGGCTGGAAATCAGGATTTCAAATGCTTAGAAAGAAGAGGAAGAAAGAGAAATAAGAAACTTGGGGGGGAAAAGGGAAAGTGGTGAACTTCGTGATGTGAGGACGGGTTCTGGCCTTTCAGCCCTGCTTTGCAGTGAGGTTCAGCTCAAGCCAAAATCAAGCCTAGGATGAACAGGAACTGAGGATCTCAGCTCCACAGCTGGACCTTTCTCCTTAGAAAACCCAAATAAAAGTAAAGAAAGGTTCCCTCAAACACCAGAGCAGCAAAGCAATGAGAACAATCAGTCACAAAACCCAAAAAAATGTGCCCTGAGCAGATTTTGTGAAGGTGAGACCGTGAAAAACAACAAGAGGATACCAAGCCCAAATGAAAGGTTTTCCAGGAAAGGGGAACTCACCCAACGAAGGTTTCCAGGCACAGGGAAGCCCCGAGGAGGGCACTGAAGATGAAAATCAGCTTCATGTTTGCTGCAAGTTCAGCTGGGCCTGGCAAGGGGCAATATATACAGAGCTTTATTTTTCAGATCAAACACATCTGATAGAACCTTTCACTCCATGTGATCAAGTTCTCACATTTATCAGAGCCTTCAAGGCAACCAGCAGGCTGATTTCACCTCCAAAAAGATATTTTCCACTGACACATCCAAACCAGGAGGGGGAGGAGTCGGTTCCAAAGCTCTGACCACAAAAATGTGTGTGTTCTTTCATGTTCTTCAGAGCAGAGGAAAACAGGGACAAACTGAACTCATCCCAGCTCTCACTGGGGGTCAGGAGCTCTGCCAGCCCCCTCTTGGTTGTGGGGATTCTGAGCTGTCCATTCCTGGTTCCAAAGGATGTTTGAGGAGTTGTTATCCACGTGGGAGGCAGAGTCCTGCCTGAGCTTTGGGAATAATGTCCTGTGGGAGCCCCCAGCTGTGGCTGTCCCACAGCTGCTGCTCCTGGGGAGCAGGGAGAGGGGAGATGTTCAGCTGCTCCATCCACCTCAGGAGAAGGAGGAAAGGAATTCCCAGAGGAAACTTTTAATCAAGATCTCAGTTGTATCACTCAGCATTTGTCAGCACCTCCTTAGGAGTCTCCTCTCAGCTCCACTCCCACCCAGATGTCCTGTTGTGTTCACAGTCCCAAGCAGATCCTTTGTCTGCTGTTTTTGGGAACAAAGGGAGCCCCGGGCAGGGATTAGTCCTGTTTCAGCCTGCAGGATTGAGTCATGGTGTAACTGCTGTGGCTTGGGGGCACAGGAGAACTGCTCTGGTCTCTAAGGTTTAACCAAACCCAGTTCCCCTGGGGAAAAAGATCTCTGCTCCCTTAACTTAAACCAAATAATAAAAATTTATCCCCAGAGATAGGAGCCATCACAGGAATTTCCTTCTTCTGGAGCTGTGGTAGGAGTCAAAGCCCACCTGCAGCTTCCAGACTCCAATATTTCATAAGGAATCAGCTGGCTGACCACACGGCCTGCCACGGCTCACTCTTTGAAAACAGGAAGAAGGGATTTAATCTAGGGCAAAATTAGAGCTCGTTTCATTACTCATGTTACATCCCACATGGATTTAAGGGCTGCCAAGAAACCCTGCCAAACCTGATGTCAGGATCCAAAGTATCACAACAAGCTCTGAGTGCCCTGATCAGCATCCTCTGGGGCCTCCACCCACAGCATTTCAGGAGCTGCATCTAGATCCAAACCTGGGGCTCACCCCTCATCCCCTGGGGGGCTGCAAAGACCACAAGGTCCTAAAGGGCCTGGAGATCAGCTCTGAGCCATGGGCATCCATGGAATTGGAGTGAATCAGAGAGGCCCCGAAGCTGCTCCAGGGCTGGAGCCAGGCTGGGAGAGCTGGGGATGCTCACCTGGAGAGGAGAAGGATCCAGGGAGAGCTTCCAGCACATTCCAGGGCCTGCAGGGGCTCCAGGAGAGCTGCAGAGGGACTGGGGACAAGGCCTGCAGGGACAGGAGCCAGGGAATGGCTCCCAGTGCCAGAGGGCAGGCATGGATGGGATCTGGGCAATGAGGAATTCCTGCCCGGGCTGGAACTGCCAGAGCAGCTGGGGCTGCCCCTGCATCCCTGCAGTGTCCAA
Organism: Serinus canaria; assembly: GCF_022539315.1. Taxonomy (NCBI): domain Eukaryota; kingdom Metazoa; phylum Chordata; class Aves; order Passeriformes; family Fringillidae; genus Serinus; species Serinus canaria. The sequence goes on along the minus strand of NC_066314.1, from coordinate 1,024,026 downwards.
GGAAAGGTTGGACATTGGGAGAGTGGAAGGATTGGAGCCAGGTGGGCTGTGAGGTCCCTTCCCAGCCAAACCATTCTGAGGTTTTAAGAGGCTGCAAACCCCCACAGTGCTGACCCAGGTGCAGAGGGGAGCAGCAGGGAGGCCAAGGGGACACAGCAAGGCAGGGGGTGAAGGGACCTCACCAGAAGGGGACACAGCAAGGCAGGGGGTGAAGGGACCTCACCAGAAGGGGACACAGCAAGGCAGGGGGTGAGGGGACCTCACCAGAAGCAGCAGAGCCCCGCGGGATCCAGCCAGCAGCAGAGCAGGTCTGGTGGCACCGAGCAGGTCCTCAGGGCAGCTCCGAGCCAGGATGTCACCAAGCACAGGTCCAGGTCCCCCTGAGCCCAGTGCAAGCCCCAGAAGAACCGGGCTGAGGCTCAGTGCAGCTCCACAGGCGGGGTGGGTGGAGGGTGTGTGGGTGAGGGCAGGCAGGGCTCTCCCCACTGCCCTGCAGAGCTCTGGAGTCACCCAGTGACTCAGGAACACCCTGGGGACACCTGCGCGACACAAAGGTAAATCAATCTCAGCCTAACAAACCCTCTCCTCACCTAAAATCCCTGCATTGCTACAGATTTTCTCTGAGAGAGGCCAGGATGGATACAAGCCCCCAACAACAACAACAACAAATAGAAAATCCTCCAAAACCATTAAATTTCAGTGGAGTCGGTCCATTTTTGTAAAATCCAGACCCTTTGTTGTTGCTGCCCCAAATGATGCAAACCAAGTTCCAGCGCTGTAGCCTCTCCTGACATTTTTAGGGAAAAAAGTCTCAGAAACTTTTCACCTTTGGACAGAAATATTTCACTGGCATGGCAAAGAACTCCCCTGGCAGCTCATCTCCTGGATAATCAGAGTTAATTGGCTATAACGCCAATTTATTTTGGATTACTGATGGGGGAATTATTATTTCTGTAAATTATGGATTACCTCAGTGCCCCCAATCCCCCTTGGAAATGCCCTGGATAAGGAATGAGTAGGGATCTCAGTATGTGCTTCACCACTTGTACACTTGGAATTCATTTCAGAAGCAGAACCCGTATTTTTGATGTTTCTGGAAAATCTGTAGGCTTTATGTCAGGAAAATCTGAGTTTATGTCAGTGTAATAACCCTGGCTGCAATGGAACCATGTATTTCCAACTCAGTTCTCCTTAAATTAGGACATCAAGACCCTCAGATTTGGAGGGTTATCCTCTCATAACCCTTTCCATTTACAACATTTCAGAGCAGAAATATGAAGTCACACCTGGACAAAAATTTAAAGTTGTGCACGTGTTGGAAATTATATAACTTTCCTATCTAATATTTAACTGGTCATTTTAATGATTTCTGAGCAGTGCCCACTTTAACCAGCACTAGTAAATCTTCTCCACAAGTAATTTATTATTACTTTGATCATGAGATCATAAATAAGTTTGTTAAAACAAACCTGACAAACTGCAATGAACAGACACAAAGAATTTGAAGGCTGGGCATGTGGGATCTTAAATTTATGGCACTTCAAGGACATTGGAGAAAGCAGAAAATTACAGGAAATTAAGGCCTGAAAGCTTGGATATGCTATGTATGAGAAAAAGATAACAAAATTACTAAATAATTTGGACCATATCAATATGAAAAGTGAGGAAATGAATTGGGAACATTTATTACAATAGTAATTAATGATGATGATTATGCAACTTAGAATCAATGAACAATAATTTGTTTGTTAAAATACATAAACAAGTGAAAAAATTTTGTTTTGGGGCTCACGTGGAGGCCTGAACTTGGTCAGCCACACACACCAACCTTGGCCAAGAATAAATACTGTGACATTTTAAAAAAGAGTGTTAGGAGTCTTATTTATCCCCACAGTTTTGGTGACACTTGTACAGAAATACTAAGCTGTGCTTGCACGGAAATACGAAGTTACACTTACGCAGAAATACGAAACTACACTTGCAGAGCACACAAATAGACCTAAAACCCCGTAAAATTTTACCTACTGTGGCAACATATTGGTCTGACAGACATGGTAATGTGTAATTAAACAATTTAGCTATAAAGAAAAGTAAAAAAAAAAAAAAAAAAAAAAAAAAGAGCGAAACTCTGAGGGCTCCTTCGCCCTCCCCCCCCAACATGGCGGCCCCCTCACGCCCTTCCCGCCAAAACCCGCGCGCGAGCGCCCGCCCCCTTCGCCCCTCCCCCGGCGCGGCCGGTGACGCGGCGCGAGCGCCCGCGCAGGCGCAGAGAGCGCGAGGCCGCGGCGGCGTGAGGGGAGCGGAGACACCCGGCGGGAAAAGGGGAAAAAACTGCCCGGGCTGAGGGGAAACGGGACCGATCTGCCCAGAGGTGAGGTGGAACATGGGCAGGGGGCACAGCCGAGCTTCGGGAGGGGGACGGGGAGGTGTGGGGAGGGGCAGCGGTGAAATCTGGGGAGGGCGGTTGGGAGGGGAGAAGGGAGGTTCGGGGAGGAGGAGAGGGGAGGTTTGAGGAGGGGGACAGTGAGGTCTGCAGAGATGAAGTGTGAGGAGTGGGATCGGAGAGGTTTGGGGAGTGGGATCGGAGAGATTTGGGGAGTGGGAGGAGCAGAGGTTTGGGGCAGGGAAAGAAGGGAAGTTTGAGAAGCGGGAGAGTTTGAATATGGAAAGGGGGGTCACAGAAATTTGAGGAGGAAGATCATCGAAGAGGTTTGTGGTGGGAAGTGGAGAGCTTTGGGGTGGGGGAAAGGTGAGGTTTGAGGAGGGGAGAGGAGAAGTTTGATATCTGGGGGGAGATGTGAGGGCTGCCTGCTTGGGACAGAGCTGTCTCCTTCACATAAGGTTTTACTGGGCACAGAGAAGGAAATAAAATCTGTGGGTTTCATGTGACAGAAAATACTCTGTTATCCACTGAAATAAGTGAGAATTTTCACTAAAAACACTGGTATTGCCTGGACGAGGCAGGAGCTTTCCCTCCTCCTTTTGAAGGACATTATTATTCAAAAATAGGCAAAATATGGACACTGTTCCTCAGTAACCTGGCTGAGAATCCTCCTGTTGAATAAAAAGTCACAGATTTTGCCTTTTCCCTGTGTTCTCACAGACAATGACGCCAAATAAGAGTCCAGACACTTCCCTCATCGACCTGGCTGTGAAGATGAGGAAGCAGGCTGAGACCAGGAAGGTGGTGCTGGCCTGGGGACTCCTCAATATATCTGTAGCAGGCATGATCTACACTGAAATGTAAGTTACTTGTTCCATCTGATTCAAACCAGCAAAGATTCCACTGTGTGAAGCCCTAAATATCCCCCAAGATGGAATTTCTGCTAAATTCTCCCTTCTTGTTTTGCTTTTCAGGACTGGGAAACTCCTAAGCACATATTACAACATCACCTGCTTTCCACTCTGGTACATTGGTGAGTCGCTGCAGCATTTAAATCAAATTTCAGGATTGCTCTTTGCTCGTTTTTATAGCTGGGAGATCGTTTTTAAGGCAGGGCTTTTTTTTTTTTTTTTTTTTTGTTCTGTTTGAGTTTTAAACCAAAACTTTGTTTAGTTTTTTGTGATCTCCCTTGAAGCTGCTGGAGTTCCATCCTTTTTAGGGGCAGATGAGGAGTGTTAACAGCTTTTTATCTATGGGAAATGGGCAGAAGGACATACTTAATGTGTGAAATCTTTCTTAATGTGTGGATTAAGGCTTTAGAAAACCTTAGATTTATGTTCCTGCTGTGTTGTGCTCTGGGTATGGGTGATATTTTACAACAATTCAAGTTGGTTTCACAGGAGGAGACTCTAAGCTCTGTCAAACAGGATGGAAAGAAGCAAGAATCATGAGATTTCTTTTTTGGAAAATAACAATCCCATTTTAAAATGTATAAATTAATTTCAGCAGTGAGGAAAATTATCTCCAATGGTTCTTGCCTGAGAAAGTGAAGAAATCTTGGATACTTCCCCAAACTGGCAGCACTAATAATGACCTTTTTTAAATAGACTTAGCCTGGTTTTGCAAATAATGTAAGTTTTGCTCAAAGCATGCCAGAAACTCGTGTGTTTCTTGCAGAATTTGCCCTGGCAGCCCTGTTCAGCCTCAACGCCCTGTTTGACTTCTGGAGGTACTTCACCTACACAGCAGCACCAGCCAGCTTGGTGACGAGTCCCAGCCAGCAGATCATGGGCTGGCTGCGCAAGGCAGGTGGGGAATAAACTCTCCTTTTGTTCTTTCCGTGGTTTTATTGTTGTTTCTCCAGTTCTGGGTTCTGTATTCTGAATTAGCTCCTGACAAGAGCTGTAAGCTGAGCTGGGCCTTTGGGCTAGTCCTGTGCAGGGCCAGAGCTGGGCTCCATGTTGTGGTTTAGTTTGTGCCATTGGAAGTGGAACTAATTGTGTTTTGGATAATTGAGACGTTAATTAGTGTGGTGCAGACGAGGGCAGTGGGCAGGTGGAGGAGCTGATGGAGCATTAGAGAAGGCCCCAGCAGGATTTACTCCGAGCTGGGCTATGAGCCTCAGTTTGATCCGAGTTCTGTAGGGAACAGCCTTCCAGTGTCCCTCTGAACATCTCTGGAATTGCCCTGAATATTTTTTCAGTGGAGAAGGGCACTGTGGGTAACTGCTGGTGCTTGCCTTGCAGCTGTACAGATCACCCCTCCGCGGGAGGCAGCAGCCAAGCGAGTGCTGTCCCTGACGCCGTCCCCTCCCATCCAGGGCCAGTGCGTGCTGAGCTACAGCCCCTCGCGCTCGCCCAGCGCCAGCCCCAAGTTCTCTGCAGGCTGCCTGAGTGGCTACAGCCCCCAGCTCCAGGCTCTGGCAGGGACCAGCCCCTCTCACAGCACCTCGGGCACCTATTCACCCAGCAGCAGCTACACCAAGGTAATCACCAGGATGCTCCCCGTGGCACAGCTTCGGCCTTGTCAATGACAAGAAATGAATTTTTTGTTGTTGTTTTCTCCCGAGGTTTCCAGCTTCAGTCACTCTCCCAATGGATCTCCCTATTCCATGAGTGTTGGACCTGTGGACAGTGCTGGGATCAGGTCTCACTACCGATTCTCCCCCATCCTGTACAACAATTCCACCTACAAAGACGACTGCATCACAGATGTCAAATCCCTGGACACCTTCCTGAGGAACGAGGAGGAGAAACAGCACCGAGTTCAGCTGGGTAAATTGAGGGGTTTGATGGGACAAGCTTGGCAGGGAAGAGGTGTTGGTTTTATCCGGTGTTGGCTTTTGTGGTGGGAGAAGTACCAGTAAAAAGGTACCATTCAATTATGGATCACCTGTGAGCTTGGCAAAGGACCTGCTCCTAGTGGGGAGCTGGGGCGTGAGGTAGAAGCTCATTGTTTCCCCTCAGGCAGTTTTCCTCCAGTAATTCCTGGGAACAGGATCTAAGCATGGGAATGCTGCTGGATTATCTCTGTAGCAGTTGGTTGCTGTAATAACTGAGATAAGATCACCTTGATAAGAGGGGGGTTTTGTCTAAGTGGTTTCAGATAAGGGGCTGAATCCAGTGCGTTTTTCTCCTGGATTAGAGCAACCAAGATAAGGAGAAAGGGGATGAACTAGACCCAATAAGTTTTTGTCCTGGCTTGGGACAATCAAGATAAGGGTAACTGTGGTGTTTCTGCACAGTGACTTCAGTGTGTTCACTCTCACTGACCTGTTGTCCCCGAGCTGTTTCTCCAGAGTCACTTGGCAATAATGGAACTTCTTGATGGATTAATCTTTCCAGGAAGCTCAGATTCCAGCTCTCCCTCCAGCAGCCCAACGTTTTGGAACTACAGCCGCTCCATGGCAGACCACGCACAGATCCTGAGGAAGTTCCAGTATCAGCTGGCCTGCAGGTCCCAGGCTCCTTCTGCACACAAGGATGAAGCTGATCTGACCTCCAAACAGGCTGCAGAAGAGGTAAATTCCACCAAAAAAAAGTCAAGAGGGAGAGATGGGATTTTAAAATCTACCTTTGTGCAAAGGTTTGGATTTGAGCTGCATTAGGAATGTGGGGGAAAAAAGTCCTCTAGCATTCAGCCAGCTCCTTTCTTTTGCAAGCAGCAGGAATTGTCACAGACCCTAAAAACTCTGGGTTCTGTGAGGTTCTCGTGTGGATTGAATAAACCTTTCCATAGGTTTGGGCTCGGGTGACAATGAACCGGCAGCTCCTGGATCACATGGATTCCTGGACAGCAAAATTCAGGAATGTAAGTCCCTCCCTGAGGAGTTCCAAGTGGGAAAATTCCTCCATGTCCTCTGTGCCCGAGATGGGAAGGGGTGCAGTGCCTGTCTGAGGGTTGGGGTGCTCTGTCACACTCAAATCCTACACATTTATCATCTCCCTGCTCTCCTGAGCCAAACAGGAGAGGGCTGCATCCATCAGTTTGTGCTTGCAGGGCTGTGGTTCACAATCCCCTTTCCTCACTGTCCAGAAAAGCTCCACCTGATACAGATGGGTTTTCCCAACTCCTTTACGTTGAATTTTCTGCCTTTTCAGAAGCTGTTAAAGGATCACTTAAATTCTGCCTGGCTTGATAATTGAATTCAGTGATTTCCCTCCTTGATTGGCTTCAGTGTTTCTGTGGAACTGCTTTGTGCTTGTGGTGGGGGTGATTGTAGGGTCTAAGCTGAGGGGTTTATTAAACATTCCTGTTGCTTCTGAGCGTGAATTTTCCCCTTTTTCCCTCCCAGTGGATCAATGACACCATTCTGGTGCCCCTGGTGGAAGAGATGGAATCTGTGAGCACTCAGCTGAGGAGGATGGGCTGTCCAGAACTGCAGATCGGAGGTAGGATCAGCAGCCAGGGGATTCCTTGGAATGGGTGGTACATAAATTAGGTTTGGGAAATAGTTTTGTTCCATTTCTGCTCTCTTTTGATGTTGTCTTTGTTCCACCTCCTGCATTTCTTTAAGCTGGGAAGGGTTTCCATAATGTTTCTATAAATATCAATGCTTGGACACTTGGGTACGATTCTTAAATTCCTTTTTTTCTCCCATAAGTTTAATTTTACAGCTCAAATTATCAATAAGAATTGACTGTTAATCAGGCAGAAAGCATTTCAAAGACAGATGGGCTGTAAATTCTCAAAATTTGTGTTTCCCAAAAGTCTCACTGTTTCCACTGCTATGTGCTTTTCCAGGGTCTTCCTTCAGTTCACCCACTTCCTGAAAGAACTGGGGTTTTTAAAATTCTTAGAATTTTTTAAAAATTCTCATGAACTGGAGTTCTCTTTTTCAAGTCAGATTAGGATCTGCAGCAGCTGCTTGTCCTGTTGTTTCAAATTAACTGGGAAGTGGATTTGACGTGCTGCCTTTTTGGGTTGTTCTTAGAGTGTTTCCTCCAACGCTACTGTTGCAAAGTGCTTAAAAAAACCTGTAAATGCTGCTTTTGTTTTCACTTTGTTTCTCTCCAGCTGCTCTTTCAGTTCCTGTTGCTTCCTTGTAGCTGATGTGAAGGAGATTTTGCTACTTTGTAGTGGCTGGGCCGTTTGGGGTGTGTGGGGTGTGAGATGTTCCCAGCCCCGGGCAGGCGCTGGCCGCGCCCCGCTGAGGCTGAGGCCGTGTCTGTTGCAGAAGCCAGCATCAGCAGCCTGAAGCAGGCAGCCCTGGTGAAAGCTCCACTCATCCCCACCCTCAACGCGCTGGTGCAGTACCTGGACCTCACCCCAAACCAGGAGTATCTGGTGGAAAGGATCAGAGGTTGGTGCTGCTGCTCTTCTGATTGCCAGACATTTCTATACTGCAGTGAGCTCCTTGGCTCTGCAGCCCAGAGCAGCTGGGGCTGTCCCTGTGTCCCTGGAATGGCCTGGGCCAGGCTGGACAGGGCTTGGAGCACCCTGGGACAGGGGGAGGTGTCCCTGCCATGGCAGGGGTGGCACTGCATGATCCCTCAGTTTCCCTCCAATCCAAACCATTCCATGATTTCCTCCTTCCTGCTCAGGGTGAAATTGAATCACTTCATTATCCACAAACAAAAATCATCCTCTAACTTCACCCCTTGGATCAATATCTTCCCCACCAATTTGGATTGTTCCCATTTCCTACAGCAGAACCCCGCTTTGTTTAGATGCACTTCCAGCCCCCAGGAAGGGAATAACTGCCGCGGTTGCAGCGGGGGCGGCCGCCGCGGTTGCAGCGGGGTGGCGGCCGCCGCGGTTGCAGCGAGGGGGCAGCCGCCGCGGTTGCAGCGAGGGGGCGGCCGCCGCGGTTGCAGCGGGGTGGCGGCCGCCGCGGTTGCAGCGAGGGGGCAGCCGCCGCGGTTGCAGCGGGGTGGCGGCCGCCGCGGTTGCAGCGGGGTGGCGGCCGCCGCGGTTGCAGCGGGGTGGCGGCCGCCGCGGTTGCAGCGGGGTGGCGGCCGCCGCGGTTGCAGCGAGGGGGCGGCTGCCGTGGTTGCAGCGGGGTGGCAGCTGCTGTCATTGCAGAGCTCTCGCAGGGAGGGTGCATGAGCTCCTTCCGCTGGAACGGAGGAGGGGATTTCAAGGGCCGCAAATGGGACACGGACCTTCCCACCGACTCCTCGGTGAGTTCCAGGCACACCTGGATCCCAGGGATGCCTGCATTTTGGGATAGGGTTTGGAGGGAGCAGCCAGGAAGCCTTTGAGGAACATGGGGAAATCAGAAAATGGAGCTATGCAGTTTTGGTGCTGGATAATTGAAGAGATTCCATTGCTGGAAGTGGAAAATCAACCTTGAAATGGGATTTGATTTTCTGGTTGGGAACATGGTTAAATATTTGGAATTGTCCAGCTGTAGAGCAGCTCTGAATGTCCTGATAAACAGGAACAGCTCAAAAGTGCAAGTGAAGTTTTGACATTAATTTAAGGCTATTAGAAAAAAAAAAAAACAGACAATTTCACATTTTTCTTAATTGTGGGCAATACAATGCTGTGAGCTCCAAGGTGCATCTCCCAGATTTTTTAAGTTTTGTAGCATTTTTTCCTAGCAAATCCTTTGTTCTCCCTGCCAAACAACTCCTGTTGGGTATAAGGAACACAGAAAGCACCAGATCACAGATAATTGCTGATGTTACCCACATAAAATATTGAGAACTCTCCAGAAAGGGTTGAAACAACCCTCAGGCTGTCCTGGTTTTCTGGGTGCTCATCCCAGGATTTTATTTCACAATTTTGGTATTCCTAGGACTTGCGGCCAGCCCAGACTTTGCAGTGATTTTCATGAGGGAAAGGGAGAAGGTTCCTTGCTGGGTTTGGGGTGGGCAGAGCTGTTTTTTGGGCTCCTCTGCTGTTCTCAGCCAAATCTGAAACTGGTGATTTAGGCATGAAGCTGCTCCTAAGCCTGGGGTTAGACCAGCGTTGTAACCACAGATTAGCATAGAGTGGGATTAACTCCTGGGGTCACGGGGAGGAAGCTGCTGGGTTTTGGGGCCATTGCAGTGAGATTTGGCTGTGTTTGCCCAGATCCTGATGCACGTGTTCTGCACTTACCTGGACTCCAGGCTCCCGCCTCACCCCAAGTATCCTGATGGCAAAACCTTCACTTCCCAGCACTTCATCCAGACTCCAGATAAACCAGGTACTGGGCTGGCCTGGAGCTGCTCTTTTCCTCTGGGATCATGGCAGCACCTCTGAAATCAGCACCTCTGAAATGTTTTTTTAAATTAATTTTGAATTCAGACACTTCAAACGAAAACGTGTTCTGCATCTACCAGAGCAGCATCAACCCACCCCACTATGAGCTGATCTACGAGTGCCACGTCTACAGCCTGCCCAAGGTACAGGGCTCTGTTCTTCTCCTACTCTCAGGAATCCTTTCCAGGGCTGATTTGGGATCTTTTGAAATCCCAGACACATTTTGGTCCATTTCCACAGAGGCTGGTCCAGCTTGGGCTTTGCCCAGCATGTGGTGCTTACTCTTCTGCTGAAAACCACCTGTGGTGTCTGTTTAGGAGACAGGAGTTCCTGAGCAGGACCTTCCTCTTGTTAATTTTCTGTAAAAATTTATTGTAAAACCTCAAATCACAATCCCTGGTGGGTGATGTCACTGGTGTCACCCCTTGAGGGTAGTGGAAATTCTGAAGGGAAGTTCCAAACTAGGAAAATTCTGAGATTTTGAATTGGTTTGATTTCTAAATCCTTGTCTCTCTCTGTGGCTCCAGGGCAGAAACAACATGTTCCACACCTTGCTGATGTTCCTGTACATCATAAAGACAAAGGAATCTGGGATGCTGGGGTAGGTATCCCGTGGGAACAAGATGGGAATGGTGTCAGACCAAAACCACCACGGTGGGCTGATAATTAATGGTGCTAAAATCGAATTAACAGCAGCTTTTAACTGGAAATGACTAATTGTGATCCTTTTGGGCTTTGCAGGCGTGTAAATCTGGGCTTATCAGGAGTCAACGTCCTGTGGATCTTTGGGGAATAATGGGACACAGCTCTGGGATCAGCTTGGACTTGAACGTGGATTTGCTAAAAGCAGGACAATTAAAGCTCAGCTTTGTGGACAGAGGGAGGAAGTGTCTGTAATTCCCCTGTGGATTTTGTCAAGGCATTACATAGAACGTTTCCCTGTGGGAATGAACTCCAGACAGGAGTTCTCCTTCCTGCTCCTCACCTCAACCAGTCCTGCCTAAACTGAGCTTCACTGATCTCAGACTAAACCAAACCAAACCTCTGGATGTGCAGCTGGAACAGCCTCCCCAAGGCTGTGCACAGCTGTGAGCCCTTGGAGGGATAAAGCAACTTGGACAACTTCAGCATCCAAGAAATTCCAAGTCCGGAAGCTCAGACTCAGTTTTACTTCATTTTATTCTGCATGATAAAAATCAATTATTTTTATCCCTGATGATTGGTGTAATTGTAATTTCTGACCCCTCAAGACATTCCTGCAGCTGAAAAGGAAAGACAAAACCATGTTTGTCTTGCTGAGTTCAGCAAATACGAATTTTACTTATATTTTTAATTTTTATTTTCATTGTTTTGTACAAAACCAGCGTGGCCTCCCCTCTTAGGGGGCCTTGAGGGCTCTGAACTCCCCAGGTACCTTCACTGCCACCAACTCTCACCTGCCTTTAATTTTTGAATTTAATTTTCCTTCAGCTTTTTTCACTAATTACCACCTAATTTGGGAGCTTTATGCACCTTGGTGGGAAAGCAGGCCCTACACACCCACAGGTTTCTGGGAATGTCCCTATTTTGGTAAAAGCACTTGGACTTGCTTCAATGAAAGGATCAGTCAATCTTTGTCAAATTTCTCTGAGGGGCAGGGGGAGAATTTGTTGTAAATTCTGGTAAATGAGTATTTTAGAAGTGTATATAGGACCATAAACACACGGAATCATTGTACTGTATTTTTTACTGAGGAGAGGCAAAGTGGCTGTTTTTTGGTGTGAACTGACTGGGTTTGGGGACTCTGTCTCTCTTCCCTGGGGGCCCTGGGTTTTTCCAAGGAACTGGTAACAAAAAGGCTCATTTGGTTCTTGTATTAAATGAGTTTGTTTTCTCAAACACTTCTTGGGGTTTTTCTTGTGTCCAGCGTGACCACATTCATCCATGTACCACAGGAATGCTCAAGAACCAGACTTAGCTGGGTTTCACCCCAAAACTCTTCCCTTCAAGGACAGCACAGCCCCATGAGCTCTGTCAGTCTCACATTCTAAAAACCTGAAATGCAGAAATCCTTTCTTTCACCAAAAAGTGGGGATCCTCAGGAAGAGCCCATCCCTGGGTGCCCTGGGCTCTGCAGCCCCAGGACCCTGCACGTTTTTGGGGTACCCAGAACCCCAAATCCCTCTGTGTGCCCAGGATCCTGCACAGCCTCTTCCCACACAGCCTCCAGATGGATCCTTTTGCACCCCAAAGGATCACACGGCCCAGTCCCTGTGCACCCCAAAGGATCACACAGCCCAGTCCCTCTGTACCCCAAAGGATCACACGGCCCAGTCCCTGTGCACCCCAAAGGATCACACAGCCCAGTCCCCGTGCACCCCAAAAGGATCACACGGCCCAGTCCCTGTGCACCCCAAAAGGATCACACGGCCCAGTCCCTGTGCACCCCAAAGGATCACACAGCCCAGTCCCTGTGCACCCCAAAAGGATCACACGGCCCAGTCCCTGTGCACCCCAAAGGATCACACAGTCCAGTCCCTGTGCACCCCAAAGGATCACACGGCCCAGTCCCTCTGTACCCCAAGGATCACACGGCCCAGTCCCTCTGTACCCCAAAGGATCACACGGCCCAGTCCCTCTGTACCCCAAAGGATCACACGGCCCAGTCCCTGTGCACCCCAAAGGATCACACACCCCAGTGCCTGTGTACCCCAAAGGATCACACAGCCCAGTGCCTGTGCACCCCAAAGGATCACACACCCCAGTCCCTGTGCACCCCAAAGGATCACACAGCCCAGTCCCTGTGCACCCCAAAGGATCACACAGCCCAGTGCCTGTGCACCCCAAAGGATCACACACCCCAGTCCCTGTGCACCCCAAAGGATCACACAGCCCAGTCCCTCTGTACCCCTCCCAAAGGATTACACAGCCCAGTCCATGTGCACCCCAATCCTCTCTGCTTCACGCCCCTCAGTCCCTGTGCACCCCAACTCATCACACACCCCAATACATGACACCCGTCAGTCCCTGTGAACCCCAATACACTGTGCACCCCAATAGATCACACACCCCAGTCTTTGTGCACCCCAATACCTGGTACACTCTGGTTCCTGTACACCCCAATACATCACATATCCCACTATCTCTGCGCCCCAACTCATCCCACACCCCAGTCAGGCCCTGTGCCCCCCAATTCCCATCCACCCTGCTCCCTGTGCTCGCCAGCACATCACACATCCCAATGCACTCTGCACTCCCAGTACAGACCCCAGACTCCTGAGTACCCCAGTCCTGGTGTCCCCTGACACCCTGTGCACCCCAAATTAATCGTGCACCCCATTCCTGCTCACATTCTGCACCACAGGCCCTGCTCCCCGTGCACCCCAAAACTGCCCTGCCCCTGCTCCCCGTGCACCCCAACACTGCACTGCCCCTGCTCCCCGTGCACCCCAACACTGCACTGCCCCTGCTCCCCGTGTACCCCAACACTGCACAGCCCCTGCTCCCCGTGCACCCCAACTCTGCACTGCCCCTGCTCCCCATGCACCCCAACACTGCACAGCCCCTGCTCCCCGTGCACCCCAACACTTCACAGCCCCTGCTCCCTGTGCACCCCGATTCGTCACAGCCCCCTGTTTCTGAAGGCCCTGACTCTGCCCCCCACATCCCCGTGCACCCCGATACACGGCACACCCCAGATCTCGTTCATTCTGATCCCTGGGCACGCCCCACACACTGTGCACCCCAATTCCCCAGCACCCCGATATCTGCACCCTCTCACCTGTGTACCCCGTTACACCGCACAACCCGCTCTCTCTGCTCCCCATTATTCCATGCACCCCGCTCTCTCTGTACCCCAAAACAGGGCGCACCCCGCTCTCTCTGCAGCCCGTTATTCCACTTATCCCGCTCTCTCTGCCCCCCGTTATTCCACGCACCGCGGTCCCCGCGCACCCCCATCCCCGCACACCCCGATCCCCGTCCCGTTCCCAGGTGCATCCCCCCGCGGCGGGGTCGGCCAGGCCCCTCCCGCTGGGCCGGGGGCGGCTCCCGGGGGCGCGCATGTCCGGCCCCGCCCGTTAAATTCCGGCGGGCGGGCCGGGCCGGGACCACCCGCGCTGCACCTGCGGCTCTCGCCATGGCCACTGACATCGAGCCCGGTCGCCGTCGCCGCTGCTGCGCGCAGGACACGCCCGGTGAGCTGAGGCGGGGTGGGCACCACCGGGGGTCCCCCATCCCTGGTTCTCACCGGGTCCTACCCCTCCTGACCCCCACACCGGGCACCGAGCGGGAATTCCCCGCCAGGTACCGGGCGCTGGAGGAGTCCCCCCCTCCTGAGCATCCCTGGGTACCGCTCTGGGAGCTCTGTGTCCACCCTGCGGGGTTTGGGGACCAAGGTGACACCCCAGCACAGCAGCACTCGGCTGTCCCGCCGTGCCGAGCCCGGGCAGGGTGTGGGGATGTGGCCCCAGTGTGACTCCAGCAGCTCCCGCAGATGCTCCCAAGGTCCCGGATTCCCGCGGTGACAGCGACGGCCCCCGCCGGGGCTCCCTCTGCGACCGGCACTGCGCTGCCATCAACAACGTGCAGGGGGACCTGGGGGAGCTGGGCTGCCACCTGCACCGTCCCCGTGTCCCCCCAGGTAGGCTGGCTGTGGGATGGGCTGGGCGTGGGGCCCTGGGGGGGTCCCACACCCGCTGTGACACCCCTGTGTGTCACCCACAGCCACATCCACCCCGTCCTGCTGCCAGCAGCACTCGGAGGAGGTGTGTGAGAGCTGCGTGGTGAAAACCACCCTGACCGCCGAGAATGCTGTGGAGGCCAACAAGCTCTCCAACAACTACAAGGTGGGTGGGGGCACCCGTGGGTGCTCCTGGAGGGCTGTAATGGGTTTTAATTTTCCTCTTCTTCACTCGTCCCAAAACCAACTCCTCTCTCTGCAGTTTGGCTTCAAGAAATGGAAGAGCCACGTGACGGAGCGGCCCTGGGAGGACCGGTCAGAGATTGTCAAGGAGCTCTACTCTGACCTCAACATCATCCGAGGCTCTGGAGGTGGGTGGCCTTGGGGACAACCCAGTGTGGGTTTGGGCAGCTGCAGGTGACAACGGTCCCACCTGGTGCCTTCCCTCCTGCAGGGTCCACGCTGACGTGTGGGAATGTCCTTTACCTGCTGCTCTTTGGCTGGTGGCTCTCGCTCCTCTACGTCCTCGTGGCTGCCGTGATGTTTGTCACTGTCATGGGGGCTCCTTATGGTGAGTTCCAAATTTGGGACCCCCTGTGAGGGCTGGAGTAGCTCAGAACTGCACCAGTAGGTGGTGGGGTCTCCTGGATCCCTTCTCCATGAAGTGTCCCAGTAGGTGGAAGGAACACTGATGGTCATGTCCCCACAGGGAGGCTCTGCTGGGATCTGGCTGGGTATTTCCTCTGGCCCTTTGGCAAAGTGATCCAGAGAGTGGAGGTAAGGGTGCCTTGAGAACCCCTGGGGGGGTTTGGGGTGCCCTATGCACACCCTGATGTCCCCCCTCTCCCCAGGTGCCCAAATCCCATCAGGCATATGAGGCCGGCGTGGGGGAGAGCTCAGCCCTGCTCGGGGGTCCCACACCGCTCCGCTGGCGCCCACGGTGCTGGGTGGGCACTGGATACTGGGTGAGCCCCGTGCTGGCCCTGGTGCCATCACCCCTGGAGCCCCCAGCGTGGTGGGCAAGGTGCCCACGGGCCCCTTCCCTCCCCTGGGCTCAGTGGTTTGGGGGTCAGTCCCTGAAGGTGCCCTCCTGTTAACAGCATCATGCCAGCACCGCGGTGTGGCTGTGCCTGGGCTACCCCCTGCTGGCACTGGCCCACGGGCTCGTGTGTGTCACCGCCTGGCTCCTCATCGTCCTCATCCCTGTGGCCAAGCTGAGCGCCCGCGCCACCTCCCGTGTCCTGCTGCTGCCCCCAGAGCGGGTGCTCATCCAGCACCTGAGGATGGTGAGTGACTCTGGGCAGGGGCAGGGTCCCACACCCTGCTCGGGGGGCCATTTTGGGCTGGGGGTGACCCTCTTGTCCCTCTGCAGACAGAGGTGCCTCTGGAGGGAGAGGTGATTCTCTGCTGCTACCGTGCTGCCAACCCCTACTACTACAAATACGCCGTGGACGGCATCAACGTCTTTGCTGTCAGTATCCTTCTGGGAGTGGAGGGGGACGGGTGGGGAGCGAGCCCAAATCCACCCCCTCTGCTGTGTCCTTGACTGGCACCCCAGACCTGCTGCCCCTGGTGCTGGTGACGCTGGTGCTGGGCTACGTGGACAGCCCCAACCACCTGACCGGCTCTGCTGTCAAGTTCACCTTGGCCCTGCTCTCCATCATGCCCCTCTCCTACTACATCGGCATGGCCATCGCCAGGTGAGTGGTGACGGGGGACACTTGGTGGCCAAGTGGGGACACTCCAGCCCTGCTGTGACACCCTTTTGCTCCTCTCCAGCATCTCAGCCCAGAGCAATTTCGCAGTGGGGGCGGTGGTGAACGCCACGTTTGGCTCCATCACCGAGCTCACCTTCTACATCACCGCCCTCATCAAGGGCTCGCGAGAGGGCAACCGCTGCTACGCCGAGGTGGTCAAGTCAGCTCTGACAGGGACACTGGTGGGCTGTGTCCTCTTTGTGCCGGTGAGACGGGTGGCACTGAGAGCTGGGAGGGTGCTGTGAGCAAAGCACTGATGGGGTTTTTTTTCTGTCCCCAAGGGTCTGTGCATGGTGATCGGGGGCATCCGGCACCAGGAGCAGCGGTTCAACAGCCGCTCTGCGGGCGTCAGCTCGGCCCTGCTCTTCCTCTCCGTGGGAGGTGAGCTGGGGACGGGGGTGTCCCCAGGTCTGGGGGTCCCACCAGGGTGGGTGCCTGCTCCATGTCCTGTCCCTGCAGGTGTCTTTGCCCCAACGCTCTTCTCCAAGGTGTACGGGAAGCTGGTCTGTGGCGAGTGCCACAACGTCACCCAGAACCCGCTGGGCCACTACCTCTGCCACAACTGTCACTTTGACCTGGTGAGTGGGGACCGGGACCCCCAACAGGGGGAATTCGGGATCAGGGATGCTCTGAGCCCCCCTGGCTCTCATGCTGGGTGGTGGCAGTGGGGCTGTCCCTTGTCCCCTGTATGTCTGTTGACAGGTGCTCTCTCTGCAGATGGACAACAACGGCACCCTCTACTACAGCCACGTCCAGTGAGTGTCCATGCAGTGGGGACAGAGCTGTCCGCACACTGGGGTGGCACCTCCTGGGTTTGGTTGTGTTCCTACATCCAGGGCCCCTCTCCACCCCAATGATGCAGTGCCCCATTTCCTCATCCCCAGGGGAAGTCTCCTGGGGTCTCTGTGCCAGACCCTGGTGGCACTGACAGTGTCACCTGTGTCCCACAGACCCCTGGTGTACACGGTGTCCATCCTGCTCCCTGCTGCCTACCTCATCGGGCTCTTCTTCACCCTCAAAACCCACACACACATCTACGACATCCACATCAGCGACTGTCACAGTGAGTGTCCCCAAATGTCCTGGCTGCAGGGCTGGCTCTTGTCACTGCTCTGGAGTGTCCCACACGTCTCTGCTCTCTCCCCAGTGCCTGGCCACCACCACAGTGCCGTGGTCCACTGGTCCCGCTGGCGGGCCCTGGTCATCCTCCTGCTCTCCACCCTCTGCATGTCGGCCTGTGCTGACCTGGCCACGGAGCACATCAGCCCCATCCTCACCAACTCTACGATCTCACAGGTGAGCTGCCTCTGGCTGTCCCTGAGGACCACGATGTGCCCTCCAGGGATGGGGACCTGCCCTAGCTGCAGTTGGAACCCCAAAAGCAGTGGGAGAAAGATGCTGAGATGTCTGCACGCTTGGCCAGGGCCTGGATGTGGTCGGGCCCAGGCTGATGTCACCTCTTCCCTGCAGTACTTCATTGGTGTCACCGTGCTGGCAATGGTGCCTGAGCTGCCAGAGATTGTCAATGGCATCCAGTTTGCCCTGCAGAACAACCTGAGCTTGAGGTGAGATGGCTCCAAGGATGAGTTTTGGGGTGGTTCCTGTGCTCTGTCCCAATCCCACTGCCGTGCCTTGGTGCCCATGATGGGCTGCCCAGCCACTGGTGGGCCAGAGTCTGTGACAGTTTGTCCTCAAGGAGATTGGTCACTCAAAAAACAGTGTCAGAACTGGGATGGGCTCTGTGGTTTGGGATTTTCTCAGCCAGACACAGCCCCTAAGCTGTGTCCCTCCTTCCTCCCCAGCATCGAGATCGGGAACTGCATTGCGGTGCAGGTCTGCATGCTCCAGATCCCCATCCTGGTGCTCTTCACCATCTTCTACGTGAGTAGCCCCAGGCCAGCCCTGGGGGCCCTCCTGCAGCAGGGTTGGGGACACGGTGTCTGTGGGACATGGGAAGGACACAGCTGCCCTTGCCAGTGTCCCCTCTGCTCAGTGAAGGGCAAATGGGGTCAGATGTCTCCTGGTGCTGTCCCCACCCTGGGGACATGTGGCAGAGGGGGTTTAAGGGGTGACACACGAGTCCCCAGAGAGAGTCAGTGCGGGGTTGTCCTGGTTGGCCATAAACCCCAAATCCTCTTCCTGGCAGCCAACCAACTTCACGCTCGTCTTCAGCGACCTCCACGTCTACGCCAGCATGTTCAGTGTGGTGCTCATGAACTACATCTTCATGGATGGCAAATGTGACTATTTCCAAGGTGAGCACCTCCCACAGGGCTGCCGTGGGCTTGGAGCACCCCTGTATTCCCTGGCATGGGGATGGGGGCCCAACCCTGGGGTCATCTCCTTTGTGGGGCCCTTGGCATGTGGTGACCTGAGCGATCCTGGGCTCTTGGTTGACCATCTTGCAGCTGTTCCCCTGCAGCAGCTCCAAGAGAGATCACTCCCATTTCCCCCTTTAAAAGGTTTCAAACTCCCTTTTAATGGACATTTTGTAGAGAACCATGGAAGTCCTCTACAGGGCGCTAATCCAGACCACACCAGGTCTAAACCCATGTCCCTCCTTGCTCCAGGGAGTAACTCCCTCCCCCCTCTCTGTCTGCCCCAGGCACGGTGCTGGTGATGGTTTACTTCATCCTGCTGGCCGTGTATTTCTTCGCCCCGTCGCCCAGCGGCTGCTGAGGTTTGGATTCTCCTGTCTCCAACCCCCTCGTTGGGATCAGCACCCATCAAGACCTTTTCCAGTGTCTCAGGGACTTGGCCGGGCTGGCTCCGGTCTGGAAGCGCCGTTTCCCGAAGCTCCTGCTGCTGCTGGGCTCCCCTGTGGGCCCTCAGGGATGGGAAGGGTGGTGGCAATGGGATGGCTCCCAAAATGAGGAGCCTCAAAGCCAGAGCACGTCACACAGGCATCTCCAGCCCACACTCGGGTGGCTGGAAGGAAAACTGTCCTTAGAGGAGGGTCTGGAAGGGATTTCTGTGTGTCTCGAGGACAGAGCCCTCCCTGGGGATGTGCTGCACTGGGAGGAGGTGCCTGAGAAGTCCCTCATCCTCCCAGGCCTGCCAGGGGCCTGGGAATCGCACACGGGATGTTTGATGGCACCAGAAATGCACCCAAAGGTATTTTCAGCTGTTTTGTCATTAAAGCAGTTTTGTACAAATCAGAAACAAGTTTGTTTCTCCTTAAATGAGCCTCAGGTACCAGCCTGGGCCCCTCTGTGGCCACCATTCCCTGTTCTCTGTCACCTCATCCTAGGGACAGAGACAATACGGGTGGCTGTGGGCTCCAGTTTTCTCCATGACCCTCCCAAAGCTCCAGCTCATCTCCAGCCTGGTCTTCTCTGACTGTCGTTGGTCCTCCTGGCTTTGAGGGCTGTGCCACACTCCTGAGAAGGTTCAGGGATGCTCCTGCTGTTGTCCATAGGGTGTGACAGACTGGGGACATCCCCCTCCATGCAGGGAAGTGCTGGTGGATGAGGTGAGAGGACAAAGTTTGGGCTTGGATATATTTATTATCTTTAAAAGAAAAACAATCCCAAAACAAAACACTGGCAGTTCCATTAACACAGGCAAGGAGGCTCTGGTGCCTCTTGCCTCTCCTGTTCTTTCAGCAGAAAAGCCAGGGAGTGCTGTCACAGCACTGTTGGGCTCTGACAGGATGGACAGCCCCGAGCGAGGCAGGAGCAGCCTGGGACTGCTCTCCTCTGCAGCAGCTCGTTAGTGATTAATGAAGCTGCTTTATTAAGCCTTTTTGTTTTCCTAGGGAGGCATCAGCAGGGCCAGTCCTGCTGTCCTTAGTCTGGGACATTTGGGAGCATTGCCAGGTGAGTAGCTGCAGTTTCTGATGGCAGGACACGGAAAAGGGATGGGAGGGGAGAGCAGGAGCTCTAGGAGAACCTGCTCAGTGCCACCATCTCAGTGACATTAAACAAACCATCTCTCCTGGGGTGAGGGATGGTCAGGAATTCTGTTCTGAGCTGGCTTTCCCTGTCCCTTGCATCCTGTCCCCATCCCAGGCAGCACTGTGGATGCTCCTACCCCTCTCCATCAGTGGCTGCAGATGCTGGATCCTCTCCCTTTGGGAATTACAATTAAAGCTTTTACCCACAGGCAGTAGCCCAGCAGCAATTCAAGCCCCCCTCAGCAGGAGCTGTGAGCTCAGGGCTTGAACAAAGCCATTTTTTCAGGAAGAGCAGCCTCCAAAGATCTGCTGTCCCTGCTGCAGCAGCCAGTGGAGGTTATGGAATGGGAAAGACCCCTGGAAAATCCATCAGTGGGTGGTGCTTGTACAGCTTTTATCAGCAAAAGAGAACTCCTTGGACCTTTGTGGTGTTCTTGGTGATGCTTTCCCAGCTGCTGGGGGTGGAGGGATCCACAGGGATCGAGTCCAGCTCCTGGCCCTGCCCAGGACACCCCAACAATCCCCCCTGGCCCTGAGAGCATTGTCCAAATGCCCCTGGGCTGTGCCCATTCCCTGGGAAGCCTGGGCAGAACAGGACTTTCCCCTCCCTTGCTGCTGTCCCCGATGTCCCCAGGACAGGGATGTCCCTCCTGGCTCCAGGACCCCCAGGTCCCTTCCCACAGCTGCTCCCCAGCCTGTCTGGATGCACTTTGCTGAAGGCTGCAGATTCCATCTCCTGGCTTTCCAGGATCATCCAGGTGGGTTGTGCTGATGTAGCAGGAAATCAGGGTGGCCAAGCAGGACTTGCCTCTCCTGAGGCTGTGCTGGCTGTGATCATGTCTGTGCTGTCCACCTGAGGTTTTTCAATACTTCCCACAATAATCTTTTCCAGGGTTTTACCAGGCACTGACATGGGACTGACAGCCCTGTAGTTTCCAGGGTTATCCCTTGAAAATTGGGACCAGCTTCCAGCTAGCTGAGACCGCTCCAGAGTCCCGAGACTGCTCCAAAATCATTGAGAGAGGCTTTGGGACAACTCAGAGAAAGCTCCAGAGACTTCCAGACGAAACCCTAAGAGCCTAAGGAATGTGCTTGCTCAGAGATCTTGGATGGCTCCAGCATCACCTTGGGGATGAGAGGAGATACCCTTTAAAGCAGGTGAGAGGAAAACCAGCCCAGGGATGACCAGGACAAAGGTCCCCAAGGCAAAGATGGAAGTGTGGATATTCAGCCTCAGAGTTTGGCATGGAAGAAGGAGCTGGAGAAATGGTCCTGCAGGTCACTGCAAGCCAGGCAGGAGAGCAGGGAACCCTTCCCCAGCCCACAGCTGCCTGCAGGGTCTGGATTCAGCAGCCAGGGAGGCAGAGAAGGGGTTGAAATGCACAATTCCTGTGAAGGTGCAATGCAGAGGATGGAGACAGCAGAGCTCCAAGCAGCTCCCACCAGTTCCTGTGGTCCAAGCACCTGAGCAAGCCTCAGCTGTGAGGTCCAGACTTTGTTTTCTGAGCCTTGTGGGGGGGGGGAAAGGCAGCAACTGAAGCTGGAGAAAGGGGAAAATCTATTCTCAAGACCAGGGGAAGCTTAATTTTGGGACAAGGGGTGAGCTCCCTATGTGGAGGGCAGTGACTCCAGCAGGCAGCACCTTTTGGATTAACAACATGAAGACAATGCTATGGTTTATTTAAACATAAATGCAATTTCTTAAAAAGAAACTAAAACCCCAGAGTGTAACCTCTGCCTTTGATGAAGAGGAAAGCATTGGGAAAAGCTGATTTTAAAAACAAAAGGCACTTAAAAATGGGCTCCAACTGAAAAGGATTTTGCACAAACCTCATGCCTGGAGCTGTTCAGAGTTCAGTGGCCACTTAAACAAATGCAGTGTAGAGAGCACAAGAGGACCAGAGCCACCCCTTCCTGTGCACAGACAATCCCTGTCACCAGGAGGAGGGACAGTTGTTCCCTCTCCCCTCTTTTGGATGCTGTATTTCCTGGGCTGAGCGATCCACAAAGCCACTCCCCAAACCAGCTTTAAATCCCATCTCCCACCCTCAGGGGAACATGAAGCAAGAAGAAAAAGACCAATTTTTGGGATGTGTGGGAGGAAGGGAAAAAAAAAGCTGGGAGATGCTGAGAAGCAGGGCTTGGCTGAGCAGGTCCAAAGAGCTCTGAACTCTACAGGGTAAGTTCTTGCTGTAGCTCGTTCTGGGTGCAAAGCAATTTGAAAAGGTTAGAAAAAGCCTCAGGAAAACCTTTTCCCTCCCCACCCCCAGTAAACTACACAGTAGTCCCTTAAGTGGCAACTTTTTCCCAGTCTTCCAAGCAAACCTTTCAATATGAAAAGGGGAGGACACAGACACTGCACCGGGGAAGCTGCAGGGGCCAAGCTGGGCTCGCCGCCCCGGGCGACGTTCCAGCCGTCTCCGGAGGCTCGGGGTGGGAACGTGGTGGGAACATGCCCATGGAACACATGCAGGGCTGGAGGAACGGCCTGGCTGTGGACAGGGAGCTCAGCTGGCTGCCAGGGATGGGGCAGCCACAGCTAAAGAGCAGCTTGGTGCTTGTTCTGCATCAGATGTCCCTCGTTGGATGCGATGGTGGAAGTAGCAAGGTGAAGGTGCCACGTTAAGCACGGGCTCAGACATTCAGTAACTCGTTAAGCTCCCCAGTTAATTGCAAGCGTGTGCTGATGACAGGTTGCTGGTTGGCTGCTTAGTCTCAGAAAATACTTTTGGATTAAAGGTGTAACTTAGAGCTCCATAAATAAAAAGGGGACTTTCTTTTTTTTCCAATGACTAAAAGTAACCATGTCTGGAAAGGCATTGATGTATTTGCTGAGTAAGGCCTTGAGCAGGTTCCTCCATGTTCTTAGCAAGACCATCCATGGAATCCATAAATAGGGGGTGGGAGAGGGAATTCTTCAACGTGGTGAGTCTTGGACAGAAGTGGGAGATGTCTCATTTTAGTCGCTCAACGAGTCCCTGCGTCAGTCCAAGGTGCAAAAGCTGGGATCTGGAGAGAGTTGCTAGGTGAGGGAAAGATTCCAGGAGCTTCTCCCAGCACAGTTCCAGCAGGCTGGGCACCACCAGCCACATTTTGAACAGGGAGCCAGTCCGTTTGTTTTCATGGATGTTGACCACCCCTCCGTGGACGTACATGCAGCCAGCCTGGGTGGGAAAGGGGGACAGGAGTTACAGAGCCAGGAAAAGCAGGACTGGGCTTTATTCCCACCTCCCACCCTTCAGCAGAGCTGTCACTGCCTCAGGCACTCGCTCTGGGATCCTCTGAGTCAAGGGAGGAATCACTGCTGGAGGGGCCATGTCTCATCCTAAACCACTTATCCACCACCTCTGAGTGCTTTGCTCTGAGTTTCAGGTGGTTTCTAACCCAAGAAATCCATTTTAGGAGTGTGGCAAACTGTTAATGAAGTAGTACAGAGCCATACTAGTGTTCCAGCTAAAAAGAATGTATTTTTAAACTCCACCCACCTCACACAGACACCCTGCATTCCCTTGGCTCAGCACAACCCTGCTCCAGGGATGACAGGAACACAGAGATGGGAAAAACTCAGCTGCTGAGTGGCTTTTTTTATTTTCCACAGGCTGGCAAAGAAAGGGCATTCCAGCTGTCCAGGCAGTCACTGAGCTGCCTGGGAAACACCTTTATCAGACTTCCCAGGAAAAGCTGCATTTGTAACATTCCCCAAATGAAGTGACACCAAGGAATGTGATCTCTGCCCTCAGGAGCTGAAGGAGGTGAAGGCACAGCCAAAGGCACTTCTTGCTGCCTGGTAATTATTAATCCCAGGTCTCCATCCAGCCTTCTCCTTAAGGCCAAAAGCTCTGGCAGTACCAACATTCCTTAGTGGCTTCCAAAGGGCTGGAAACAGCCTCATCCAATCCTTCACCTCAGACTGTTTTCAGCAGGATAAAATCACTTTACTCAGGGAGTATTTGTGCTTTTTTTTCCTTTTACAAGCAGGAACTGCTGTTCCCACACTGACTTTAAAAGCTCAAATTCTGCATTATTTCTTTCAGAAAGCAAAATCCACAGTGAGGCTCCACTCTTCAAACAGCAGCAGGAAGAAGATCCTCCCAAAAGCTGCTGCATCCAGTGGAGGTCCCTTCCTTGGGAACATCAGCTCTATCTGCAGCCCACACCAAGGTAGGAGTACTTGGAGGAACAAAAGGAGTCACTTACTGGGGTGACAGCAGCACAGTGGAAGTACACAGGCTCTGGCATGGCAGCTGGGAGCTTGACCCACTGGAAAGTTTGGAGGTTCAGCTTCCAGACATCTCCCAGAATCACCTCTCCATTGTAGCCCCCACACACGAACACATCTGCAAGAGAGGGGATGTGGGGAGCTGCCAGGCCTGGCCCTGCCCCTGCCAGGAACCAGGGGACAGCTGGGAGAGAGCTCAGGGATCACCCTCCCCACACAGGTTTGGGATCAGTAACTCTTCCACCTCAACAAAGGCTCCCAGGATCGCCCAAATCAGGCCCACCACAAAGCAGAGGCCACTTAAAGATTCCCAGACTGACTTGGGTGGGAAGGGACCTCAAAGCCCATCCAGTTCCAGCCTGATGGGCAGGGCCACCTCCCAGTGTCCCAGGCTGCTCCATCCCAGTGTCCAGCCTGGCCTGGGACACTGCAGGGATGCAGGGGCAGCCCCAGCTGCTCTGGCAGTTCCAGCCCAGGCAGGAATTCCTCATTGCCCAGATCCCATCCATGCCTGCCCTCTGGCACTGGGAGCCATTCCCTGGCTCCTGTCCCTGCAGGCCTTGTCTCCAGTCCCTCTGCAGCTCTCCTGGAGCCCCTGCAGGCCCTGGAATGTGCTGGAAGCTCTCCCTGGAGCCTTCTCCTCTCCAGGTGAGCACCCCCAGCTCTCCCAGCCTGGTTCCAGAGCAGAGGGGCTCCAGGGCCTCCTCTGGGCTCTCTCCAGCAGCTCCAGGTGCTGCTGCTGTGTCCCCAGGGCTGGGCCAGCTCTGCAGGCGAGGTCTCAGCTGAGAGGGGCAGAATCCCCCATCCCCTGCTGCCCCCACTGGGGGTCAGGGTGGATTTCTGTCTCATGTCCCCCTTCCCAGCCTGCCCATGACCCCAGCCCCACCATGGCAGACTCAGGGCTAAATGCCACTGCAAGCAGGAGAGCATTCCCTCTCCTCAGAGCCAGGCTGGCTTCTCAACACCTGGGCTTGATCAGATCCCAGGGATTTTAAACCCACAGGGAACAGCCCCAGCTCCCAGTCCTGCCCAGCTTTGCCCAGTTCTCAGCTCAGGGGCTGCCAAATCCTGCTGGTGGGCTGGAAGCATCTCCCAGCTCCTGCCTTACTTACACTCCTAGGAAACCCAATCCAGCATGTCCCTCCACCCTTCAACAGAGAGCATTCAGCCTCTGACCTGAAGGGTTTGGAAAAGAGGGATCAAGATTCTAACTGGTTTTTCAGTGCAGAAGAAGGAATGGTGCCAAGTGGGCAGCTTAAAGCCTGTTAGTGTGGAAAAAATCCTCTTCCAGAAAAGCCACATGTTCCCTGCAGTTCTCTCCAACTCTCCCCTGTTTGGTTGTACAAGACACACCAATTTTCCAGAGGTAAATCTTACCATTTTTTATCTGGACACAGCTGTGGCATCTTCTGGCTGCTGGGAAGCCTGGGGAGAATAAATTTAAAAGTATATATCAGCAATAATTGCTTTCAAGTGCCTGTGTAAGTGGTGATTTTGTCTCAACATTTAATCATGGAGCTTCATTTTTAAGAGGTTCTGCTTTCCTGCTATCCCAGGTATAAAAGGTGTAATTTTAAGCAGTAATTTCAGGTTTGAGTCCTAATTTCTGTCTGGGGAAGGAAGAAAAATGCTGGAATTTTGTTCCCCAGTGTCTCAAATCCGGCTTGGTGAGAAGCAGCTGTGAGACTCCAGGCAAAGCCCAAGGCCTCAAAGGGAGCAGGGATGATCTGGATCCTCTGGGAGCAGATCCAGGCACTGCCACCTCTCCCCAGCAGGGAGAGAGGGAAGCCAGACTGCCAAACTCCCTTGGATGGGTTCATCCTCAGCACTGCAGCACAAGCAGGATCCCAAATCCAGCATAAAGCCACACACTGAACAAGAAAAGTGCACCCTCAAGCACCTTGGCCACTCTGGCTCACAGGGAAAGAAGGGAAATTCCCAACTCACCGACTTTCTCGTGAGGCTTTGTGGTGATCTCCTCCCAGGTGTTGGTTTCCAGGTTGTAGGCGTGGATCTGGGGGGAACAAGTGGAGCCATGAGATCCTCCTGGCTCTGCCAGCACCAGGTGATGCAGCCACAGGCTCTGACCCACTATAAATAAATCCCTTTTTCTCATTAAGTGGCAAACCCAAAAATAGCTGATCCCAGCCAGTGACTAAGCAGGTCTAAAATCACCTCTCAAGCTCCATCCCAGCTTTGCTATTTCAGCCCTACAGCTGAAAAAAGAAAAGAAAATTGCTTTGGAAAAGAGCTGGACCAATTAAAATCCACACCCTCGAGCTCTCAGAAGGATTTAGAAATACCTTTCTCCTGCTGCACATAGAGAGAAAAATGGGACAATAAAGAGATAAAATGTCACATAAAGTGCTGCAGACTCCACTTTTTTGGAAGCAGAGCACTATTTAAAGTGACCACAGATTCATCACCAGGACACTGTGTGGCAAATCCAGGTTTTACAGAAATAGGAGAACAATCTGCTCCCAATTATCTTCTTTTTTTCCTCTTTTTTTACCAGGCTCTCCAGACAAGCCAGATGGAGAGGCTGTGCTGGTAATTCCTCAGTGTGGAGAATCTCCTGTCCAGGGTTCCAAATGCCTCACCTTATCCAAGGAATAAGCTGTCCAGGAAGTTCCACCTCCCAGGATATAAATCCTTTGACCATCATGAGCAATTTCATGTCTGTACCTGAAGGTGCAGAGCAGCACAATTAGCAACAACAAAAACCCTCCTGGAAATCACCATCAAATCCCAGGGATTTCAGCAGAAACTCCCAAGCCTGGCTCTGCTGCATCAATCCCTCAGGCTGGGAGCATGCAGGAGATGTGGGAGTTTTCCTGAGCCCTCCAAGCAGCACCCCAGAAGTCTGAGAGGCATTTTCTGATTGCAGAGTAATTATGAAATAATGAAGTGCAAGGATTAGTGAGTACCAGGACAGCCATCAATATTCCAGCCCCTTCTAAGGGAAGTGTCCAAGGCCAGGCTGGAGAGGGCTTGGAGCAGCCTGGGATAGTGGAAGGTGTCCCTGCTCATGGCAGGGGGGTGGAATTAGATTTATTTTAAAATTCCTATGAACCCAAACCATTCTGGGAGTCTTCCATTCCCAATTCCCTGTTCTCAGCTGGACACCAAACCAGGGATGAGAGCGACCAAAATCCTTCCTCCCAATGCCACAACAACTCCCAGGCAAAGGAGGGCTGGAAATGGCAACCAGAGCAAGGTATCCCAAAGCTTCCCATTCCCTGCCTCCCAAAAAAGCTCCCTGAGGCTGCCCAGGTGCTCACCTCTCCTCTGGCATGTCACAGGACATATTGTTTGGCTTCAGCTGGATCCATTCCCGGGTGTTGAGGTCCAGCTTGTGGAGATCAGTGCTGTAAATGTAGCCAGTTGTTCCTCCAAACACGTAGAGACACCCGTTGATGATGGCCATGGCCTGGCAGAGAAACCAGAAAGGACTTGGGACACCTGGGGCTGGAGAAGAGGGAATTCCTGCTCCTCCAAAGCAGATGTGCACCAGCAAAAAGGGTCAGTCCTGAGGTGAGTGTCAATTCATTTCCTTGTCCACCTCGTTCATCCACTTTATGGAAAGTATTAAAAGGTGTAATTGTGATATAAAGGAACCCTAGGAACTTGCATTTAGAGTTTTGTGCTTTAAGGGCTTTGCCTATGGACCACTCCTTAAATCACTTCTTAAATTTTCATTTAGAACTTTGGGTTTTGAAGGTTTTGACTACAAACCACTCCTTAAACCACTTTTTTATTTTCAGTTAGAGCTTTGGGTTTTGAAGGTTTTGACTACAAACCACTCCTTAAATCACTCTTTAAATTTTCATTTAGAACTTTGGGTTTTGAAGGTTTTGATTACAAACCACTCCTTAAACCACTTTTTTATTTTCAGTTAGAGCTTTGGGTTTTGAAGGTTTTGACTACAAACCACTCCTTAAACCACTTTTTTATTTTCAGTTAGAGCTTTGGGTTTTGGAGGTTTTGACTATGAACCATTCCTTAAACCACTTTTTTCATCTTCATTTAAAACTTTGGGTTTTGAAGGTTTTGATTACAAACCACTCCTTAAATCACTTTTTTGTTTTCATTTAGAGTCCTGGGTTTTGAAGGTTTTTGACTACCAACCACTCCTTAAATGACACTCTTTTCATTCAGCTGCACCAGGCATTTAATGAACAAATTCTGCTCCTTCTAACTAGGAGAACACCTCCTTTCCTCTGAAATCTCCAACAACCAAAGCTACTTCATTTCTTCACGAAGCACACCTGCTTTTCCTCGTGCTTTTGCACAGAGTGCAGAGCTCTGGTGAGGCCCAGGGAGGGGCTGTGGTGCCCTGAGCCCCGTGAGTCCCCCTCAGGCTCCCTGAGCTCCGTACCTGGCCGTAGATGCGGTTGGGTTTCTTGCCGCGGCAGCTGAGCAGGGCCCACCTCTTGTACTTGACGTTGCACACGTGGACGTCGTTCCCGTTGCTCTCTCCAAAGGGGATCCCGGTGCCCCCAAACACCAGGAGGTTGTTGCCATGTAAAACAACTGGGGGAGAGAGAGTCAAAACAGGGGTGCTCATTGCTGGGAGATCAGCAGAACAGGAGTTTTCCAGGCTGGATTGGGCTTGGAGCAAGCTGCTCTAGGGAAGGTGTCCCTGCCCATGGCATGGAACTGGATGATCTTGAAGCTCCCTTCCAACCCAAACTATTCCATGTTTCCCTGCTCTGGAGACAGCAGTGCTCAGTGCTGTTCAAATTCCCTACAATCCACCCCGTGCGTTGATGGCTTTGAGAGGCTCTAAAGGAGAAAGGATCCCAACCAAAACCATGGTAACCAAAGGTCTGCTTTGAAAAGTGAACAAAGACAGCTATTTTTGGATGCTTGGAGATGTCTGCAGGAGGCACCTTCCTGCTGAAAGCACAGCAAGGTAAACACCTGGAAAACACCTCTTGCTTTCCCATTTCTTGCTTTCCCTCTGCCTCAACCGAGCAAAAATTGAAAGAAAAATCCCAAACCCAACCCAACCTCAGGGCCTACTTGGATAAACAGCATCCAGATTTCCAATTTTTGCCTGGATTAAAATAGGCAGGATTAAAATAGCTCCAGGAGCAGGCACAGGAGGAGTTGGATTTCCATACGTACGTGACATGGAGGCCAGCTCCCTGGGCATGTAGCCTTCGGTGCCCATCTGGTGCCAGGTGTCTGTGGCAAAGTTGTACCTCCAGAGCTCCCTGAAGAGGGGGTAATCCTCGTTCTCTGGGCCCCCAGACTCATCGTAGTCAGGATTGTAGCCCCCAAAGACGTAGAGGTTGGAACTGTCGGCCACGCAGCGATGGCCGCTCCTGGCCGGGGGGCACCTGTGGCCTGGAGGAGGAGGAAGAGGAGAAACAGCAGCTCCACAAGAGCTCAGGGAGTGTCCCAGGGTCAGCAGGGCACCCACTGGGATGTATTCCACTGGGAATCCACAGGGAAGGGCCTCTGCAGCAGGAGGAAATGGCTTTGGAAGGACGAGCTGGAAAAGGGACAGTCTGTGTGTCACCATCTCATCCCCGACCACTCTGCCCCTGGACCACGTGGCAACCATTGCACAACTGCCCTTTCTGAGGTGTTTGGTAAACTCCCTCTTCTTTTGTTCTGTTTGGCAAATTTCACTTAGAAACAATTCCAAATGTCTGTATTTAAAGATGCTCAATGGAGAAAATAATTAAGGATTTGCTTTCCCTCCTCCAAACACCTCTGTGTGACTTCCCTTGTGCTCCTTGGATCCCAAGGAGACTTTGTCACTGAACAGAACACTTCAGCTTAGTTTAGTTCTGTTCAGTGACAGAAAATTTAGTGACTTTTGTCACTAAACAGGTCTGACAGAGCAGGGAAGCTGCTCCTGAACAAAGGCATTTGCACTGGGAGGAGCAGGGAATCCAGCTGGGATCCTACAGGCAGATGCAGCCATTCCCAAAAGGAATCCTCTGCCTGCCCACCCCTAAAACTCAATGGAAATGAAAGCAGGGAGGACAATTCCAGCTCAGCTCTCAGCTGGAATAGATAAAATGATGGATTCAGCCAAGGAAAAACTAACCAGGAATATTCAGAAGTAACAGAAATCAAGGTCTTGGCTGACCATTGACCAAAACAAACCCAAACAAACCAGAGACCTTCACCTCCCACCTGCTCCCACAGATTTTTTTTAATGGATTTTAGGATGGAAAAGGAGCCAGGAAAGCATCTGATGAGGACCCAGCATGTTTTCTTCTGTTGCAATTCCCAGCAGTGCATCCAACACTGCAACAACAACAACAACAACAAAAAAAAAAAGGCATGAAGCATTTTTCCTACAGGAAAAGTGAAATAAACTATTTGTCCAGACCAAATAATAAACACTTGAGCTGAGCAGAAGCAGCTTTGCTTAATCATGCTCAACTCTGGTCCAAAATTCAGCTGCTCTCCAGGGTTCAGACAAGGTTTTGACAGATTTGGGGTGTTTCCAGGAATAATTGTGTCTCACAATTATTAGCAATTCCCACTTAGAAAACTAATAAGCACTGGCTGAAAAGAGGGGAGGAGAGTTAAGGAATTAAGGGAAAAATCTGTAGTGGGGACATGGATGTTTGGGCACAGGAGAGGGGGATATTCCACATCCTAATTTAAGAGGTGTTAAGGAATTAGGAGTTCAGATATTATATTAAATATAGATTTATTTCCCTCTAGTTCTAACACTTGCCATGAGAATTTTCCAGAGGGAAGAGGAGAATAAGGCTGAGTTTTATATAATGCCAATAAACTAAAGGTAAGAGGAGTAATTCTAAGAAAATAAATTAAAACACATCAGCCAGGAGGCCTTCACTGCCATCTACCTCCCAAAATTCAACAGGGAAGGTACCTGACCTGGCCAGAAATCCCAGTTTTCAACAGGAAGGGATCCCACATCTCTGTAAGGGTCCAAGGCCAGGCTTGGAGCCCCCTGGGATAGTGGAAAGTGTCCCTGCCCATGGCAGGTGGCACTGGATGATCTTTAGGGGCCCTTCCAACTCTTGCTCATCACTGCCTTCAGAAAGGATTCCTCCACTTGTGTCTGTTTAAGGAGAGGAGCTGAAAAAGCTGGAGCTGCTCAAGGGTTAATTCCAAAGAGTTCCTTCAGCAGCCCAACTCCATGGCTCCAATAAAGAGCTGCATGTCCATTTAATTAGGACTCACTGGATGATTCACAGCTCCTGCTGGAGTTCAGGAGAGGTTTACAGCTGGTTTTGCTGCCCATTCCACAGGTGTGACTTTTAGATGGGAAAATCCTGGGATTTGCTGAGCTTTGTCATCAGCTGAACCCCAGGACACCCAAAGCTCAGGGAAGCACAGCAAGGCCCCATTGTGTGAAAAGCTGGAATTCACCAGGTCCTGCTGTGAGTTCCTTGATGCTGGACATGGAAAGCAGCAGGATTGACCAGGTCTGGGGGGAAGAGCTTGTAAAGTTATGGAAAATGGCTGAGGGATGGATACGATCTGGGATTTTCCCAGTTTAAGATTCCAGAGAGAAGCAGGAAGGAAGCATGGGAAGGTACATTTACAAGGAGGTTCTTTTTCCTTAGTGCTGAGGGCAAAAATGGGAATAGTAAAATTTTCAGGGAATAAGTTCCACCATCAGAATGAAATCTAACAACAGGATGAGAGGAAACAGCCACAAGCTGTGCCAGGGGAGGCTCAGGGTAGATGTCAGGAGGACTTTCTCCATGGTTAGTAAACATTGGAAGGGGCTGCTTGGGGGGCTTTGGAGTCTCCATCCCCACCTGGAGGTGCCCAAGGAATCCCTGGATGTGGCACTCAGTGCTCTGGGCTGGGGACAAGGTGGGAATTAGTCACAGTTTGGATTGGATGTGCCTTTCTCTGCTCACACAGAGCCCCAACCACCCCATGTTCGCCAGGGAAGCACGAGGTCTTCTCCAGAGGAGCCCCAGGTCTCCAGGGAAGCACCAGATCTTCCCCAGGGAAGCTCTGCCTGTTGCATCTGGTGCTGGATACCCTGGAAAGCAAAAGGTGAGAAGCAGGCTGAGCCTCGTGAGCCAGCAGCTCCTCCTTCCAGATCTACGAGTGGATGGATGTCCTGGTGGAGGATCATGCCAGCCTGGTCAGCAAGGTCCAGATCGGGCAGAGCTACGAGCAGCGGCCCCTGCTCGTGCTGAAGGTGGGTCCTGGGGCAAACTGGCCCTGAAAATCCCCTCAGGGTGGAGAGGGGGGTGTGCCAAGGGAGCCTCAGGGTGGAATCAGCAGGGATTTCCCCATGGAAAGGGGGCTCAGGCCTTGGCAGGGGCTGTCTGGGGAGCTTTGGAGTGCCCATCCCTGGAGGTGTCTGAGGAACTCCTGGAGGTGGCACTCAGGGCTCTGGGCTGGGGACAAAGTGGGGATGGGGCACATGGATGGGCTGGGAGGGCTTTTCCAACCCAATGGATTCAGTGATTCCAGGCTGAAGCATCATGACAGGGACACAATTAAAGAAAGTCCTAATTAAGGGCTGAGCCATCCAACAGACAGGGGCTGGCTGGGCAGTGACCTGCCAACACCCTGCTGAATTCCCCTGAAGCAGTGATTCACCCCAGGAGTTCTGGGGGAGCTGCTGCACTGACACTTCCAAGCTGCTCCTAATTGAACTCCTCTCCTGCAGGAGCTGTAATTAGGACAGGGGATGAGACAAGAAGGTGTTTCCAGATGTGACACCAGAGCTAAGGAGGCTCAGGGGGGACCTTGTGGCTCTGCACAAGTCCCTGCCAGGAGGGGACAGCCGGGGGGGTCGGGCTGTGCTCCAGGGAACAGGGACAGGAGCAGAGGGAATGGCCTCAGGCTGGGCCAGGGCAGGGGATGGGGGGATTTTGGGACAATTCCTCCATGGAAAGGGTGGTCAGGCACTGGCACAGCTGCCCAGGGCAGGGGTGGAGCCCCAACCTGGAGGGATTTCCAGCCCTGTGGATGTGGCACTTGGGGATGTGGAGCAGTGCTGGCCAGGGCAGTGCTGGGAATGGATGGACTCAGTGGTCTGAGACCTTTTCCAACTGAAAAGATTCCATGATTCCATGAACATGAGGTTGTTTAGAGCCTCCTGAAACCATCCTTTTTCTCATGACTGTCAGAAACCCTAAACAAATCCATTTATATCTCAGGGGTGGGTGTGGAGAGGAATGGGGCCAGACTGCTCAGTGACAGGAGAAGGGACAATGGGCACAAATTGAAACACAGGAAATTCCAGCTGGATATAAGGAAAAACTTCTACTTTGAGAATGATGGGGCACTGAACAGGCTTCCCAGGGAGGCTGTGGCTGCCCCTGGATCCCTGGCAGTGCCCAAGGCCAGGCTGGATGGGGTTGGAGCCACCTGAGACAGCGTCCCTGCCATGACGGGAGTGACACTGGATGGGCTTTGAGCTGCCTTCCCACCCAAACCATCCCACAATTGTACACTCCTTTATCAGTTCCCTTTTTTCCCAAGCTCATTTAATCCCAGCATTCACCCCAGGGTTGTCTGCAGCACTTTGAGTACCTCCAAGTCCTTCCTGTCAGGATAACAGAAAAAGGAACAGCACCAGTGCAAAGCCTGTCCTGTATCACGGTGTCCCAAGCAATCCATGGCTTCAATCCACAAATCCCAGTGCAAAGCCATCCCACCAGGTGTGTGTTACACCACCACAGTACCAGCATCACCACCAGCAGAATTTCTACTTCAAGCCCTATTTTTGGAAATACAAACAGAATAACTACAGGGTGTAAGCCCAACAAATCTAAGGTGGCTTGGGATCCTCCTCTTTTCCACACGCCACATTCGTGGTGAATATCCCAGGGCTGTGCATGTGTCCTTTTCTCTGCTTTTTAAAGCTTTCTAAAGATGGTTTTGTGATTATTTTTCCTCCTGCCTGGATTTCAACATCCACAACAGCAGGATTCAATCTCTCCCTTTCCATTTCTGATCCCTGCAGGATCCTGAGGGACATTTAGGACAAGGGCTGAACCAGAACAAGACAATATTGACTTTGACTCCCATCTTCAAAGTTTCATCTTTTCCACAACAGCTGGACAAAATAAGTTTGGAATTCATGTAATTGAGTCCCTCAGGAATGTTTGGATAAGCAGGATTGGGAATGCATTGCTGAGAGTGAGGTTTAAAACCTATTTGTTCATCCAGCTGTGTTCAGCATCTGCAGACCCCACCCTTCCCTTCCAGGGCAGGCTGCCCACACCTGAGAAATTCCCAAGAGGAAAAATTCCCAGCTGTAGCTGGGTCCCTGAACAATGGCTCTGAGGGGTAGATGGAAAATGGGAGAAGCCAGAGGATCCAGCCAAGGATGCCAAACACAACCTGTAGGACAGCCAAGAGATTTCCAGATATTGCAGAGACCTGCAAGCAGTGTTTCCAGAATTATCATCCTGGGAGAGCTCCTGGCTTTGGATCAGTGTCAAGAACAGGCAGAGGGGCTGGGAGCACAAACCCTGAGAGGAGCCCCTGGGGGAGCTGGGGGTGCTCAGCCTGCAGCAAAGGAGACTCAGGGCTGCCCCCAGCCCTCCCTGCACTCCTGAAAGGTGCCTGTGCCCAGCTGGGCTGGGCTCTGTCTCCAGCAGCACTGACACAGCCAGAGCTCACAGCCCCGAGCTGGGCCAGGGCAAATCCAGGCTGGAGAGCAGGAAAAAGCTTTTCCAGCAAGGGGGAGAAAGTTCTGCCATGGCTGCCCGGGGAGGGGGTGCAGTGCCCATCCCTGGGGGTGTTTGACCAGCCTGGATGTGGCACTGGGTGCCAGGCTCCGGCTGAGCCCTTGGGGCTGGCCTGGACTCTGTGACATTGAAGGTCTCTCCCAACCCAGGGGTTCTGTGAACAGGTCTGGTTCTCCCAGGCTTTGTTTCCAAAATCTCTGGGGCAATCCCATTTTCAAGGATTTTACACCACTAAAACTGAGTGATCCTTGGATTGTTTGTTTCCAGGAAGCATAAAGGAAAAGAAAGGAATTCTGGAGAATGAAAACCGTGGAACTGGGAAGATCATCTGGCCCAGTGTCCTGTGGAAGAGGAACTGGGATGAGGTTCTTCAGCACCTTGAGCAGCCACGTCCTGAAACCCTCCAGGGACTCCACCACATCCCAGGGGAGGCTGTTCCCAGGCAATGATGGTTCTCACTGGAAAAAATGTCTTTTTTCCATTGGGATGAACCTCTCCAGTGCACCCTGTCCTCACTGTTCCTTGGCCTCTCCACGTGAAGGGAGACCCTCCATCCTTCAAGGTGGAGGGTTCCACCTGAGCCCTCCCTGCTCACAGAATCATGGAATGGAATCCCAGGATGGTTTGGGTTGGGAAGGACCTCAGGGATCATCCCATTCCATGGCAGGGACACCTCCCACTGTCCCAGGCTGCTCCAAACCTCATCCAGCCAGGACTTGGACACTGCCAGGGATTCAGGGGCAGCCCCAGCTGCTCTGGTTTTCCAGGGAGAAGAGACTTGAATCCTTCAGCCCTTCCTTCCCTGGACCATCTCCTTGGGATGCTCTCCAGTCTGGGAATTCCTTCACTTGTGGAGAGGAGAAGTGGACCCAGAATTCCAGGGGCACTGGGAAGAGCAGGATGATCCCATCTCTCCCTCCAAGAGTCCCTGGGGCTGCAGCCCAGGCCCTGATTTGCCTTCCCTCAGTTCCCTCTCTGTGAGGCTGCTCCCAAACCTCCCAGATTCTGGGTTCTGGGATGTCATTCCAGCTGCTGCAGCTGGAATTTTCTCTTTGGTACACTTCACACTTGCTTGCCCACTCCTGCAGCCTCAGCAGGTCACTGGAACGTTATCCCATTAATTAAGGAATTCTCCATGACACAAAAGGGTTTGGGATATTTGGAATTTCTGTACTTCTTTTAAAAGCTGAGCCTCTCCATTAAAAAAATCCCAAACCCTTCTGTGACTGGGAAAATTACAGCTGAAGGCAAGAGCAGGAATGCTGAGCCAGGAGAGGCAAAAATCCACTTAAGTGTCCTGATTCTTCCAATTCCCTTAATCCCAGCAGTCTGATGGAAACACTGGAAAATGTGGACAGAAAAAGAACAAACCACAAACCACCTGGATTTGACTTTTTTTTTTTCATCTTTCCAAACACCAGGGCATGGAATAGCATGGGGAAAATGGAGGAACAAATCCTAAAAACTCTGGAAAGGAATTGGGAGTAAGAAAAGAATCCTGAAAAGTTTGGAAGAAAATTTAGGAGAAATTGGGAAGGAAAGAAAACCTGGAATTCTGCAGGAAAAATGGGAGGTGAGGAATGAAACCTGAGAAGTCCTGGAGGAGAACTGGGAGTTAGGAAAACAAACCTGGGAACTCTGAAAGAATGGGAGAAGAATCCTGAAAGTTTGGAGGAAAATTTAGGAATTGGAAGGAAGAACCTGGAATCGCTGAAATCTGGGAGGTGAGGAATGAACCTGAGCCTGGAGAACTGGGCTAAGGAACAACCTGGGACCTGGAGAGAATGGGAGTAAGAAAAGAATCCTGAAAAGTTTGGAGGAAAATTTAGGAGAAATTGGGAAGGAAAGAAAACCTGGAAATTCTGCATGAAATCTGGGAGGTGAGGAATGAAACCTGAGAAGCCTGGAGGAGAACTGGGAACTAAGGAAACAAACCTGGGAACTCTGGAAGAGAATTGGGAGTAAGAAAAGAATCCTGAAAAGTCTGGAAGAAAATTTAGGGAGTAACTGAAAACCCTGGAAGAGAATTGGGAAATAAGAAAAGAAAACCTGGAAATTCTGCATGAAATCTGGGAGGTGAGGAATGAAACCTGAGAAGCCTGGAGCTAAGGAAACAAAGCTGGGAACTCTGGAACTGGGAGCTCAGGAACAAATCAGATTGGAGGAAATGGAATGAGGGGGAAAAATTCCTCTCTCAATGGTTATGTAAGGGCTGCTGCTGGAGCTCTATAAATAGGACCTGACAGGTGTCAAACTGGGAGAAAACTCCAACAATCCAGGGTTTTTGGGGCGGATTTAGGCTGGTTTGAGTGGCCAGGTGAGCTGGGCAGCTGCAGGGAGGGGCAGAATCTGTGCAGGATCAGGAGGGTGCAATTCCCACCCGCTCCAGCCAACACTTCCAGCCCAGCAAGGGGAGAGCAGCAGGGCCTGTGGGGCCAAGAAAGGCATTTCCAGGCAAGGAAGGAGATGGGGCTGAGCATTTGCCCAAAAATAGAAGGTGTGGAGCCACTCAGCACATTCCCAGTGCTGCTGGAAGAGGCTGGAAGGCTGAGCCAGAGCATGAGGGAAATGGATTTCTAGGGAGAAGGCATGGCAGGTTTCAGGGATGGGAACATGGATGGAAAGGCCCTTCCCAGCTGCTGCTGCTGCCAGCCCTGAGGGCTGAGGGGATTCATATCCCACAGGAACTGAGGGATGTGAGTGGCAGCAAAGGATTCCTGGCCCTGGGATATGCAGCTCAAGGTCAGGAGGAGCTGCAGGGATAAGGAAAAATGGGATATTCCACAGCAGCTGGGAGTGTCACAGAGCCAGGCCCACAGCCCTCCCAGTGCTGTGATCCCGGGGTAACCTCAGCCTCCCCTGGAATGTCTGGGGGGTTTTGGGGTGACAGACATACAGGAATGATGGAATAACCCTTCAGCATCCAGCCTTGCTAGGAGAGAGCTGGAATTTTCCCAGGGAAAATTTCCCACTTTTCCCAGGGACCAGGACTAAGCTGATGTCACACCTCAGGCAAGATGTCCCCTCCCAGCATTGTGGGGATGTCCCAAACCCCCCCAGTACACTGGGACTGCAGAGTGGGGGGATCCCAGGGGTCACCCCAGGCTTATCCAGGGTGACTGAACCAGGGCTGCTCCCTGTGGGGTACCCCATCCCCACATCCACGGGGATGAACAGCCCGAGGGGGGCATCCAGGCACCTCCCAGCACCTGGGAAGCACTGGGCTGGGGAAGGAAGAGCTGCCACCCACGGGGCTGTAGGAGGGGGTGACCCTAAACCCATCTGTAAAAGGATATCTGCCCCCCCCATCCCTGATTCCAGGCTCCACAGCCCGGGATCATTGGGATGGGAACAGCCCAGCTCCCCCCACACCATTCCTGGCTTTGGGGACAGGGTGACCCCATTATTCCCGGGCTGCTGGGGCACCCCAGCTCCCCCTCGGAATGTCCCAGAGGCAGACACAGCTGTCCCCGGGGCCTTGGGGTGTCCCTGTCCCTTCGGGGCCTGGGACAGCAGGACCCTGTGGCTGGGGTGAGCAGACCTCCCCGGGGATGGGGATGCCCCGATTAAGGACTCCCCAGGAGTGGGTCTGTCCCAGCCCCTGACCCTCCGGGATGGGGATGCTCCGTCCGGAACCCCTCAGGACCTTGGGGACGGCGGTGTCCCGGTCCCCGACCCCGGAGACGGGGATGCCCCGGCCCCGAACCCCTCAGGACCATAGAAACGGCGGTGCCCTGGTCGCGGTCCCCTGAAATGGGGATGCTTCGCTCACCGACCCCACGGACCCCTCAGGGTCGGGGCTGCCCTGGTCCCGAACCCCTTCTGGGCCTTGGGGTCGGGGTCATCCCCGGCGCCGGCCGCCACTCACCCGCCGCCCGCGGCCTGCCCGACAGCTGCACGAAGCGGTTCAGGATCCCTCCCCCGCCGCCATCGCCGCCTCCCGCGGCGCCGCCCGCGCCCTCCCCGAGCCCGTCCCGGGCCGCGGCCGCCGCCGACATGGCCCGTCCGCTGCCTGAGGGACGGAGCGCCAACCGCCAATCAGCGCCGAGCTTCTTCGGCCAGAGCCTATCAGCTACGGGCTTGTTGGCAGGTAGGGGGAGGCTGCGGCGAGAGCGCCGCTGTTGGGAGACCTGAGCGATCGATCCAGGCTAGAGCAATAGAGCGCCGAGAGCGGGGGCGCGGGGACATTCCCGGGGACACTCACGGGACCACCCGCGGGGACATTCGCGGCGACTTTCACGGGGGCGCCGGCGCTCCCCGAGCCCTTCGCGAGGTTTCGGAGGCCGCGCGGGGGCTGCGCGAGGCCATGAGCGACCCCGCGGCGCGGGCGGAACGATCGTGCGCGAGCGGAACGTTCGTGCGGGCCCGCGTTTCCCGGGCCGTGACGGGAGGGAGGGACCAAAATGGCGGCGCCCAGCGCCGGGGGAGCGGCGGCGGCGGCGGCCGGGGGGAACCGAGGGCGGCCGCCCCCCGTCACCCCCCGGCAGATCCGAGACCTCATCGAGGGCGGTATCGCCACCGAGGGGCCCGGGCCCGGCGGGTGAGGGCCGGCGGCGGGGGGACTCGCTGGCACCGAGCGGGAGTCGGGGGGAGGCCCGGCCGTGTGAGGGGAGGGGGAGGGCTGGGGACTCGTGAGGGAATCGGGGACCCCTCGGTGTTATTTGGGGTCCTGGGAGGGGGTTGGAGTCGGAGGGAGCGAGGCTGGAGGGGACTGGGAGGTGCTGGGAATTATTATTGGAGAGGGATAGCGGGAAAGGAGAGCGGGGAAATGAGCTGGGAGCAGCGGGAGGGCTGGGAGGGGGCACTGGTGGGACAGGGAGGCACTGGAAGGGACTCAGGGACACTTGGAATACTGGAAGGACGAGAACGCAGCAGTTGAAACAGAGACTGGGGCACTGAGAGGGCACTGAGAGGGTCCTGGGGGTGCTGGGAGGGACGGGGGTTACTGGAAAGGTACTGGGAGCACTGGCAGGGCACTGGGAGCACTGAGGGTACTGGGAGGGTACTGGGAGCACTGGCAGGGCACTGGGAGGGTACTGGGAGCACTGGCAGGGCACCGGGAGCACTGAGGGTACTGGGAGGGTACTGGGGGCACTGGAAGGATACTCAGGGTACTGAGAGGGTACTGGGGGTGCCTGGAGTGTACAGGGGTTACAGGAAAGGTACTGAGGGCACTGGGAGGGTACTGGGAAGGCACTGGGGACACTGGGAAGGTACTGGGAGCACTGGCAGGGCACTGGGGGCACTGAGGGTACTGGGAGGGTACTCAGGGTACTGGGAGCATGCTTGGGGCACTGGGAGGGTACTAGGGGATTGGGAGGGTACTCAGGGTACTGGGAGGGTATTGGGGGCACTGAGAGGGCACTGGGGACACTGGGAGGGTACTGGGAGGGCACTGGGAGGGTACTCAGGGTAATGGGAGGGTACTCGGGGTACTGGGAGCATGCTGGGGGCACTGGGAGGGTACTGGGAAGGTACTGGGTTACTGGGGGTACTGGGAGGGTACTCGGGGTACTGGGAGGGTATTGAGGGCACTGAGAGGGCACTGGGGACACTGGGAGGGTACTGGAGGTACTGAGAGGGTACTCGGGGTACTGGGAGCATGCTTGGGGCACTGGAAGGGTACTGGGTTACTGGAGGCACTGGGAGCATGCTTGGGGCACTGGGAGGGTACTGGGAGGGTACTGGGTTACTGGGGGCACTGGGAGGGTACTGGGAAGGTACTGGGAGCATGCTTGGGGCACTGGGAGGGTACTGGGTTACTGGGGGCACTGGGAGCATGCTTGGGGCACTGGGAGGGTACTGGGAAGGTACTGGGTTACTGGGGGCACTGGGAGGGTACTCGGGGTACTGGGAGGGTACTGGGTTACTGGGGGCACTGGGAGCATGCTTGGGGCACTGGGAGGGTACTGGGAAGGTACTGGGTTACTGGGGGCACTGGGAGGGTACTCGGGGTACTGGGAGCATGCTTGGGGCCCTGGAAGGGCACTGGGGGGGCCCTGGAGGGCAGCCCAGGTGAGTGACCCGAGGAGTCCCCATGGCCTGAAGTGGCCACGTCCTGGTCACAGTGGTCACACCTCGGTGGGGCACTGGGAGTCCCAGGGGTTACTGGGAGGCACTGGGAGCAGGGGGGGCTGAGCTTTGGGGGTGTCTCAGGAGCTCCCTTGTCCTGGCCATCCCTGAAGTTTGGCTGAATTCAGGTGCTGGGAGGAGGCCAAAGGGCAGCCATGGGATTGGCATTCCAGCCACAGATTGCAGTGCTGGGAACATCCCAGACATCCCAACCCTCAGTCTGCCCTTGCTGGGCTCAGAGGACAAACCCCTGTTCCCTCCTTGTCCCAGATCCCACTGGCCCAGCTCTCACTGGGGACACATTCCATTTTATTTGTTCATTGTTTTATTAAGAATTAATTAAAAGCTGGGAACGGGGAGCTCTGGAGCAGATCCTTGTCAGGACAAGCCTGGGGGATGGGGGGGTGAGGAAATGCTCTGGGCTTTGGTTTTAATCCTATTCCTAAAATCCAGCATTTCCTCAAAATCCTGCCTTTTGCTAAAATCCAGCCTTTTCTAAAATCCAACCTTTTCCCAAAATCCTATCTCTCCCTAAAATCCTGTCTCAATCAAAAATCCAGCCTTTTCCTAAATCCAGCCTTTTCCTAAATCCAGCCTTTTCCTAAATCCAGCCTTTTCCTAAATCCAGCCTTTTCCTAAATCCAGCCTTCTCCTAAATCCAGCCTTTTCCTAAATCCAGCCTGTTCCCAACTCCAGCCTTTTCCCAAATCCAGCCTGTTCCCAAATCCAGCCTTTCCCTAAACCCAGCCTGTTCCCAACTCCAGCCTTTCCCAAACCAGCCTGTTCCCAACTCCAGCCTTTCCAAACCCAGCCTGTTCCCAACTCCAGCCTTTTCCCAAACCCAGCCTGTTCCCAACTCCAGCCTTTCCCAAACCCAGCCTGTTCCCAGCTCCAGCCTTTCCCAACTCCAGCCTGTTCCCAACTCCAGCCTGTTCCCAGCTCCAGCCTTTCCCAAACCCAGCCTGTTCCCAACTCCAGCCTGTTCCCAACTCCAGCCTGTTCCCAACTCCAGCCTTTCCCAACTCCAGCCTTTCCCAAACC
Source organism: Serinus canaria (assembly GCF_022539315.1). Lineage (NCBI taxonomy): Eukaryota > Metazoa > Chordata > Aves > Passeriformes > Fringillidae > Serinus > Serinus canaria. The sequence continues at coordinate 982,141 of NC_066314.1, read as the reverse complement.
CAGCCTATTCCCAGCTCCAGCCTTTCCCAAACCCAGCCTGTTCCCAGCTCCAGCCTTTCCCAAACCCAGCCTGTTCCCAACTCCAGCCTTTCCCAAACCCAGCCTGTTCCCAACTCCAGCCTTTCCCAAACCCAGCCTGTTCCCAACTCCAGCCTTTCCAAACCCAGCCTGTTCCCAACTCCAGCCTTTCCCAAACCCAGCCTGTTCCCAGCTCCAGCCTTTCCCAAACCCAGCCTGTTCCCAACTCCAGCCTTTCCCCAAACCCAGCCTGTTCCCAACTCCAGCCTGTTCCCAACTCCAGCCTGTTCCCAGCTCCAGCCTTTCCCAAACCCAGCCTGTTCCCAACTCCAGCCTTTCCCCAAACCCAGCCTGTTCCCAACTCCAGCCTTTCCCAAACCCAGCCTGTTCCCAACTCCAGCCTTTCCCAAACCCAGCCTGTTCCCAACTCCAGCCTTTCCCCAAACCCAGCCTGTTCCCAAGTCCAGCTTTCCCAGGAGTTTCCCCTGCTGATTTTCCTTTCAGGAAGGACACGTCGGACTGCTCAGAGCAAGCCAATGGACCTTCCCAGCTTGAGGCTCCTTCCTTGGAATCTGCCAGCAGGGAGGCCTATTTCAGCAGGGTGGAAACATTCACCATATCCTTTGGGATGCTGGGAATTCCAGCTTGGAATTGTGGGTGAAGAGCCAGTGGAATCATTGATTCAATTCCTGGCCGTGCAGGGTTATCCCAAAATTCCTCCCTGTCCCTGAGAGCTGTCCAAAGGCTCCTGGAGCCTTGGAGCTGTGACCATTCCCTGGGGAAGACTCAGTGCCCCAGCACCCTCTGGGGAAGAGCCTTTCCTAAAATCCAGCTTTTTTCTAAATCCTGCCTTTTCCTGAAATCCAGCCTTTTCCTAAAATTTCAAATTTTTCTATAAGCTTTTCCTAAATAATCCAAACTTTTCCTAAATCCAGCCTCTTCCTCAAATCCAGCCTCTTCCTCAAATCATGCCTTTCCCTGAAATGCAACTTTTTTTGAAATCCAGCCTTTCCCTGAAATCCAGCCTTTGCCTAAACCAAACCTTTTCCTGAAATCCAGCCTCTTCCTAAATCCAGCCTCTTCCTAAATCCAGCCTCTTCCTAAATCCAGCCTCTTCCTAAATCCAGCCTCTTCCTAAATCCATCCTCTTCCTCAAATCCAGCCTCTTCCTAAATCCAGCCTCTTCCTAAATCCAGCCTTTTTCCTAAATCCAGCCTTTTCCTAAATCCAAGCTTTTCCTAAATCTAACCTTTTCCTAAATCCGGCCTTTTTCCTAAATCCGCTTTTCCTAAATCCGGCCTTTTTCCTAAATCCAGCCTTTTCCTAAATCCAGCCTTTTCCTAAATCCAGCCTTCTCCTAAACTCCCCCAGGCCAGCTCCCACAGTTCCCTGCGTTCCTGCCCTGCTCCCTGTCCCTGTCCCACCCGCCCCAAGCTCTCCCTCCCTGGGAATGTTTCCCCATCCCAGAAACCCTGGGAGCTGTGACGCTTGTCAGGAACCCTGGGAGCTGTGACCCTTGTCAGGGAACCTGGGAGCTGTGACCCTTGTCAGGGAACCAGGGAGCTGTGACCCTTGTCAGGGACCCTGGGAGCTGTGACCCTTGTCAGGAACCCTGGGAGCTGTGACCCTTGTCAGGGAACCTGGGAGCTGTGACCCTTGTCAGGGAACCTGGGAGCTGTGACCCCTGTCAGGCACCTGGGAGCTGTGACCCTTGTCAGGAACCCTGGGAGCTGTGACCCTTGTCAGGGACCCTGGGAGCTGTGACCCTTGTCAGGAACCCTGGGAGCTGTGACCCTTGTCAGGGAACCTGGGAGCTGTGACCCTTGTCAGGAACCCTGGGAGCTGTGACCCTTGTCAGGAACCCTGGGAGCTGTGACCCTTGTCAGGCACCTGGGAGCTGTGACCCTTGTCAGGGAACCAGGGAGCCGTGACCACTGTCAGGCACCTGGGAGCTGTGACCCTTGTCAGGGAACCTGGGAGCTGTGACCCTTGTCAGGAACCCTGGGAGCTGTGACCCTTGTCAGGGAACCTGGGAGCTGTGACCCTTGTCAGGGAACCTGGGAGCTGTGACCCTTGTCAGGAACCTGGGAGCTGTGACCCTTGTCAGGAACCCTGGGAGCTGTGACCCTTGCCAGGGACCCTGGGAGCTGTGACCCTTGTCAGGAACCCTGGGAGCTGTGACCCTTGTCAGGAACCCTGGGAGCTGTGACCCTTGTCGGGAACCTGGGAGCTGTGACCCTTGTCAGGGACCCTGGGAGCTGTGACCCTTGTCAGGGAACCTGGGAGCTGTGACCCTTGTCAGGCACCCTGGGAGCTGTGACCCTTGTCAGGAACCCTGGGAGCTGTGACCCTTGCCAGGGAACCTGGATCTGTGGTGTCTCCTTGACGGGCAGACCCCCTGAGGTGGGCGGGCAAGCCGGCGGCGCTGTCCCCGCTGGTGTGCGCGCGCTTCGGCTGGGTCAGCGTGGAGTGTGACATGCTGAGGTGCTCCAGCTGCCAGGCCTACCTGTGCATGAGCCTGCAGCTCGCCTTCGACCTCAGCAACTGTGAGTGGGGACGGCCAGAGGCAGGGGTTTGGGATTTGGGGGATTTGGGGGTATTTGGGGTCGCGGGGCGCAGCGCTTCCCGGGGCGGGGAGGTTGGGGAAGCAGCTCAGGGCCAGTGGGTGGTGTTCAGCTGGGGATGGGATAATCAATCCTGGTTTGTGGCAGGGAATTCCAGCTGGGAGAGGTCATGGGATCATAGGGAGTTTGGGTTGGGAGGGGTCTTAAAGCTCCTCCTCTTCTGTCCTGGTGTCCAGGGAATGACGGCCTCAGGGAGTGATGATTCCAAGGAATTATGGTTGCAGGGAATGATGGTGCCGGGAATGATGATCTCATGGAGTGATGGTTCCAAGGAATTATGCTTTCAGGGAATTATAGTTTCAGAGAATGATGGTGCCAGGAATGAGGGTCCTAAGGAATGATGCTCCCAGGGAATGATATTCCTTAGGAATGGCGTCTCGGGGAGGGATGATCCCAAAGAATGATGATCTCAGGGAATGCTGGTTCCAAGGAATGATGGTCCCAGGGAATGATAGTGCCAGGAATGATGGTCCCAGGGAATGCTGGTTCCATGGCACAGTGGTTCCAAGGAATGCTGGTCCCAGGGAATGATGGAATTCTCGCTGTAAGAAATGGCTTTTTTATGCTGGGATAAAACCTCTCCCAGCACACCCTGTCCCCACTGCTCCTTGTCCTCTCTGTGGAAAGGAGAACCCTCCATCCTCTTTGTACCCATCCCTTAAGGACTGGAAAACCCCAGAGAAGTTACAAACCTCAAATCAGAGCAGAGGGAATTATCCAAAAACATCTGAAACACTTCCAGGCTTGGGGCACTGCTCACCTCTTGGACTGTTCCAGAGTTGGATCATCTTGGTAGAGAAATAGTTCCTCATGTTGAGCCTGAGCTTCCCCTGGGGCAGCTCTGAGCCATTCCCATGCTGGAATTCCATGCCAGTCCTGCCACAGGATTCCAGGGAGAAGAGCTCAGCACTTCCCTCCTCCAGAAGGTGCAGAGTTCACCCCTCATCCTCCTTTTCTCCAAACAATCCCAAGGCTCCCAGCCTCTTTCCAGGTTTTCCAGCCATTTCTCCAGCCACATTTCCCTCTGGATGCATTTAAGGATCTGAAAATCCTTTTAAAAATTCTCTTTTCTTTCCCAATTCCTCGATCTGCTTCCCTGATCCTCCACTGAATTTTTCCAGTGTGGAAAAATTGATTGGTGGTTGCTGCTCACCAAAGCCATTCAGGCAGAAATTACATTGTGAGATTTAATTAATGAACTCCTCGTTATCCCACAAGGCAGTGTCATCCCCACTTCTCAATTTTCCTGGCTGCAGTTGCCCTGGAAGCAAACAGGGAGCACATTCCTGCTGCCTGCCAGGTGCTGCCATGTGGGAATTCTGAGCCTTTCCTTTTGGGTCACTCAGGATCAACATTCCCTATTTATTCAGATTATCTCTGGTAAATAAACCTTGGCCTAATTATTCCATTGGAAATCACACTGGGTTAGGAAAATCTAAAATAATCAAAGATGGGGAGGAGGCAGTGAAAAACAAATTGAAAAAGAAATTATTTGGTTCTGAAAGTGTAAGTGAAATGAAATGTCAGATCTTTTTTTGGGTTTTTGGGGGAAGTTTGATTTCCAGACATGGCTGGGATTTGGCTCCTGCAGCCAGGGTGGAGGGATCAGCTCAGCCAGGGGTTGGCAGCATCCCAGGAGGAGAAACTGGCAGGAACCAGCAGGTTTTGTGCCCGTGGTTGGCTGGGGCTGTTTTTCCACAGGCTCCCCTGCTCCTGTGCCTGGGAAAGGGAGGGATTTTGGCTGTGGGCAGGTGGAACTGCTGAGGTGACATTTGGGGCTGCCTGAGGGAGCCTGGAATTCCTCTTGGTGGGAAAGGGGGGGAAGTCTGAGGTTGGCATCCTGAGCTGCTGAGAATTTGGAACTTTCTGTGCTGAAAGGCACATAGAATTTAAAATTCTCAGTCTCCAGGATTCCAGCAGTCTGAGGTGAAGCTTCCAGCCTCAGGCAGCATCCTGGGAAATCCTGGGAAAGCATCCCAGGGAACTCTGCCATCCTGGTGGCTTCCTCTCCTGCCTTGCTTTCCCTGGCCATTCCCTGAGCAGGTGGCTGTGCAGGGCAGTATCCCTGAGTTTTTCCCTGCAGACAAAGAACGCTGTGAGGAGCTCAGGAAGGCCCTGAGCACTGCCCACGAGAAGTTCTGCTTCTGGCCAGACAGCCCCTGCCCAGGTGGGTGCCTCAGATTCCTGCATTATTCCCATTTTTTCCCCCTTTCCATTGTTGTTCCTGCCATCACTCTCTCCTTTGCCCTGTGGGAATGATGGAATGCAGCAGGAAGGCAGCATCCCTGAGCAGCCTCAGCAGATGAAAGCCCCAGGGCTGTATCCAGCTTTCCCTGACCTTTGGGTGCCTCTGGAGCAGTTAAAATGGTTTTGGGTTGTACCTGGGAGGGGACAGGGCAGGTTGGATGTCATGGAATGCTCAGAGAGGGATAGATCCTGTCTTGGGAGCTGTGCTGCTTGGGAATGCTGTGAAGGGAAAAGGCTGTGCTGAGCTTTTCCTCTAAAAGCCAGGAAAACAATCATGGAATTGTTGGGGTTGGAAGGGACCTCAGAACCCCTCCAGGGACACCTCCCACTGTCCCAGGTTGTTCCAAACCCCATCCAGCCTGGCCTGGGACACTGCAGGGATGCAGGGACAGCCCCAGCTGCTCTGGCAGTTCCAGCCCAGGCAGGAATTCCTCATTGCCCAGATCCCATCCATGCCTGCCCTCTGGCAGTGGGAGCCATTCCCTGGCTCCTGTCCCTCTGTCCCTTGTCCCCAGTCCCTCTGCAGCTCTTCTGGAGCCCTTGCAGGCCCTGGAATGTGCTGGAAGCTCCCCATGGATCCTTCCCTTCTCCATGGGAACATTCCCAGCTCTCCCAGGCTGACATTGGATCCATCTCCTCCCCAAGACATTCATGGACCCAGGGGCTTCACTTGGAATCTCAGGAAACCATGAAGGGTCTCCCTTCCCTTCTCCTCTCTTTTCTCTCCCCATTTTCCATCCAAATCCCTGGGGATGGATTCTGAGTGTCCCAAATCCCAGATCCCAGAGCAGTTTGGGTGGGAAGGGACCTCAAAGCTCATTCCAGGGACACCTCCCCTATCCCAGGCTGCTCCAATCCTTCCTTGGACACTGCAGGGATGCAGGGGCAGCCCCAGCTGCTCTGGCAGTTCCAGCCCAGGCAGGAATTCCTCATTGCCAAGATCCCACCTAAACTTTTCCTCCTTCAGCTTAAGGTCACTCCCTCTTATCCCATCACTGCCTTGACCTGGAGAGCCTGGCTGGGCTGTGCCCTGCCTTTCCCTGTGGGCTGAGGGGGGCTGGCAGTGCTGAGCCCAGCTCTGCCCTCCCCAGATCGCTTTGCCAGGCTGCTGGTGGACGAGCCCCGGGTCCTTCTCCAGGACTTCCTGGATCGCTTCCAGAGCCTGTGTCAGCTGGAGCTGCAGCTGCCCTCCCTCAGACCAGAAGACCTGAAGAACATGGTGAGTTCCTTCCTGCTCTCAAAATCTGCAGCATTCCAGGCTCCAGGGATGAGCCTGGGCCCACCCAAAATCAGGGATTTCAGCCTGTGTGCATGTGAGGCATCTGCTCCCACCTGGTTTTTCCCCTTGGACGTTCCCCATGTGGTGGTTCCACCATGGAAACGTGTAAAGAGGGGTTTGGAATGGCTCATCAGCTGGGAAGTGTGGCTGGTTCCCACTCTGGACCTTTCCCAGGGTCCAGATTTGGGATCCCACAGAGTCCTTTGGGAGCTCTCCCTGGCAGCTCCAGCACTCCATGAGAAGGGGCAGCCCACAGATCACTCCTTTAGCTGGGATGTCTGGAGGCAGGAATTTGGGATGCCAGGGGCTACCACCCTGAACCTGAGGTGTGGGCAGAGACCTGGGAAGGTGAAGGAGCCAGAGGAGGCTCCACAAGCAGGAGGGAAAAGCAGGAAAAGCCAGGAACAAGTGTGGAATTGTCAGAGCAGGAAGCTGTCGTGGCCCTGCTCTGCTGCAGCCAAGTCTGGCTGGTTGGACACTCCTTTGCCAGCGAGCAGATGGCTCTGGGCAGGCAGGGGCTGTGTGGGATCCAGGGAATCTTCATCCATTCAGCACAACCCAGGGGTACTTTAGGGCTGGCTGAGCTGGGAAAGCACCGGGGACTCCCAAAGGCACGTCAGGGTGGGATCTGCTCCTCCTCAGGGGGCAGCTGGTGCTGGGCACTGCATGGAATGGGGAGGCAGAGGCAGGCAGGATTGCTCTGAGTGCCTTTTCCCTGTTCCCCAGAGTTGGGGGTGCAAAAGGGATTGTTCTCCATGTGGGGCAGGATTTGGGAGTAAAACCAGTGCATTTTATCCCTGTGCTCTGCAGTCCCTGACAGAGGAAAGGATCACTCGGCTCCTCCAGCTCATCGGGGAGGAGCTGGAGCACAAAGGGACAGAGGGAGAGAAGGCTCCTGGGAAGTTTTCCACGGAAATCCTGCAGGTGCACGTTCCTGCCTGCATCCTGGCGCTGTGTGGCTGGACCTGCAGGTGGGCAGGGCTGCAGGGCTGGGCCTGACAGTCCCTCACACTCTGGGCTGGCCAGGAAAGCTCTTAGAGGCTGGAGGGATGTGGAATGTTCCTCCTGTGGAATGTTCAGGATCCCTTTTTTCACTATTTTCCCTCTTTTTCACCATGCTTCTGCCTACCTGATTTTATTTTCCCATTTTTTCTCCTGTTTCATTTGTTGTCACTATTTTCCAATTTTTTCTCTTTTTCACTAGGATCCTGCTTCCCATAGTTAACCATTGCCCCACTTTTCCACTACATTCCTGCTTCCCTTATTTTACCACTCTTTTCCCTCTTTTTTACTAGGATCCTGCTTCCCTTTTTTAACTACTTTCACACTTTTCCACTTGTTTTACCACTTTTTTTCCTCTTTTCCCCCTCTGTTCCTGCTTCCTGGCAAGGCAAAACACAACTGGGCCAGTTTAAATCCACATCATAAATGGGATTTAATGGACTTATTTCCCTGACTTTTCCAAGCCCAGGCTTATCCCTGACCACCTCTCCTGACTTTCCCTAGCCCTGGAAGTGTCCAAGGCTGGGTTGGACAGGGCTTGGAGCAACCTGGGATAGTGGGAGGTGTCCCTGCCCATGAGGGCTTGGAATGTGATGAGCTTTAAGATCCCTTTCAGCCTATCCTGTGATCCCATGAGGATTCCCTGAGAATTACATGAGGATCCCATGAGGATCCTATGATGATCCCATGAGGATCCCATGAGGATCCCATGAGAATTCCATGAGGATTCCCACGAAGATTCCCATGAGGATTCCCATGAGGATCCCATGAGGATTCCAATGAGGATTGCCATGAGGATTTCTATGAGGACCCCATGAGGATTCCCATGAGGATTCCCATGAGGATTCCAATGAGGATTGCCATGAGGATTCCATGAGGATCCCATGAGGACCCTATGAGGACCCTATGAGGACCCTATGAGGACCCTATGAGGATTCCATGAGGATCCCCGTGAGGATTCCCATGAGGATCCCATGAGAACCCTATGAGGATTCCCATGAGGATCCCATGAGGACCCTATGAGGATTCCCATGAGGATCCCATGAGGGTCCCATGAGGGTCCCATGAGGATCCCATGAGGAATCTATGAGGATTCCTATGAGGATCCCATGAAGATTCCCATGAGGATTCCTACGAGGATCCCAGGAGGATTCCCACGAGGATTCCCACGAGGATTCCCACGAGGATTCCCATGAGGATTCCCATGAGGATTGCCATGAGGATCCCATGAGAACCCTATGAGGACCCTATGAGGATTCCATGAGGATCCCCGTGAGGATTCCCATGAGGATCCCATGAGAACCCTATGAGGATTCCCATGAGGATTCCAATGAGGATTGCCATGAGGATCTCATGAGGATCCCATGAGGACCCTATAAGGATTCCCATGATGATTCCCATGAGGATCCCACGAGGATCCCATGACTTGGCTCTGTCCCTGCAGCGCTGCCTCGGGCTCCATGAACCTCTCGGTGATCACCTGCTCCCGCTGCATGAGGAAGGTGGGGTTGTGGGGCTTCCACCAGCTGGAATCTGCTGCAGCCCCAGAGCTGGATCCCTGTGGCTCCAGCAGCAGCACCCCGGCTGCTCCCGAGCGCTTCCCGCCCGTCCCCACCTCCCCACGCAGGATGCTGACACGGAGCCAGGACCCAGCATCTGAGCAGGTACATCCTGGGCTCTCTGGGCAGGACAGGCACCCTTGGCCAGCTCCAGGTGCTCCAGATCCCTCCCCCACATCTGGTGGACACATTCCTGTGGGGGGAAGGGCTCCTGTGGGGTGGCTGAGGAGGACTGGAGCAGGACAGGGCCCCTTGGTGAGCAGAGGAGCTCCAAATCCCTCCCCCACATCTGGTGGACACATCCCTGTGGTGGGAAGGGCTCCTGTGGGGTGGCTGAGGAGGACTGGAGCAGGACAGGGCCCCTTGGTGAGCAGAGGAGCTCCATGGAAGCCGTTTCTGCCCCCAGCAGCACGAGAAGAGCCCATCCCCAGCCGTGGCTCGCCCCCGGGGTTGGGACTCTCCCAGCTCCATGGACAGGGGTGAGCTGGATGTGAGCAGCCCCACCCTGAGGAGCCGTCCCGTGACCCGGAGCATGGGACAGGGGGACACCATGGAAGTGCCATCCAGCCCTGTCCGCAGGGCCAAGCGCGCGCGGCTCTGCTCCTCCAGCAGCTCGGTGAGTGACCTGGGCAGGGAGCTCCTGATCCAGGGATCTGCTGTTGGGCTGGGCTTTGGGCACCAAGAGGGTTTCTTGGAGTCTCTAAAGCATGCCATTGTTGTGTCCCTTCTCTGTCACCTCCTCGCTTCCCAGGACACTTCCATGAGGAGCTTCTTTCACCCCAGCTCTCAGCACCGTGATTGGTGTCCCTGGGTCAGCACTGGGGAGGGAGAGGAATCCCTGGAAGATGCTGCATCCCAGACAGAGAAGGAGCCTGGGAAGGCCGAGCCAGGCTGGGAAGTGGTGCTGAAGAGGCTCCTTGGCATCCAAAAATGTGACACAGTGCCCGAAACAGAGCCAGTGGTGAGCCTGGGGCATCCCAACTTGTCCAGGCAGCAAAAATTTGGGATGGGTGGATTTTGTTTGGGATCAGTCCCAGCCAGGTGACAAGGACCAAGCTGCAGAGCTTGAGCCCTGGCATTCCCACAGCCAGGCTCCATCCAAGGCTGGGCTGTGCTGGAGCTGCTCGAGGGCTGCTATAAATAACAGTGCTGCCCAAGATCTGGTTTCATTTCCCAGAGTGTCCCCAGAGCTCCTCTCTGCAGCCATCCCCATTCCTGGCTCCAGGCTCTTGGGGTGCCAGCTTTGCTGAGGCCACAACTCCCTCCCCATGTGGCTGTAGAGCAGCTGCTGCCTCCCTGGATCTCATTATCCACTTAGATTGGTCCTGCCAGCTCCTTCTTGCTTCACTTGGAGCTCAGGGGAGCGGTGGAGCATTCCCCCTTCCGGATTTGTCCTGGGGCTTTTGTGGGATTTGTGTCCCCAACAGGTCCTGTCTAGTGGGAGGTGTCCTTGCCCACTGCAGGGGGCTGGAACTGGGTGATCTTTAATGTCCCTCCAACCCAAACCATTCCATGATTCTGTGATTCTGCCATGTGCCAGAAAAGCTCCAGATGGTCCAGCAGGATCAGTCACAAGTCAGAGGCACCAGACCCAGCTGGAGCAGGGGATGGTTGGGGTCCCTTCCTGCTTCGTGGGGTCCCTTCCTTCTTGCTTGTAGTCTCCTTGTTGTCCCCTCCAGCTGGCAAACTGGGATCATGAGGATAAGGATCAAAGGGCTGTCCTGGCAGCCAGCTGGGATATTTTGGATGGTTTTTTGCTGCAGTTTCTCCTCGTGGCAGTTGCAGGTCCTGCTCCAGTGCCTTGACCTGTGGCTGTTGTTGCTCTGTTCCCATCTTTTCCAGAGCCTCTCGGAGAAGTCCTGCAAGGTGTTCCGCATTTTCCGGCAGTGGGAGAGCATGAATTCCTCCTGAGCACGCTGCTGCCTCTGGGAGCCAGCCCGGGGCAGGGGACACACCCAAAGGGGGACACACCCAAAGGGGGACACACCCACAGCTCTGCGTGGCTCCTGCGGCAGCTCCATGCTGGGAGAGGCAGCCCCGGCCATGCTGGGATCCCCCTCCCTGACTGCCCTGCTGGAGCCATCACAAACTGCTGCTGTGTCCCTCCCTCCGAGGGCTGCCTGGAGCTGGGATGTGCTGTGGGCCCGTGGGGTGACAAGGGGACATTGTCACCTCCCCAGGAAGTGATGCCAGGTGGGAATAAACATTTCATTTTTGTTGTTTTTTTCTTTTTCCTTCCTGCTGGCGTGGTGCTTTTTCCCAGGGCAGGAGGAGGTCAGGACCTGGTGTGGCTCCTGTATCCCTTGGGATTCTTGTCCTTGTGGGATCACATCCCACTGCCTCCCTGTTTCCCACTCCACATTCTGTTGTCTCCTTTGCCTGCTGTGGGCACTTTTCCATTGCCTCAGTCCCTGTCCCTCTGCTGATGGCCACTTTGGGGTGATGAATCCCTCTGGTTGGAGGGTGGGATTCCCAAAACCTGGGAAGAGGGGAGTTTCCATGGCTTGGGCTGCTGGGAAGGGAGTGGTTTCATCTCCATCCTTGAGGATACTGAGGAAAGGGCTTTGGGAAGGGCTGGGATTCCACAGACAACCTGGCACAGTTGGGTCTCCTCCCTCTAGGTCTGTGCTGTGGGTGGAGGCACAGGGATATGTCATTCCTTTGGGTTGGTTTGTTTTTTTGAGGAAAGGATCTCCTGCCTCCATTTCCCCAGCCCCAGCTCCGAGGTTTCACCTGTCTCATGCCCTTGGATGGATTTTGGGATTCTGGCTGCGCTGTGCCTGGGAATGCAGTGCTGCCTTGGTCAGGGCTGATCCTGCCTCTCCCTGAACCCCAAAACTTTGGGGAGCACCTGCCCACCCGGGTGCTTCTGGGATCCACTGTTTTGGGATCCCATGGGAAGCAGCAGGCCCTGAATTTGAGTGGGTTCCCTTCCTTTCCCTAATTACAGGGCCCTAATGAGGGGCTGCTGCACCCCATGGCCCTGCTGGGCTGGGAGTTGGGGTGGAAATGGGGATACCCCCAATCCAGAGGGAGGAGGAGGGGCTGGGAAGTGCCTGGGATGGGCAGGGAAGAGCCCCTTTTCCAGCTGCCTGGACCCACAGATCCCCCAGCAGCCCCCCAAGCTTTCCCCATTCCTTGCATCTCCCTGGAACTCTGCTTTCCCCATTTCCAGTGGTTTCCAGCAGCTCCCTTTGGCTCCCTCTATTCCCTACATTCCCTATCCATGGATTCTCCTGGCTCCCCCATCTCTGTCAGGGAACCACCAAATCATGGGATGCACCCAATCCAGAGAGGATGGTATTCCCATCCCAGGGTGGAAAGCCCAGCCACAACTCCTCCCCTCCGTCCCAATTTCCAGAGGATCCCCAAAATTCCCTCTGCACCCACATTCCAAGGTTTGGGTACTGTAAGAGTGGCCTTGAGGTGTTCCAAAAAGGAGCAGGGTGCTGTTGTAGTCCCTGACATCCTGGAATAATCCCTGGTGTTTCAAAGCTGGTGTTTCACAGATGGAATAGAAGCATTCCAAGAAATTATGGTAAAATCCTTGTTTTTCCCTATCCAGTTCTCCCAGTTGCTTGGAACTAGTCAGGGAATATTATGGCCTGGGAAATACAGGATCCTCTATCCCAAGTTTTCCAGCTGCTCAGCTCAAATAGAACCCCGTTCCCCTGCCAAATTCCCCCCTGGAATGTGGGGTGTGGATTTGAGTCCCTCCAGGTGATGTCACCTCCTGCCCCTGCCAAACTCAGGGCATGTTGGGGCATTAAGTGGAGGAGTTTTTTTTGGGATTCTTTGGCTGTGTCTCCTCCCCACAGGGGGAGGAAGCACCAGGGCAGATTTCTGGGATGATGCCGGGGTCAGGAATGTGGGGTGGGGAGGTTCCACACTGTCAGGAATCCCATCAGTTTGGGAGACACCCATTAGTGCTGTCATCATCCGGCTGGGGAAACTGAGGCACAGGGAAATGCTCGGGTGATGTCCCAGCGGAAATCCGGAGTGGTGACTCCTGCTGTGGGGCCTGGCCAGCTGCCACATTCCTGCCTGCATTGAACAGCATTGCCGTGGGCAAACCCCATATTCTGGATGGACAAACCCCATATTCTATATGGGCAGACCCCATATTCTATATGTGCAGACCCCATATTCTGGATGGACAAACCCCATATTCTATATGGGCAGACCCCATATTCTGGATGGGCAGACCCCATATTCTATATGGGCAAACCTCATATGCTGTATGAGCAAAGCCCATATTCTATATGGGCAGACCCCATATTCTGGATGGGCAGACCCCATATGCTGGATGGGCAAACCCCATATTCTATATGGGCAGACCCCGTATTCTGGATGGGCAGACCCCATATTCTATATGGGCAAACCTCATATGCTGTATTGGCAAAGCCCATATTCTATATGGACAAACTCCATATTCTCAGAGGACAGACCCCATATTCTGGATGGGCAAACCCCATATGTTGTATGGGCAAACCCCATATGCTGTGTGGGTAAACCCCATGTGCTTTATGGGCAAACCCCAAAGTCTATATAGGCAAACCCCATTTTCTGTATGGGCAAACCCCATATTCTCAATGGGCAGACCCCATATGCTGGATGGGCAAACCCCATCCTCTGTATAGGCAAACCCCATATGCGGTGTGGGCAAACCCCACATTCTATATGGTCAAACCCCTTATACTGTATAGGCAAAACCCATATGCTGTATGGACAAACCCCACATTCTATATGGGCAAACCTCATATGCTGTATGGACAAACCCCATATTCTATATGGACAAACCCCATATTCTATATGGACAAACCCCATCTGCTGTGAGGTGGTTCCCTGATCCCGGTGGGAATGGGAAATCGGGGAATAAGGGGGTGTCAGAATCCATGGGAAACAAGGAAGAGAGTGGGAACAGGGGGAGCCGTGGGGAATTGTGGAAAAACAGTGGGAATGGGGGAGCCATGGGGAATTGCAAGGCCCTGACATAGGTGCACCCCGTATTTTGTGAGGTGGTTCCCTGGCCATGGTGGGAACGGGCAAAATGGAGCTGGTGGAATAAGAGGAGTGTCAGAATCCATGGGGAACGGGGAGGACGCGGGGAATACGGGGAGCCGTGAGGAATTGCGGGGGACGTTGGAAAGGGAGGAACTGGAGCTTGCGGCCCCAGCGGGGCCTCGAACCCGCGGCCCATCCATCATTTCCCCCTCCACCTCCCCGCTCAGAACTACAACTCCCGGCGTGCCTGGGGGCCGGCGGAGCGTTGAGGGCGCGGCCAATGGTAGCGCCGCGGGGCGGTGACGTCACCGCGGGTGACGTCAGGGGTCCAGAGAGAGGCTGGGGCAGAGGCGGCCGGAGCGGCTGAGGGAGCGCGAGCGGCGCGGGGGGGCCCTGTCGGCGACAGCGGCGACAGCAGCGGCGACAGCGACAGCGGCGGGTCCCAGCGCCTCGCGGCCCGGCGTTATCCCGCTCCCCTCGGCGCCGGGCGGCCCCGGCCCGCGGCGGCGGCGGCGCTGACAGCCCGCCCGGAGCCCCGGGGGCGGCCGCGGCCACCATGTCGTCCCCCAGCCCGGGCAAGAGGCGGATGGACACCGACGTGGTCAAGCTGTATCCTTGCCGTGCCCCCCCCCGGGCCCACGGGGGAAGAGGATTCCCCCCCCCTTCCCCCCCACGGCCGGGCCTGCAGAGGGATGGGAGGGTGGGGGGCACCGGGGACCCCCGCTGGGGTCGCCCCCCAAACCCCCCCCCATTCACACCCCCGCGGCCTCTCCTCGGAGCTGGGGGTCGGATCTGCCCTCCCCCCCTCAGCAGGGGAGGCCTAACCCCCCCCTTCTGCCGTATTTTGGGGGGTTTTTCCCCTCTGTGGCTTGACAGGCGGCCCTGGGGGTGTCTCTGCAGACCCCCCTCGGTGATGCCCCCCTAATCTGGGTGCCCCGCACCCCCCCTTGCCTGCCCTGGGCAGGGCGACGAGGGGGAGAGCAGTTCCAGCAGCCACAGCCCAAAGAAAGGCTTTTGTGGGGTTTATTATTATTATTTATTCCCCCTTCTCACCCCGCAGTTCATGAAGCTTCTGGTGCCGGCTTAGGGATTTGATTTTTTGGGGAGGACGGGGGGGGTCCCTCGGGGTCTGGCTCAGCGGACCCAGGGGTGGGTGAAGGGCATCGGGGCCCGAGCCCGTCTCCCAAGAGGTTTATGTAACCCTCCAGGTTTGGTTAGGCTTTATTACTTTTTATTTTTCCCCTTCTTCCTACATAGATCTGTTTATATTTTTCCTCCTTGTTTTTATTCCTGGCCCTTTACGGGGCGGTGAATCCCTTTTTTCTCTCTGTCTGGAGAGTGGGTGGCGTTGAAAAATACCATTGGGAATTCGGTTCTTGGGATTGTTTTATTAATAGTTTTTGTTTACAAGGTGGTGGTGTGAGCCGGGAAAGGGTAGCAATGGCAAGAGTGGATGAAATGTTTCTCGGATCAGTATCCTGAACGTGCCCGACCTCCCTCAGCAGGACTCGGGGCAGCTGGCTCTGCCCTGCTGCTGTCGAGGGGTCGAGAAACGGGCCTGATTTAGTTCCCAGAGAGAGATAAACAAACTTATCTGGATTTGGTGGTGTTTTTTTGGAGGGGGGGGGAGGGAGGAGCAGCAGCAGCGCTCCTGTTTGTGGCTTATCGAAGGAAACTTGTCTGACGTTCGCGCAGCGCCTTTCTCCCCACAAAGCTGCTCTCGGTGTATTTTTCGCCCTGTTTTTAAGCAAATAGGAAATGAGTCCTGATGGTGCTCGAATCGGAGCTATTTTTATCCGGGGGTTTAAAGTTACACACATGTCAGACTCCGCCAATTGCGATCGATGCTTAATCGCACCGGGAGGAGGGTCGGGAATTCCAGCTGTTCAGCGAGGGGAGAAAACCTTTCTTAGGGATACCCTGGAAAGAGCTCGGGCCGGAGAGGGGCCGAGGCCCAACCTGATCGCCTGCTGCTCTGTTTCCCTTTCCCCTCCCCCTCTCTTTTCCTTTTTTTTTTTTTTTTTTCCCTTTTTGTTCGGTTCCTTGCCGGCTTCTCCAGCGATCGCAGCATTTTGGAGGACAAAGAGCAGGTTTTCCCTGCGAAGTGGCTTTGCCCTGTGTTTCTAGGAGCTGGGTAGGTGGGAAGCCCCGAATATCCGGGATTCCTCTCGGTGCTGGGCAGTTTCTGCCCTGCTCTTTCTGCCCCCTGACAAAAGGAACCCCAGTGGCTTTTCCAAAAGCAAAGCTCTTGTTGTCGGCTCTGCTTTCCTTGTTTTCTGAGGGGTGAGGGTTAGAGCAGTCGGTCTCCTGCGGACAACAAACTTAGGAAGTTGGATGTGTCAGATGACTCCTCAGCACTCCTCCCTCCCTCCCTCGCTCCCTCCCTCCCTCCCCAGCCTTTTTTGTTTGTCTGCCTGACTCGCCCGGGGTGAGCAGCTCGCTAGGCCCTGGCTCCCGAGACGCTTCCCTGGGGAATCTCCCCCTCTGGAAGCTGGTCTGAAATCAGGCTCTCCTTTGAGGAGGGTCTCTCTCGATGCTGGCCAGGGAAGGGACTGAAGGAATGTGCTTGAGGGCATCTTCTCCTGGGGCTTTCAGGGTTTTGTTGCTGTGGAGGGTTTTTGTTTGGGGTTTTTTACCTCCCCTTTTTGCTGCCATTTTCATTACAGTTTCCCTTTTCATCTCCTTTCCACATCTCCAACAGAGAATAATAGTATGGATTTATGGCCTGCCAAGGGCTACCTTTCCCAGTAGGGAGGGGGCACGAGCAGGGTGAATAACACTCCTGCCTTCTCCTGCTCTGACAGGTTTAGGAGCTGAGCGAGGTCTTTTTATGGTTCCTATTTTCAATCCTGCCACGTCCGTGTCCTTTTGTGGATGCCTCTTTGTGAGGAGGGAAAGGGAGAGGTGCCTGCTCTCCGTGGGGCTGCAGGAAGGGCAGAGCTCTGCGGGAATGTGTGCAGCTGATGTTTAATCATCTCCTGGACCAGGATGTGCTCCAACTCCCCGTCACTCATTGTCTCCCTCCAGACTGGGTCTGTGGTCCTGGGGCTGGGAAAAGAGAGCCAGAATCCCTCCTCCCCCTTTTGGGGGGCTCCAGCCCAAGTTTCCTGGGTGACCTGTGACCTTTCAGAGCAGAGGTTTTGCAGGAAGGCTCCGTGCTCCCCAAAACACCTCTGGGCCCGCTCGCCAGCGGCCTGGAAGTGAAGGGTTTTCCCACTGGGAAGCCCCCAGGCTCCAGGCTAGGCCTGTCCAGGTAGCTCCCACCCTGGGGACGGCAGAACGGGGGCTCCCCTTTGTGGTTCCCCCCGGTTTTGGGGCGAGTGCCAGCCCCGGAGCCGTGTTTGCAGGGAAAAGGCCTTGAGCTCTCACAACTCCGCGGATTGGCTGCTCTGTTACTACCCGGAAACCGGGCCCGGGGCGGAGCGAGGCTGCAGCTGATGGGGTGCCCCTGCCAGGGTGTTTACACCCATGGGGGGACCCACCCCGGCACCCCCGTCCCCCCCAAACCCCGGGGCCGTTTCCCGTTCCAGCCCCGGGGTTCATTGTTCCGTGGCCGCTGCGCTCGCAGCTTCCCCTTGGCCGGGAGTTTATTTAGTGCTGATTTATTTTCCTCCTTTTGTGGAGAAACGCTGCTGGCTGCCTTGTAGTCCCCGAGCTCTATTTTTAAGCGTCAGAGCTGGAAAAGGGAAGTGTCACCCTGTTTTGTGCCTGAAAGGAATTATAAATAGTGGCCAGCTTTGTTTGAATCTCCCTGTGCTGCCCAGTTTGCAGAGCCAGGGGTTCGGGAGCGTAACTCACGGAGCGTTGCACTCCCTGCTAATTTTAGGCTCATCCTGAGTCAAGGAGAATAAAGGTACAAAGCTCCTTAGTTTACCTGCAGAGCGTTTTGTAATCCCAAAACTCCCCCAGCCGCGTTTGCTCCGTGGAGGCAAAGGGTAGGACAGAGTTTACATTTGGGATGAATTCCTTTTTCTGGTCATTATAGGCTTACCCTGCACTTATCATCCCACTTGAACACCTTCCAAGAGCGGCGTTGAGCAATCGCGGGGTCACGTGGCTTTGTTCTCTTTGGCCTGTCCCCAGGGAAGAGCGTGTGCACTGGAATGTCTTGTTTTGGTAGGGTTTGGTGGGCCTTTGTTGTTTTGTTGGGGTTTTGTTTTTCTTGGGTTTTTTTTGTTTTGTTTTGTTTAAAAGGATGGATATTTCTGGAAACTTTGAATGTAAATTTTCGAATGTCACGCTACGCTTCTTTCTGCTCCACTTCTGGGGCTCTATTTTAATGAGGTCTCCAGGGATGAGGGGAATCGTGTGGTGATGCTTCACAATGCACAAAGACATGGCAGCAGCCCCTTCCCAGGACTGGGAGAGCCCCCCTCTTTTCCAGAAATGCTGTCACAGGTGGTGGTTTATAAATCAAATCAGGTAAATGTGGCTTGGGAGGTGGTGCCTGTCTTCAGGAGAACTTGAAATCCATAAATCTCTGCCCAAACCAAACCAACTGGAGGAAAATAAATAATCTTTGTAGCCTAAATGACAACTTCCAAGGGTATCATCTTGCTGCTTTTAGAGCAGAATTCCGAGTCTTTGCTGGTGGCTGGATGGTTTTTTTTCCCAAAAAATTGGCTGGAGCTGGAAGTTCACTCTCCCTTTGTTGCTTTGTCATTTGCAATGGGGAGGATTTGGGAGCTGGGGCTCCTCGAGCAGGCCTAAAGCCAAGTGCACCTGTTTAATCATGGAATTGCCACAGCCATGGAGTTCAAACTGGGAAATATGGATTTGCTGCAGGCTGCTTGGAGCAGAGTGCCTGTTGGAGCCTGACATCCCAGCCCTGCTTAAAAGAATAAAAATAGGGGTCATTTTAATTATTTCCCCATCTCATTCCTTAGATTCAGAGCAGAGTTTTTGGAATATTGAGTAGTCTGGCAGGATGATGCTTCCCAGATTCCCAGTTCTGAAGTGGCATTAGGGCCCTAAATGCTGAGTAAACAAATTCTAGAGGCCTTTTCGTTAAAAACCCCAAAAGTGAACACGGGAGTTCAGGAAAACAAACATTCCCTGTAAAATGGTCTCCTTGCTCTCCCTTCCACTGGGTGCAGGAGGTTGTGCCAGCTGCTTTTCCTGGCTTTCCTAGGGAAGTGTAGTAGGGGATTGTTTTTAGGTGTCACCACGACTATTTTACAGTCCTGGTGAGCTTTTGGAAGCATCTCCCGGAGTGACTCCCACGTGCCTGGCATTTCTGGGCAGCAGGAGCTGAGAATGGGAGCTGGGAGCTGAGCTCCCAGCCCTGCAGACCCTGCCAGGTCCCAGCATTTTGGGTGAAGCAGGAGATGCCCCTCCATGAGGCCCTGCATTGTTTCATTTGCCAGGGGAAAATTACATTTAATATTCACAGGAGTGTTCTGTCCTGGTTCTGCTCATCCTTGTGCACTGGCATTAAATCATCATTGAATTTTTTTTTTAATGTTTTGGGGTTTTTAAAATTAATTTCTCCTTCAACCTCACCCTTAATTCCTGTCCTACCCTGTTCCTGGAGGAGCAGACAGTCTGGAAGCTGAGGGAGTAAATCCTGGAGTGCCTCCTTGGGAGCTCACACCTGGATCACTGCAGGAGATCATTCCTGCAGCCTTGCAGCCTCCATGGGAATGCCATCACAGGGGGAGGTACCTGAGCATGGAGGTGATTCCCAAAGGGACAACTCCCTGCACAGCTGTCCCATCTTGGGCATGATCCCTGCCCTGTGTCCTGGGGGAAGCAAAAGCAAAGGAGTGCTTAAACTGAAGGTTTTGATAAAGTTTTTTCCTCTTTGTTTCCTTGGAATTTTTTCTTCCTCAACTGAAAGTCCTGATAGACTTTTTCACTCTTTATTTCCTTGGGTTTTAATCCTAAACTGCAAGTCCTGATCGACTTTTTTCCTCTTTGTTTTCTTCTTTTTTCCCCTAAATTTCAACTCTTGATAGACTTTTCCCCTCTTTGTTTCCTTGGGTTTTTTCCCTAGATTGAAAGTCTTGACAGACTTTGTCACTCTTTGTTTTCTTCTTTTTTTCCCCCTAAATTTCAACTCTTAATAGACTTTTCCCCTCTTTGTTTCCTCAGGTTTTATTCCTAAACTGAAAGTCTTGATAGACTTTCCCCTTCTTTATTTTCTTCTTTTTTCCCCCTAAATTTCAAGTCTTGATAGAATTCCCCCCCCCCTTTGTTTCCTTGGGTTTTATTCCTAAACTGCAAGCCCTAATAGACCCTTCCCCTCTTTGTTTTCTTCTTTATTCTCCCTAAATTTCAGGTCTCGATAGACTTTCCCCCCCTCTTTGTTTTTCCCTGAATTTCAAGTCCTGATAGACTTTTCCTCTCTTTGTTTCCTTATTCTAGGAAACATTTATTTCTTATTTATTCTGGGTTTTATTCCTAGATTGAAAGCCTTGACAGACTTTTTCCCTGTTGATTTCCTTGGGTTTTTCCCCCCTTTCCATCAAGGCAGAGCAGCAGGCATGGGGCCGTTGGGAAGGGAAGGTGCCTCTGGAAGCACCCAGAGCTGGGTGCAGTGGCACCAAATGTTCTCAGCACCTGTTGGTGCTCGGTGCCCTTCTGAAACCGTGATTTAATTGGGCCATCCCCGGGGTAAACACATAACAGGTTGTTGGGAAGGAAGGAGAGAGCCCACAGTTAAAGTGACAGGCTCCCATATGGAGCAGATTCCCAGCCAAACTCCTCCTGCTTTCACTGTCTGCTTAAGTCAGAGGTGATCCCACGCTGAGGCAGAAGTGCCTGAATTTTCCTGCTGTCCTGGGCTTTATTCCTGCAGCAAAAATGCTGAATAACAATTTTTTTTCCCCTAAATATGAGATGTGAATTATAGATGTGGGTGTGTGTATCAGAGCTCAGCGCTTCACTGTGTGTCTTGCAGTGTGCATTCAGCTCCTCTCCTTTCAGTGCCTCCATTTCCCTGTGGATTTTGTCCATGGCTTTCTGGAACCATGAGCACAGAGCTCTGCTCTTTGTTTCTCCTCGCTAGACTGGAGCTCGTGTGACTGAAGGATCTCCTGACCTTGGCACCTCTGCTTTGCACTGGCTGCTGCAGCCCTGTGGGTCCCAGCAGGAGCCTCTGGATGGATCCCCCAGCACATCCCAGGGAAATGGGCTCAGCTGGTTCTGTTGCTTTTCCCTGCTTCTTTCATTCCTTTCTCTCACCTCCTTGGGATGCTCAGGCCTTGGTGTGGATCCCCCTGGAGTGCTGGTTAGTGCAGAGGAGTGCAGGGATTCACTCTCCCATCACCAGGGCATCTCTTCCCAGGATTTCCAGCTGCTGTCCCCCCTCATCCCATCACCTTAACAACCCCTCACCTCCAGCTGCTGCCTCCTCATCTTCACTCTCCATCTTTTCCCAGCTCCTCAGCCTCCCTAAAGAACTGTCTGAGGTTGAGGGTGGATTTAATCTCTTGGAAAACAGTGATTTGCTGCTTCTTGTGTATCCAGTAATGATAGGGTTGGTTCTGGATTCAGGACTTGGCCACTGTTTTATTTTGCAGCTTCCAAGAGCCATCCTCTAATCTTAAATCACTTCACTGATTCCCTGGAGCAAACTGATGCAGCCTTGCAGGAGAAGCCAAATCACTCCCAAATCACTTGGCATGGAGGGGTGGATCATTTGTAAACTGAGCTGGTGGTCTGTGGACTGGAATCCCTTTAAATTGGGAATTACAGAGCAGGGCTGGACGTCCTGCATGATCCATGATCCACATCCAGGAGGTGATGGAGGCTCCCAGATATTCGTGACTCAGCCTCAGGAAGGGCTAGAGCCATTTTGGATTGTTTTTGCTGAGGGTCAGATGCTGCTTTCCAGAGATTGCTGTGTTTCCCTGTGCCTGCTTTCCTTGGAATCACTACAAGAAAATAATTTTTTATTATGGATTGTACAAATGGAGTGTCTGGGTGGGTAATTCTGCAAGGTTTTGCAATCTCTGGCTTTAATTGTTTGGGGGTTTTTGGTGTTATTTCCTTAAAAATGAATGTTTTGAAATTGTTGATGTTTTCTTTGGGAAAAGTTGACATTTATGACAGTTGCTGCCTTTTAGAGGAGCTTCACCCCTGAGGCTTTGTGTCATTCCCTGTGAATGGTTGAGGTTAAAAGCTGACAGTTGATTATTCAATAAATTTTGCATAATTTACCTAATTCCAGGGGGCTTTTACCTGGCTTTGAGCAGTGGCAGGGGGGCCTTGGGGTGGAAATGAGGCTGTGCAGGTCCTTGCTGCCTTCTCAGTGTCACAGGTGTGTCACAGCACAGTTTGTGGCACTGCAGTGGGGATCTCTCCTAAAGCCTGCTTGGGACAGGCTCTGGGGATGGGAGGAGGCAGAGGGGTGAGGAGGTGCTGCCCTGCAGGATGGAGGAGTGGGACTGGGGCAGGAGGAGCTCAGGCTCCCTGCTCCCAGCCCTGGAGCCAGGAGTGCCAGGGGAAGGTGAGCTGGAGGATGTCTGCAGCAGGAATGGACACTGGCTGGCTGTAAAATCTGGGGGGTTGAGAAAACAAAACACATTTTAGGGTAGGATCAGCTCTTTACACAATTTACCAAGCACAACCCCTGAAAAAGTAAAAACCAGTGTGTGATACTGAGCCTGAGTGTCCTGGATTAACCTCCACCGTGGTAGATTAATGGATGCAAAGTTGAAAAGATTGATAAATTATTAACTTAACCACACTGGCAATTTTTTTTTTTTTTGTGGGCTGTGGAGCTTTGTTTTGTCTTGGTGCTGGCAGGTCCAGGCCTGCTCTGAGGCTGTGTCCGAGGAGACACCCAGCTTCTGCAGCAGGAAAGCTGCATGAGAACACAAGCCTGGCTTGTCTGAGCAGAGATGGAAAGTGATTTTGTTCTTCAAGGAGTTTCTAAATGAAAATGCTGTTTTAGAACTGGGCCCTGAAGCTCTTGGATCACCAGCGTGGCCACGGTTGTGGAGTTAAGGCTCCTCTTGGTTTTAGGAAATGAAGCTGCTCCTTTAAGCCTGGCTCAGTGGAGTGTGAGTGGTGTGAAGGCAGATCTTTCTGTAGTTTGAAAAGGGCCAGCTTTAGCTTTCAGGTGCATTTGGGATGGGGAGTTTTTGGCTTTTTAAAAGATAATATTGGGAGGTCTGCACGGAGAGGAACCTGGAGGAGCAGAACCTGGAATCAGGGGGTGTTTGACTGGGAAGGACCTCGAAGGTCATCCAGTTGCCACCCAAACCATGGGCAGGGACACCTTGCACTAGCCCAGGGTGTCCCACACACCCCATCCAGCCTGGCCTTGGGCCCTGCCAGGCCTGGGAGCCCCACACTTGCCTGGACAGCAAGAACATGAGGTGGCACTGGTGAGAGATGAAGCCCAAAAGTTGCCTTTGGTTCATGGCTGCTCCCAAACTGATTTGTTCAGGCAAAACCCTTTTCTAATTGATCTTTTGTTTAAATTCTCCTTTTATTTCCCTTTTTTTTTTTCCTTGTTGGGAATGGGGGGAGGTTTCTGCCTGCTGCTAAGTCGGGTGAAAGCTGCTCCAGCAGGGGAAGCCACCGCTCCCTCACCCTCCTCCTGCTGAAGGCAACTGAAACTGGGTTTGTTTTTCTTCTGTCTGATGCCATTAATTCAGACTCAGTGACCTTCCCCCTGAGATCCCCAAAGCCAGGAGGGCTGGACCTGGTCTCACATGGCAGCCAGGCAGGTTTTAAAGCTCACAATGCCCCGGCTGCTTTCGTGCTGAGCTCATGTTCTGCGGCAGGACGTGCCCGTGCCCATGGCTCAGCAGCACTGGGATCCTTTCCCAAGGCACCCACATCCCCCTTGGCTCTGCTGCTGAGTTTTAGGAACTCTCTGAACACAAAGCCAGGTTTGGAAACCAGCAGGGGCTTTGTTTGGATCAGAAGATAGTCAGGGGCTGATTTGTGCTAGTTTTGGGAATGCCCTTGCTCGGGTATCCTCAATTTCAGAGTCAAGGGGGCTGAAATAAAGGAACAGTCCTTCCAGGAGTGCAGCAGCTATCCTGGGAATGTCAGATCTCTGCAGGGGCTTTGTTTGGATCAGAAGACAGTCAGGGGCTGATTTTCATCAGTTTTGGGAATGGCTTTGCTTGGGAATCCTCAATTCCAGGGTCAAGGGGGCTGAAATAAAGGAACAGTCCTTCCAGGAGTGCAGCAGCTATCCTGGGAATGTCAGATCCCTGAGTGACTCAGCGTGGTTACACTGATTTATTCCTTGCTGCTCCTGAAGCCACCTCTTACTTTTTGTTTCCCACTGTTTATATTTTTTCTTTTGAGGCTGTGTCAGTGTTGAAGTGAGGGAAGCAGTGGAAATAAGGAAGCTGAATGATCAGTGCTTTGTTTAACGTCGTTGGTAACTCAATACTCCTGGCTCAGGGGAGGAATCCGTGCCTGGCTATTGGAGAAAGCTCAGATCCCAGCAGGAGAAAGTGCTTTGAGAAGGGGGCACTCAGGGCTGGGTTGAAAAGTTGGGATGTCAGAAATCAGATCCCGGTAAGTCAGAGCCAGAGCCTGTGTTCCTTGAAAGGGAAGGTATGTGAGGAGGTGTTAACTCACCCTGCTCCCACTGGAGCTGCTCCACGCTTTTTTCAACTCCCGTGCCTCCTGGAAAGCTCCAGGGGCTGGGATTTAAACACATTTTGTCATGCTCACAACTGCTGAGAAAGCTGCAGGTTGCTCAGAATCCACCGGGTTTATTACTTGATGGTTTCTGCTGTGGTTTGTTTGGTGCTGCCATGAAAAGGTAATTTGAATTATCTTTTAAATGCTTGCCCAGTTTGGAGCAAAAATTGCCCAGAGAATCACCTCCTCTTGCAGACTGGGTTGGAGGCAAAACCAGTGTGGAGAAAAGCCAAACACCAGTGACAGGGGTGCAAGTGCCTCAGACCCCAGTTTGGCAGGACTGAAGAAATATTCCCACCTGGTTTTAGGAAATTCCCAGTTAAACTGTGAGCCCTGCTTGAGTCACTGGTCACTGCTTGAAGTAAAATCGAGACTTGAGCCTTGCCAGATGAAACAAAAGCCCCCCTAAAAGTGATCTGATGAGCAATAATGTGCCCTGATGGATCCCTTTCATCCCTGGCAGGGCCCCATTTTGCATGTCAAGGTTTGCCATGACTTTGCTTTTGCTCTGAGATCAGGAAATTTGCTGACCTGTATTTAAAGCATCTGCACATCCTGGTGCTAAACTCAGTTTTACAGGTTTAGGGAGTAGATGGTGGAGGACAGGGGTGTGTTTGGCTCTTCTGGGTGTCCCAGAGGGTCAGATCCTCCTCTTGGGATTTCCAGCTGCTCTCCCTGAGCTGCACCACAGCAATCCCTGCAGCTCCTCAGCTGTGGTCCCAAACTGCCAGAGCTTTTAAATGGCACTTCTCTGGAAAAAATCAGAAATTTTCCTCACTTCTGCAGGAAATTTATTGGAAAAGAGTGAGGGGTTAGCAAAGATTTGCCTGTTTCCACCTGTTTAAATGTAGCAAGAAATGGGTTTGTGCAGGGATTCTGTTGTGGCACAGTGCTGAGAGAGAGCCCTGCTGCTGCTCCTGCCTTTTCCCAACGTGGCTTTGGGGCTTTTTTTCCATTAGTTTTTTTCTGGAGTTGGTTGGATAAGTGGGAATTGGTGTGTGAGAAGAGTTTGTGTTACAGCACAACAAACCTAGTCGATCTTTAGGGTCCTTTCCACCCCAAAATTCCATATTAACTGGCTGCTCTGAGTCTGAACCAGCATCTCTGCCTTGGTAGAGGCAAATTTTAGTCCTGTGCTGACAAATGTTGAGGTTGCTGGAGTTTGCTTCTTTTTGGACTTCAGCTTTTTGCAGGGGCTTCCTGCTCAGTGTGGCTGGGACACAGCAGGATTCTGCAGGGCCCAGGAGATGCATTAGTGGGGTTTTCTAAAGAGTTTTGGAGCTTTTTTTCTTAGCTCAGTAGCCACTGAGTCCTTTAAGTTGTCCTCTGTGGCTCTTGGTGGCTTCCAGAGTCACAGATTTCTCTGGTGCCACCTGAAGTTCAGTGTCATTAAGGCATTTCAGGATATTTTGTGTGTGAGTTTCTCTTGCCAGTTTTCTCCAGACTGGGAAAGCTCCAGAGGTGACCCCTGGGACAGGTGAACTCCATAATCCTCTGCAGGTTTTGGTTCATTTCCAGGGGCACTGGGAATGTGCTGCTGAGCATCCCAGGCAAAGCTGGATGGGGCTGTGATGCTGAAGGCTTTGATACTTTTACAAGGTGCTTCAAACAGCAAATAAGCCCTGAAAGGGGAACTTCCCCCAATCCTGTCGGGATACAGGACAGATCAGGAGCAGGAACCACTTGGCTCAAGCAGATCCTTTGGGTGCAGGTGTGAAATAGTGCCCACATTTCCCATTTTGGGTCTCCTGAAGTGCCCCAGGAGGCAGCAGGACCTTGCCACGTGCCCATCCCTCTCTCAGGAAGTGGCTGGGGCTGCCACAGGCGTCACAGAAACCCACATCAGCTGCTTTTTAGGTCATTACCAGACTGGGCTAAATTTAGCCTGTGAGCCAGAAGAGGGAGGTTTTGGATCCCAATTCCTGCCCCATCCCTGTTTCTGGGCTGTGCCCTGCAGCCAGCCCTGCCTCTGCTGAGATCCCCAGGGGTTTAATCCCCCTGGGCAGGGACAGGGCTGAGCTTGGCTTGGGAAGCTCCTGGAGGAGGAAGTGGAGGTGGAATTGCAGGGAGGAGTAACAGGACATGGAGCTTCTGTATGGATCAGGGGTTTGAGTCCCATCCAGGGCTGCCAGTGTGGCCAGGAGGAGACTCCTGTATGGAGCAGCTCCATATCCCAGAAAAGTGTGGCTTGCTGAGCTCTGGTTGCTGCTGGAGATTTGTGTAGGTTTAGGGTAAATGGAGGAAACCACTTCTCTCTTTACCCTGTAAATTTATCTCAAGGAAGGAATGTTCCCACTTTTTTTTTTTTTTCCTTCCAAGCCCCACATCTCTGCTAAAATTGTCAAATGGCAGAGATGAGTAAAGGGGAGGAAAATAAGTCACTGTGGCAGCACAAGGGAAAATTGCTGGGAGCAGTGTGCTGGTTCTGGAATTCCAAGCTGTCTTTATGTGGACTTCCTTGATTGTTGCAGCATCCTGGTTCTCTGAGCAGCACACTGGTTAATTGGGATTTTTTTTATTTGTGGATTAGTAATACTGTCCTCCAAATGGCTTCAAGTGTGTCAAGGCTGCTTAATTCTGATTTATTGAAGCAGGCTGTGATAAATGTGTGCCTTTGAAAGGCTGCCTGGCCCTGCCGGAGGTCACCTGGAATTCAGAGCATCTGGCAGAGGTCGGCTCCAGGCTTTTTGTTCTGTGCTGGGGAAAATCAGGGGGTTTTTATCAGCTCCTCTCTGAAGGAGGAGATACTTCAAACTTGGTGACAAAATCCCACTTTTCAGGCAGCTGCACCTGCTAACGACTAAACTGTTAATTAGTTTTTAGTGCAGTTGCAGTGGTGTTCCTTTGTCTCTGCTATAATGGTGATTCAAAGAGAGGATGTCAAGGAATCTTCTGTTTCAGCTGAATTTGACTCATTAGGAGAAAGCTCTGCCTTCACTCCAAACACAGCCCGAGAGCTGGGACTGGCAGTGTCCTGCCAGCACCATTTGTCCTGACTGTGTGGGGTGTATTCCAGGCCTGCACCCAAAGCTCAACTTCCAGTTTGAGCTGACTGCTGGTGTTTTTTTCTTTTTGATCCACACCACAAACCCCAGGTGTTGTTATTCCTGTGGGGAAACCTCCAGGTGAGTTTTTCTTCCTGCAGCACTGTGAAATACGAGGCCATGAATTTAGGGATGGCTGATTTGTGAAACTCCCCTGGCTCTGAGTTGAGAGGGAAGGGATGATGAAGCCTGAGCAGATGTGCTAGAGCAAGATCTGGATCAGGAGTGTGGATGAGCTGCTCCTGATCCCAGCAGGTGCAAACTCACCCCCGTGTCCTGCTTTCCCTCTCCAAGGGGATTTGGTGCTTCTGGGTGGGGAATTTACATCCAAGAGCTTCCAGCAGTGACAGCACCTTGCAGACTCTCCCAGGGAAACATCCCAGCCTTTCTCAGCCCTCTCACTCCACACCTTGGAGGTTGTTTTGGAGGAATCTTGGCCACAGTGACCAGGACTTTGTGTTCTACCAACACCCTCTGCTCTTCTGCTGCTGCTGTTACCAAAAAAAAAAAAAAAAAATCCCTTTTTCCTTTCATTGGGTTGTGCTGGTGTCACCTGTGCCAGAGGGGCTTTAATGAGCCCTTCCAGTGCTTTAGGGGGTTATAAAAGGAGGGAGAGGGGTTTGGAATGGCCTAGGGGGAAAGGCCATAAACTGAGAGAGGGGAGTTCTAGGGCTGGGCTGGAACTGCCAGAGCAGCTGGGGCTGCCCCTGCATCCCTGCAGTGTCCCAGGCCAGGCTGGACACTGGGATGGAGCAGCCTGGGATGGTGGGATTGGAATGGGATGGGATTGAAGGTCCCTTCCCACCCAAACCATTCTGGGATTCTGGGACTTGGGACACTCAAAATCCATCCCGAGGGATTTTGATGGAAGTTGGGGATGGAAAAGGGAAGGGAGACCCTTCCTGGAGTCCTGAGATTCCCAGTGAAGCCCCCGGATCCCAAAATTCCTTCCTAGAGCAGAGTCAGGGTGGGGATGGATCCAATCCCAGGCTGGGAGAGCTGGGAATGGAGGGAATTCCTGGGAGAGGGAGACTGGGGTGGGATTTTGGGAAGGGATTCCCAGAGCAGCTGGGGCTGCCCCTGCATCCCTGGAGTGTCCCAGGCCAGGCTGGACAGGGCTGGAGCAGCCTGGGATGGTGGGAGGTGTCCCTGCCCTGGCAATTGGGTGGATGTGGATCATCTTTAGGATCCCTTCCCACCCAAACCATTCCATGATTTTAATCCCTTCCTTCCTGTCACCAGAGGCTTCCCACAGTCAGAGAAATCCCCAGTGCTGGAGAACAGCCTGGACCTTCTCCTTCTTCTCCTTCTCCTGCAGCTGCTGAGCCAAGAGGATTTCCAAAGCCTCCAAACCATAAAAAAATATTAAAAAGAAGTGTTTCCCATGGCAGCCTTCAGCATGGCAGCTGTGCTGGGCTCTGGGCACCCTCCAGTCCTGGCTGTGGTGTTGCCCAGCCCTGGCTGTGTGTGTGCTGGCCAGCTCAGCTCAGCCATTCCCAGATGCACACAAAGCTCCTGGGCTTTGCTGCTCCCTCCTTGGCAGCTCCTGGGGGGATCTTTGTTCATTCCAGCCTGGCTCTCTCGCGTCTTCCTCTGGAACACAAAGTGTCTTTAGACCTTCAGCTTGCAGGAAAATCCTGTGCCAGGAATCCCTTGGGAAAGGCCAAAACCCCTTGGAAGCTCAAGCCTGAAAATGGCTTTTTTGTGAGCGAGTCGTTCTTGGTGCAGAGATGGTGGGAGCTGGATCAGGAGGAAATGCTGGGATTAAAGGAAGCACCAGCCTGATTTCCTGAGCTTCCTGGGCTCTTAAGTGAACTTTTTGCAGGTGGTTTGGTGATTCAATGAGCTTTTTGCAGGTAGTTTGGTGATTCAATGAACTTTTTGCAGGTGTTTTGGTGATTCAATGAACTTTTTGCAGGTAGTTTGGTGATTCAGTGAGCTTTTTGCAGGTGTTTTGGTGATTCAGTGAGCTTTTTGCAGGTAGTATGGTGATTCAATGAACTTTTTGCAGGTGTTTTGGTGATTCAGTGAGCTTTTTGCAGGTGCTTTGGTGATTACCTGCCCCAGTGTCAGTCTTTAATTTCCATTCTAAGCAGAGTTGGCCAGGCTGGGTTGAACTTGGAGCAGCCTGGAGCAGTGGAAGGTGTCCCTGCAGGTGGGACTGGATGCTTTGAAGGTTCATTCCAAGCCAAAGCAGGCTGTGATTCCACTTTTCCAGAGTTAATGGCTCGATGGGTGGGAGCCAGTGTTGGAAATGGTGTGTTTGTATTTTCTCAGGAGTGATCCATGCAGTGGGATCCCACCTGACCTGGCAGAAAGCTGAGTGATGAACTCAGATTTATTAATGAGCTCTTTAAATAGAAGTGGCCACATGCACTGGACAAAAATGAGGGACAAAGGCACCTGTGCAGCCCTGGGCTGTTGGATGTGTTTATGGGATGCACTGGGGAAGCCACAGTGCCCCATTGCCCTCATTCCACTGGGAGGATGAAGAGGATAATTGGGTTAATAGCTGTGACAGTGGCACCTTGGATTGCTGCAGGGATTTCTGTACAAACCCCTGGCATGCAGGAAGCTCCTGCACCTTTTCCTGTGGCTTCAGTTTCCTGGTGTGTGGCTTTGTGGTGGTTTTATGTGGCAGGTGACCTGGAAAGAAGGAAAATTTTATAAACTTCAGCTGTGTGTAACCAGGGTGCTTGTTCCTAAATCACTTGGGGTTTTTCTGCTTTGGTGTGAGAGAAAAAAAAGGGAAACTGTGGTTGTTGTAACTTCACCAGGTCTGTGATTCAGGTTTGGAATTTGGGTTAAAAACCCGAGGAAATTGTGTGTAAATCCTGCCTGAACTGCTCCTTTAAAACACTTTGAACAAAGCCAGGGAGGGGGGAAGCAAATCTGATCCCTGTGGAAGTTGTGGCAGGGAGAGAAGGGAACAAATCCATCCTCTGGGGTTTGGGAGGGATCTGTAAGAGGCACAGCACCCTCAGGTCCCCAACTCCAGGATATTTCCATGTGGGATTGGGAGGAGCTCTGCAAAACAACCTCACTGTGGAGATGGAGCAAGGAAAATGGAGTTTGGGGGTGCTTGGGGAGCAGGAAAGGAGAAACCCCCCAGGATTCTGATCCTGGCAGCCCATGGAGAGCTGGGTAAGCATTACCCCAACCAAAGGAGCAGGATCCTGACCAGCTCTGCAGATGGGTTTCAGATCAGCCTTTCCAAGGTGGGGCTGTTGCCTCAGCACTTCAGGAAGAATTTTGGGTGCAAGCCCCTTCCCCAGGCTCGATGTTCATCCTGATTTTCCCCTGCTTGTGAGCTGCTCTGTGCCTTTTCTGCTGCACCTGAGAAGCAGAAGAGCAGAATTTCACTTGTTCTTGAAAAAAAAAGTGTATTTTTAATAGTGTTTTGAATGGAACAAAAATCCCCGGGTGCCTCAGGAAGATCCCCGTTGAAAAAACCAGCTGGTGCATTCCTTCAGGTTGGGTGCTGGGAAATCTGCCCTGAGGGCAAAGCAAGATTTTCCTCTGTGTTGCTTTAGGTTAGAGGAACTGCACTTATCTCAAGCTTAAATTCCACATTCAGTTGGCTTTTATTTCCTCCACCTGTTCTGGAGAAATCCCAGTGGGTTTGGAGATTTGTTTTAAAGCTCTTTTCTCTGGGGATTGGCAGATAAAGAACCAGGAAGGCTCAGAACTGCTGGAGCTTCTGGCTCAAGTAGCAAAGAATTCTGGAACAAACAACTGGGCAATGGCCTCAAACTGGAGAGGGTAAGTTGGGATTGAATCTTAGGGAGAAATTCTTCCCTCTGAGGGTGCTGAAACCTTGGCACAGCTTGGCTGGGGCTGCCCCTGGACCCCTGGAATTGTTTAAGACCAGGTTGGACACAGGGTTTGGAGCAGCCTGGGATGGTGGGAGGTGTCCCTGCCATGGCAGGGGTGGCACTGGGTGGTTTTGAGATCCCTTCCCACCCAAATTTAATGGTTCTGTGAGATAGCAGGGGACAAATCACCCCCAAAATATCTTTGGGAGACCTTATTGCTGCTGAGGTGGGAGCAGGAAACTCCTGGTGGGAGGCAGTCCCTGCTGGGAGTTTGGATTTGAAGCACAAAAGCCAATTATTGAGGAATTAAGGTTGAAGCAGCTTTGTGAGCACAGAGCTGCCTCATTTCCAGTGGCACTGTCCATTTCTGTGGGCTCTGAGTCTGGTTCAGGGCTCCAGCCCTGCTTGCCCAGGCTGGAATTTCAAGGAGTTGGTGCTGTCTCAGCTCTGAAAACCATGGGTCAATAAACCTGGTGCAGGTGGGATCAGGAGATGCATCCCTGGGTGTTCCTGGTGGGGTTGGCAGGAGCTCTGCAGAACCACCCCACACTGGAGAGAGCTCAGTTCTCCTGGGTGGAACCAGGCCTGGGGAGCAGGGCAGCCAAACTCCCACTGATTCTGCTCCAGGAGGCCATGGGGGATCCTGCTGGGATCCTGGGCAGGACTTTGGAGGTGTTTCCTCCCCCTTGGGATGTTTCTGCAGCTCAAGGTTCAGTTTGTTCCTGGGAAGCCTCTCCCAGGCCTGGTTTTTCTTGGAGCATCCCAGTGTGGGGTGTTTGTTAAAGCAGTTCTCAGTTTCACACTGAGTCCTTAGGTCGGTGCTAGGCTGGAGTTTGAGCTGAGGATCAGCATCTTCTCCCTCACTCTCTGTGCTCCATTCAGCATCTGCTGCAGGCAAGGAAAGGTCCTGGCAGTGGGCAGCAGAGAGCATGTGGAATCTGCCTCCAGAACTGGACCTGCTCCATGCCAAAGCTAAATTTAAGCTTCATTTATTTTAAGCTTAAAATATTTCCTTTGACACTTTCTCTTTCCTGCCATGAAACTCTTTTATCTGGTTTAAAATCAAGACCTTGACACAATTCTAGTTTTGTTTTTTTTCCTTGAATAAGCCCTTGCCAAAGCTCAGCTCTTGGCCTCCTCTGCATCTGCTTGGAGTGCAAACATCTCATCCCAAGGGTTTTCCAGCAGGAGGAGATGGATGTTTGTCCCTTGGGGGCTTCGTGTCACTGTTACTGAGGTGCTTTGAGGCACTTTCTGAATGACTGTGGAGGTTTCTGCAGGGGAAGAAGCATTTCACCAAGATCTACAAAAACCTAACCCAAACTCCCCCTGGGGCAAAAGGCCTCATCTTAAAATAATACCTTTTTTATTTTTTTCCTGTGCAGACTAAATTGAAGAAATATTTGAATATGTCAGAGCAATCTGCTTTTGACAGACCTGCTGCATTCTTGTAAATCACAGGATGAGGCCCAGCCCCAAAATAAACTCAGCTCTTGGGCTTGGTGGCAGGTCTAGCCCAGGTTTGGGGTCACGCTCAGTGCTGTGGTTTCACAACCAGGGCTTCTCTTTCACAAGAGGTTCAGCACTTCCTGAATCCTCCCAAAGAGGAAAGGAACCCTTGCCAGCACACCTGGAAAAAAAGCAAAGGTTGTATTTTCTCCTTCTGATATTTCTCTGAAAGCACACTTGAAATTTCTGGCTCTTGGAGAAGTTGATGGTTTGTACACAAACCACTCGATTCCAGCAGTGTGTCCCATCTCCATGGAAACCAGCTCCTCTGGGTGGGAGCTGGGAGTGATGCAAACATTCAGTCTGGTGCTGCAGCTCATGGCCAGGTGTGTGACCAGCAGAACCTCTCCAGGTCCTCCTCAGTGCTCCTGCACCCGGCTCTGCTCCCCCTGAGCTGGGACTCTCACTGGGGCATTCCTCTGCTTGCTGATTATTCCCAGCTCTCAGGAGCTCCCTGCCAGCTCTCAGGTCACACTGGAATCCTGGGATGGTTTTGCCTCTCCAGTTATCCAGGAATCCTCCCTGCATTCCCCCTCTGTGGGTCCATTTAAGGAGTTTGCTCATTGACAGTGGCCTCTAATTAGGTGTTAATTGCCCCTCTTGGGCCCCTGCTTGGCTTTTCCTGAGATTGAAGGAAATCTCCTGCTTGTGGAGGTGGCTTTGTCACTGTGGTCACACACGGGGACATCCCTTCAGCTTTATTGATCCCACCTTCAGTCCAGCTCCCTTCCATCAAATCCAGTCCCCTTTAGAGTCCCTGGGCCAGCTTCTCCTCACCTTGACTGAAGCTTCTCGCTGCCAGGAGGGTGGAGGTCTGGTTTAAAGGGCTTGAGGTGTGTTTATGGGATGGAGGAGGGGATCCCTGCTGCCACCACTGCAGTCACTATTGGCCCATCCCCTGGAAGCTGAGCACAGTTCTGGACGAGTCTGTCCCAATCTGATTTCATTAATGAAAAACCATGAAATAACAGAGTCAAGGAATCATTTTAGTGGGGAAAGGCCTCTGAGCTCAGCCAGCCCAACCATTCCCAGCACTGCCAAGGCCACCCACGTCCCCAGGTGCCACATCCACATGGATTTAAATCCCTCCAGGATGGGGACTCCACCCCTGCCCTGGGCATTTCCAGTGCCTGACCACCCTTTCCATGGAGGAATTGTCCCAAAATCCCCCCAGCCCCTGCCCTGGCCCAGCCTGAGGCCGTTCCCTCTGCTCCTGTCCCTGTTCCCTGGAGCACAGCCTGACCCCCCTGGCTGTCCCCTGGCTGTGGGAAATGGATTTGTGAAGAATTTGTAAAATTGGATAGAATGTTTATATAGTTTGGTATATTTGTATGTAAATATTCAGATAAGGTGTGTTGATTTAGGAAGGTTATAGAATAGAGGTGATATTGTTGAGAGAGGTTTTAAAGGAGGGTTTTGTAAAAATATTAGATATTTTAGAGATTTAGAATGTGGTTTACTATTTATTGAGGTTGTTAATAGAATGAAATCTTGTAAAACAGCTCTCAGTTACCCCGTCTCTACAAAAACCAACATCCCCTCCTGGCAGGGACTTGTGCAGAGCCACAAGGTCCCCCCGAGCCTCCTCTGCTCCAGGCTCAGCCCCTTCCCAGCTCCCTCAGCTGCTCCAGACCCTTCCCAGCTCCTTTCCCTTCCATGGATAAAAGCTCCAATATGAACCTGCCTCTTCTTCTCTGCAGTTGAAACTTTCCAAGGGAGCAGCAGAGGGCTGGGGAGGGCAGGGAGAGGATTTATTTCTGCAGGAGAAGGGCAGTGCTGCTCCCTCCAGCCTGGAAGGGGGTGCCCTTTGTCTCCTGTGGTGCTTCTGGGGAAGGAAAAGCAGCTTGGGGGGAAAATGCTGACTTGGGTGGTGCTGGCTCAGAGCAGCCAGCTCGGCTGCAGAGTGTCTCCAGGGAAAAGCTGACTTTTCCTTCTACCTTCTCTTCATTACTCCAGTTTCTTGGCACAAAGCTGGGTGGAAATCAGCCAGATGTAAATCACCAGGAGCTCCAAAGCCAGCAGGGCAGGCTGGAGGCTTTGCTGGAGCAGTGTTTTTTTCTCCCCAGATCCCTGCTTTCATCCAGAAGGTGCCTTTGCTTCCCAGGAAAGTTGATGGGGTCACTGGTGACCAAGGGATTTGTCTGGGGGAAATCTGCCATCCTTATGTGGAATTGGGAGGGATGCATGTGGAATAATTGAAAAATTCTTTTTTTTATGTGTGATTTCTTCCCTCAGGCAGGTAAAACCTGGTGGAGAGGTGGCAGGAAGGGCTTTTTTCATAGCAAAGCTGCATTTCCAACAAGGAAACTCTTGTGTGCAGTAAAATGAAAGCTCAGCAGCCAGGCACAGGTTGCTGTTCAGTTATTAATTCCCAATTCCTGCCCTTCCAGGGCGTTTTTGGCAGCAGACAGAGCTGGTGTTGTCTTACAAGGAGTGAAACCCCCTCTGTGCTGAGGTGACCCTGCTTCACTTGTCTCAAGGATCAGGAGAGCCAAGGGAAGCTGTTTGTCCTCTGAGCTTTCCAGGAGTGCTTTGCTGTCCTTTTGCTGTGTTCTGTAGGATTCAAATCAGTTCTGTGGCTTTCAGAGCTGTGGGATTGCTGCAAAAGTCCACTTCAGACTCATGGGATCCCCAAATGGTGTGGATTGAAAGGGACCTTAAAGATCCTGGGCAGGGCCACCTCCCAGTGTCCCAGGTGCTCCATCCCAGTGTCCAGCCTGGCCTGGGACACTGCAGGGATGCAGGGGCAGCCCCAGCTGCTCTGGGAATCCCTTCCCAAAATCCCACCCCAGTCTCCCTCTCCCAGGAATTCCCTCCATTCCCAGCTCTCCCAGCCTGGGATTGGATCCATCCCCACCCTGACTCCGCTCTAGGAAGGAATTTTGGGATCCGGGGGCATCACTGGGAATCTCAGGACTCCAGGAAGGGTCTCCCTTCCCTTTTCCATCCCCAACTTCCATCAAAATCCCTTGGGATGGATTCTGAGTGTCCCAAGTCCCAGAATCCCAGAATGGTTTGGGTGGGAAGGGACCTTCAATCCCATCCCATTCCAATCCCACCATCCCAGGCTGCTCCATCCCAGTGTCCAGCCTGGCCTGGGACACTGCAGGGATGCAGGGGCAGCCCCAGCTGCTCTGGCAGTTCCAGCCCAGGCAGGAATTCCTCATTGCCCAGATCCCATCCATGCCTGCCCTCTGGCACTGGGAGCCATTCCCTGGCTCCTGTCCCTGCAGGCCTTGTCCCCAGTCCCTCTGCAGCTCTCCTGGAGCCCCTGCAGGCCCTGGAATGTGCTGGAAGCTCTCCCTGGAGCCTTCTCCTCTCCAGGGGAACATTCCCAGCTCTCCCAGCCTCGAGGGGCAGAAGGGAGCCCTTGGAGCATCTCCCTGCTCTCCTCTGCTCAGCTCCAGGTGCTGCTGCTGGTGACTCCAGCTCTGCAGGTGGGATCTCATCAGGGCAGAGTAGAGGGAGAATCCAGAGGAAGGAGAGTTGGGATTTACCCCAGGAGTGAGAGGATAAACCCCAGGAACTGCTTGGCAGAGACCAGAGCTGGGCTGGGTGCTAGAGCAGCCCTTTCCTTAAGGCACAAACTCTGAGGGTGCCCTGTGGCAATGGGAATTCCTGCCTTGAGGGAAACCCTCGGATTTTAATATGGGAATAATTTTAGCCTGGAGTTCTCATGAAGTTTGCAACAAATCAGGTGCTCAATCCACCTCTTGCTGCTCCAAGAAACCACAGCTTTTTTGTGGCCTTTCTAACCTTTTTGACTTGTAAAAGTCCTTTTTTCTGGTGCCCTGCAGGGCTGGAGGAGGGAAGTGAAATGTGAGTAAGGGCAGGGAGTTGGGGCAAACAGGGATAAAGGGAAATTGGGAGAAATATTCCTGAAAGCATCCAAGGTGCTGGCTGTGGTTTCACGTGCAGCACCTGGGGATGGATCAGGAGCAGGAGGGACTGGGGAGGAGGCAAAGCAGCTTCCAGAGGCTCGGGGGCAGGGAGGGACTGAGCTGAGCTTGCCCTTTGCTGCCCACGCAGGGAGCTGGGAAATCCTGGAGCTCGTGTGCCTTTGGGAGAAAACAACCATGAATAACCATCAGCTGCACTCCTGGAGGTCGCTGGTGTTGCACAAGTGCTGCTTGCAAAGGCTGCAGGAGAATTCCCACCTCTGACACCTCAGGTTTCCATCCAGCAGGTGCTGCAGAGCTCTTCACAATGGAAACAGCTGGCTGAGTGTTCATCTCATTTTTAAATCATCTTTTATCACAAAATCCGGTGACTTGTTTGCTCCAAGGCAGCTTCTCTGCTGAGGTGGCAGAGCTGGATGATTTCTTTTTGATGTTTTGAATCTGTTCAGGTGTGCTGTTTGGTTTTCCTTCAAGTTCAGGATGATTTCTCTGGGGATGTCATTCACCTGCAGACAAGTGTCATGGCAGAGATCCTTAAAAATTCCTAATTGCTCATCATGGCCCTCAACCCATCTCTCACTTCAGTTGTAACCCCCAGATAAATCCACAACTTTATTTTTCTACAGGATATTCCAACTTTCTGCTCGTCTTTGCCATTTGTGAATATTTTTAGCTGGAAAACTCATTTTCCCAAGCTTGTAACTAATGTTAATTTTCAAGAAACTTAATGAGAGGATTTTTTTTTGTTTGTTTGTTTTTGGAGTGAAATGTTTGCCAGGAAAAAGCCACTGAGCCCTGTGAGCAGACAGACCACCTGCAGGCCGTGATGTTCAGCTGGGATGTGGGGAGGTCTGGGTGTGAAGTCAAATCCTCACAAATTTTCTTTGATTGCTGCAGGGGAAATGCAGCCCTGCAGGAGGATGGGGAATTGGGAATTTGACCCTGGAACAGGCAAATCCACAGTGGGCACTTCTTCCTGACTGCTGGACAGGTCCTGCCAGTCCAGATTGGAAAGGTTTTGAGGGGATTTTGTCCTGACATAGAAAACCCAAAATGTTTTAAATTGCTTTTTATTCTGACTGAAGAAATGATTTCAGTTTCAGTTTCCTCAGTGAGTTCAGTCCTGAAAGCAGAGCCTTGATCCTGCAGGGAGTATGGGCTGTTCCTGTCCCAGGGACAGGGCTGTTCCTGTCACCCTGTCACAGGGACAGGGCTGTTCCTGTCACATTGTCACAGGGCTGTTCCTGTCCCAGAGACTGGGCTGTTCCTGTCACCCTGTCACAGGGACAGGGCTGTTCCTGTCACCCTGTCCCAGGGACAGGGCTGTTCCTGTCACTCTGTCACAGAGACAGGGCTGTTCCTGTCACAAGGACAGGGCTGTTCCTGTCACCCTGTCATGGGGACAGGGCTGTTCCTGTCACCCTGTCATGGGGACAGGGCTGTTCCTGTCACACTGTCACAGGGACTGGGCTGTTCCTGTCACATTGTCACAGGGAGTTTGGGCTGTTCCTGTCACCCTGTCCCAGGGACTGGGCTGTTCCTGTCACATTGTCACAGGGCTGTTCCTGTCCCAGAGTTTGGGCTGTTCCTGTCACCCTGTCCCAGGGACTGGGCTGTTCCTGTCACAGGGACAGGGCTGTTCCTGTCACATTGTCACAGGGCTGTTCCTGTCCCAGAGACTGGGCTGTTCCTGTCACCCTGTCACAGGGACAGGGCTGTTCCTGTCATCCTGTCACAGGGACAGGGCTGTCCCACTGTCCCAGGAGCTGGGCTGTTCCTGTCAGAGTGTCCCAGGAGCTGGGCTGTTCCTGTCAGAGTGTCCCAGGAGCTGGGCTGTTCCTGTCCCAGTGTCCCAGGAGCTGGGCTGTTCCTGTCCCAGTGTCCCAGGAGCTGGGCTGTTCCTGTCCCAGTGTCCCAGGAGCTGGGCTGTTCCTGTCCCAGTGTCCCAGGAGCTGGGCTGTTCCTGTCCCTGTGTCCCAGGAGCTGGGCTGTTCCTGTCCCCCTGTCCCAGGAGCTGGGCTGTTCCTGTCCCAGTGTCCCAGGGAGCTGGGCTGTTCCTGTCCCAGTGTCCCAGGAGCTGGGCTGTTCCTGTCCCCCTGTCCCAGGAGCTGGGCTGTTCCTGTCCCAGTGTCCCAGGAGCTGGGCTGTTCCTGTCCCAGTGTCCCAGGGAGCTGGGCTGTTCCTGTCCCACTGTCCCAGGAGCTGGGCTGTTCCTGTCCCAGTGTCCCAGGGAGCTGGGCTGTTCCTGTCCCAGTGTCCCAGGAGCTGGGCTGTTCCTGTCCCAGTGTCCCAGGAGCTGGGCTGTTCCTGTCCCAGTGTCCCAGGAGCTGGGCTGATCCTGTCCCAGTGTCCCAGGAGCTGGGCTGTTCCTGTCCCCCTGTCCCAGGAGCTGGGCTGTTCCTGTCCCAGTGTCCCAGGGAACTGGGCTGTTCCTGTCCCAGTGTCCCAGGAGCTGGGCTGTTCCTGTCCCAGTGTCCCAGGAGCTGGGCAGTTCCTGTCCCCCTGTCCCAGGAGCTGGGCTGTTCCTGTCCCCCTGTCCCAGGAGCTGGGCTGTTCCTG
Source organism: Serinus canaria (assembly GCF_022539315.1). Taxonomy (NCBI): domain Eukaryota; kingdom Metazoa; phylum Chordata; class Aves; order Passeriformes; family Fringillidae; genus Serinus; species Serinus canaria. Next base: position 942,965 of record NC_066314.1, on the reverse strand, counting down.
TCCCCCTGTCCCAGGAGCTGGGCTGTTCCTGTCCCACTGTCCCAGGAGCTGGGCTGTTCCTGTCCCAGTGTCCCAGGAGCTGGGCTGTTCCTGTCCCAGTGTCCCAGGAGCTGGGCTGTTCCTGTCCCAGTGTCCCAGGAGCTGGGCTGTTCCTGTCCCCCTGTCCCAGGAGCTGGGCTGTTCCTGTCCCCCTGTCCCAGGAGCTGGGCTGTTCCTGTCCCCCTGTCCCAGGAGCTGGGCTGTTCCTGTCCCCCTGTCCCAGGAGCTGGGCTGTTCCTGTCCCCCTGTCCCAGGAGCTGGGCTGTTCCTGTCCCAGTGTCCCAGGAGCTGGGCTGTTCCTGTCCCAGTGTCCCAGGAGCTGGGCTGTTCCTGTCCCAGTGTCCCAGGAGCTGGGCTGTTCCTCTCCCAGTGTCCCAGGAGCTGGGCTGTTCCTCTCCCAGTGTCCCAGGAGCTGGGCTGTTCCTGTCCCTGTGTCCCAGGAGCTGGGCTGTTCCTGTCCCAGTGTCCCAGGAGCTGGGCTGTTCCTGTCCCACTGTCCCAGGAGCTGGGCTGTTCCTGTCCCACTGTCCCAGGAGCTGGGCTGTTCCTGTCCCAGTGTCCCAGGAGCTGGGCTGTTCCTGTCCCAGTGTCCCAGGAGCTGGGCTGTTCCTGTCCCCCTGTCCCAGGAGCTGGGCTGTTCCTGTCCCCCTGTCCCAGGAGCTGGGCTGTTCCTGTCCCTGTGTCCCAGGAGCTGGGCTGTTCCTGTCCCAGTGTCCCAGGGACTGGGCTGTTCCTGTCCCAGTGTCCCAGGAGCTGGGCTGTTCCTGTCCCAGTGTCCCAGGAGCTGGGCTGTTCCTGTCCCCCTGTCCCAGGAGCTGGGCTGTTCCTGTCCCAGTGTCCCAGGAGCTGGGCTGTTCCTGTCCCACTGTCCCAGGAGCTGGGCTGTTCCTGTCCCAGTGTCCCAGGAGCTGGGCTGTTCCTGTCCCAGTGTCCCAGGAGCTGGGCTGTTCCTGTCCCACTGTCCCAGGAGCTGGGCTGTTCCTGTCCCAGTGTCCCAGGAGCTGGGCTGTTCCTGTCCCAGTGTCCCAGGAGCTGGGCTGTTCCTGTCCCCCTGTCCCAGGAGCTGGGCTGTTCCTGTTGTGCAGATCCATGGCTCTGTGCTCCCTGGAGCTCCTGGGATGTTTCAGGCCCTGGATGAGGAGCCTGAAAAGTCCCCTTGGCTGTTTCCTAGCAGCTCTTCCCAGCTGATGTTTGCAAACAAACTTCCATAGCATCATCTCAATATCCCAATGTTTACTGGTGTTAAAATTCTCTTCATCATCCTGGGACTAAGATAATTTATCTTCAGGTCCTCAGGACTCACTGCTCATTTCTGTGGCTTTTGAACTCAGAGATTTGACTCATGTCCAGATTTTTCTCTTTTCCCTTGACTTTTCCACTGGCTTTTTTTGGCACCAGCTCCAGTTGGCATCGTGAAGTGATGAGGAGATAAAAGCAGCAAGGCCAAAAGTCTTGGGAGGGATTTGGGTGATGGTTTTTAAACATTTTGGGGTGTGGGATGTGTTCCAGGCTGGGTTTGTAGCTGTGAGCTTGGCTCTGTGTCCTGCTGTGGGAGCAAGGGCTCCTTCCAGGGGAACCCCTGGAATCAGGAATGTTTAAAGTCTGTATCCATTAATTGCTTGGTGGTTTTTGTAAATTTGAGTGATGAAAAGTGTGCTGAGAGAGAATGGGGGCGCAGAGAGATTGGCCTGGACTAAAAGGTCCAAAAAATGGTCTTCCAAAATGGTCTTCCCAAAAACTGCTGGCTGTGTGCTTGTGTTCCTGGGGGCTTTCTGCAGGGAGACACAGCAGTATCCATGATTGGGAGGGCTGGCAGTTCTGGACACAAATGTAGCAATCCCAGCAGAAACCTCTGGAGATCACCTGAATTGTGGGAATCTTGCTCCATCTTCTTGGTGCTCCTTCCCTGGGGTTTCCTGGAGCTGTGCTCACTTGCTGAAGACCTGGAGCATTTGTCATTCCTGGAGTTCCTTGGAATCGCTGCAGGATCCATCACCAGAACCTGGATGCAGGAGAGGACATCCCACCTCAGCACAGCTGGGTTCCTTCAGGACTGTGGCTGCCCAGCCAGGGCTGGATGTGAGCCTGCTGATGAATTCCTGCCGTGTTTGGGACAGAATTCATCCGGGATTGGGCTGTCAGATTTTCACCTTACGGAAGAGATTCAGCGTGGGCTGAGAGAGAGCTGGGTCAGAGCTGCCTTCACTGCAGATACATCCCCTGGAGGGATGGGGGAGCTTTCTCTGGGAATAATGAGCTCTGGACACTGCTCCAAAGGTGTCCAGTCCCTCCTGCTGCTCCCCTGAGCTGCTGGGACACTCTGGGGCACGGAGAAGCCTGGAGCTCTGCCTTGGATTCCTGCATTCCCAGTCCCAGCTCCTGCAGTCACTGCTTCCTTTCCTGAAGACTTTCTGGAGATGGAAAATGCTTGGGGGGTGGAAATGTTCTCTGTGCCAGCTCCATGCAGTTCTCCCAGGAGTGCTCTCAGCTTTTCTGTTGGTGCATTCCAAGATTTCACTTTCCTGGGCGTTGTTTCCTTGGTGCAGAAGGGCAGATGCTTCACCCCAGCTGTGTTAGCAGCTGGAACTCACCTCATTTCAAGGAAGGAGGCCTTCCCCAGCTTCATTTCTGCTGTTTCCAGAGGTTTCCCCTGTGTTGGTGCAAGAGCTTTGCTGCTGAAATCCACTTTCTTTTCAGTCTGTCCTCAGTTATGGACTCAGGGAATGGGTGGGAAGGGACCTTAAAGATTCCAACCCAAAGCATGGGCAGGGCCACCTCCCATGGGACACTGCAGGGATGCAGGGGCAGCCCCAGCTGCTCTGGGGATTTGTGCCAGGGTCTCAGCACCCTCACAGGGAGCATTTCTGCTATTGTGTTGATAAACAGTGTGGTGTTCCCAAACCTTTCACCCCAGTATTTCTCCCTTGCATGAACCAATTCACTCACTGATTTGGTTTTGGTAGGAATTTTAGGTCTTTGCCACAGCAAGGACAGTATTCAGATCTGGCCCTGTGTGGCTCGTGAATATTTTTTGCATTTGGCAACACCAGGATTGAGTCCGAGTGTGGGAAACTCAGCTTTAATTTACAGTTGGCATTAACTCAGGGAGCTGAGGAGCATCCAGGCTGGAGCTGCTCAGGATCAGCCTGGGAGAGCTGGTTTTTATTAAGCAGGGCTTGATTTAGTCCAAAGTAAAACCATTTGTGTTTAATCTGATCCGTGAAGCTTCTGTGAGTGTGAAAATCCAGAGAATTCAACATTTTCTGGGCTCAGTGGGGCTGTGCAGGACTTTGGAAACTTGGAAGCTCATCCAGGGATGCATTTCCTAAGGAATTAGTACCACAACAGGAAGTTTTAGAGTTTGAGTGCCATGGAAAGATCTGGTGACAAATGTCCCTCAGCCACCACCCTTCCCTGAGAGGCTCCTGACCACAGACCTGGAGCGATGCTGCTCTTCCAGAGACTCCACTGGATTTCAGCAGGAACATCACTGAGGGCATTTCTGTTCCCATCTGCCCTTTGGGAGCTGCTCCTGGCTGGGTGCAGCAAGTAAAATTCCTTGCTGTGGAGCTTTAGGGCAGAGCAGCTCCTGCTGAACCAGGAAAATTCCAGAGCCAAAACAAACGGCTGTAAACTTTTCCCTCTCCCTGTGAGAATGAGGGGAAAGAGATTCTTGTGTCCAAACCCTTTTGGAGTTGACACTGTGGGAAAAGTCTGTCCAATCTGGGAGTTCTTGTACTTGAGGAATTGCAGTAAATCCTGAGGGATCCCAGCCTGGGATCTCCTCACTGAAATTGCCAGTGTGGAGCCAGCACCTGGGGATGCAGGAGCCTCACTCAGCCCGTGGTGACATCCAGCAGAATTTACTGGTTGTCACATAAATCAGGGCTCTGAGGGGGGAATCCTTTGTTCCTGGTGATTGGGAATTCCTGCTGGGTTAGGAATATTTCAGTGCGTGCCCAGGTGTCATCAGGGCCTGTGGAGTTCCTGCAATCCTGGGCAAACTTGGTGCCATGAAAGCAGGAAACCTTTTCCATCCAAGGGGGGAAAAAGGGGAATCTGCAGTTCCCTGCAGCTGGAACATTCCTGCCAAGCCCTGCTGTGATGGAAGGGTCTGTATGTGAAATATTCCATGTCCCTCCCCTCAAACAGGAGCAGCCTCGATGCTGCAGAGCCAAAATTCAGGTGGGAACAAACCTTTGATTTTCTCTTGCTTCCCTTGTGATTCTTACCCAGACCAGTGATGAAAGGTCATTGCTGTAGGATCTGATTCCCAATCCATTAACCCTGACTTAGAGCAGAGTTCCTTATCCAGCTTCAGTGCTGAAACACCAGCAGTCATTGTCTTAACAGGGCCTGGCTTGGAATCCACATTTCCTGCCTTTCCCTTTGTGTTCCCTTTCCCATTTCTGTTCCCTTTTCCCCACTTGCCTTTCCCTTTTCTGTTCCCTTCTTTCCCTTTGAGTTCCCTTCTTTCCCTTTTCTGTTCCCTTCTTTCCCTTTTCTGTTCCCTTCTTTCCCTTTTCTGTTCCCTTCTTTCCCTTTTCTGTTCCCTTCTTTCCCTTTTCTGTTCCCTTCTTTCCCTTTCTGTTCCCTTCTTTCCCTTTTCTGTTCCCTTCTTTCCCTTTTCTGTTCCCTTCTTTCCCTTTGTTTTCCCTTCTTTCCCTTTTCTGTTCCCTTCTTTCCCTTTCTGTTCCCTTCTTTCCCTTTTCTATTCCCTTCTTTCCCTTTTCAGTTCCCTTCTTCCCTTTTCTGTTCCCTTCCTTCCCTTTTCTGTTCCCTTCTTTCCCTTTGAGTTCCCTTCTTTCCCTTTCTGTTCCCTTCTTCCCTTTCTGTTCCCTTCTTTCCCTTTCTGTTCCCTTCTTTCCCTTTCTGTTCCCTTCTTTCCATTTTCTATTCCCTTCTTTCCATTTCTGTTCCCTTCTTTCCCTTTCTGTTCCCTTCTTTCCCTTTGTGTTCCCTTCTTCCATTCTATTCCCTTTCCTGTTTCCCTTCTTTCCCTTTCTGTTCCCTTCTTTCCCTTTTCTGTTCCCTTCTTTCCCTTTTCTGTTCCCTTCTTTCCCTTTCTGTTCCCTTCTTCCCAAAGCCCTTTGTTTCTCCCTGTTGTTCCTTTCACCCCATCTCTCCCCACTCTCAGGAGTTTTTTGGTCTTGCAGGTCAGATTAACGTGGGATTGCCAGGATTTGCATGGGAGCTCTGGGAGGGGAGAATGGAGTTCTTTGGAGCAATGGATTTATTTCAAACATGTCCCAGTGCTCTCCCAAATCTCAGCTTCCTCTGTGCAGGAGGGGATGGAAAATGGGAAACTCTGAGGATTCATCCCAAGGTGGGGAATTGGCTTTGCCAGTTGTGGTGCTGTGGTCACTCAGACGTGTCAGGACTCTGCAGTTCCATGTAGGACTCAGGATATTTGGAATATTTGGGTCAGTGGGCTCTGGGTGCATTCCTTGGGTGTGAGTAGCTGGGTTTTGTTTGCTGCTTTGGCTGTTTTTCCTTGACTGGCTGCACCAGGATCGAGAGCAAACACGAAGTCACAATCTTAGGAGGACTCAACGAATTTGTTGTGAAGTTTTATGGACCACAAGGAAGTAAGTTCAGGATCCTGCCCTGGCAGGGAAACAATCCACAGCCTTGGGGAGTAGGGAAATGCCATTCCAGAGGGGGACAGAGGAGAGAGATGGAGAGAAATCCATCTCTGAGGGTGGGGAGGATCAGCATGGCCATGGATAGACCCCATCCCCTGGAGCTCTGGCAAACTCCTTCAGCACCCCTGAGCTTCCCTAGACCTGGCCAGAATTGCATCAGTCATGGGAATTTCCATGGGGTTTGTAATTAAAATGGCTTTTCCACCTTAATTTAGCACCATCTCCAGAGGTAAGGAGATTATCCCTCAGTGCCTGGTTTAATCAGGCTCTGGTGTCTCTGTGCTGAGATCTTCTCCAGGATCTGTTCAAATGCTGTGGGGCAGAGCAGGGAACAGCTCTGAAATCTGCCAGTGGAGCTGTGGAGATTCCAGAGATGTTTTGCTGAGTGCTCTGGCTCTGCCTGTCCTCTCCTCAGCTGTGAGTGTCTAACTCCTGCTTTTCCTCCCTTGCAGCACCCTATGAAGGTGGAGTTTGGAAAGTTAGAGTCGACCTTCCTGACAAATACCCCTTCAAATCCCCATCTATAGGTAACAAACACTCATTTACCATCCACACCCTGGCACTGGGGCCTGACCTCTGCAGGTGCAGTGACACCAGTGGAATGCAAGGATTTTTATGGGATTTCAGATCCCAAGAAAAGAGGAATTTTGGCCTTTGGAAGGAGGAGGAGCTGGGAGTGGGATTTGGCTGCATATTTGGGTGTTGATCAATTTATTCCATGTGGGGTTTTTAATAATAACTCATTGTGGAGTGGGGCAGCAAAACCACAGTTCTGGTGTTGGGGTGAACTCAACTTTTGGGGTTTTCTGCTCAAAAGTTCTTCCACTGAAGCCTCCATCCTCTTGGAGCAGGGAATAGACATGTGGAAGAGCTGAAAAGCAGGGATTTATCACCAAAATCCTGCTGGCTTGGCTGGCCAGGCTTGGAGAGCAATAGGAGATTCCATGAGGAGATGGTTTGAGCTTGGATCCATCCCTGGGGAGCAGGAAACCACCTCAGATGTCTCCAGGTGCCCCTTCCAGTGGCTGAAGCCCTTTCCAACATCACCATCTCCTCCTTTGGCTCTTCCTTCAATTCCCCCTTGGGCTCAGATTTCATTTGGGAGCTCTGTGGGATGAGGGATCCTCTGTTCCAGTGGGAATTGTGCCTTTTGGGGAGGCTCCTGCTGTCCACACACCATCCTCCACCTTTTTTAAATTTGTTTTTGACATTTCTGAGTGAAAGCACAGCAATCTGCAGCTCTGGGGAGCCTCCTGCAGCTCCCTCTTGCAGAGGCACATTCCCACTGGGAATTCCCAGTGTTTGCTGCCTGTCCTGTGTCCTCTGCCCTTCCCAGAGCAGTGGGATGGGAACTGGAACCTCCTCCAGCTGTCCCAGGCTGCTCCAGCCCATGGCCAGCCTGCCAGGCTGTTGCTGCTCACATCTCTGAGTTCTTTTGGCCATTTTAAGGTTGATTTTGCTGCTTTTCTCTCAATTTTCCACCCCTCTCGTGTTTAAATCTCTTGTGTTTCCACTGGTTTATCCCAGACCTCATAGGAGCTTCCCTCACCCTACAAGTCTCTGGTCAAGTGCCTGAAAAAAATCCTTCTTTTCTTCCCAAAAAAACTGCCTCTTGCTAAAACCTCCTTTTTTTCCTTCCCAAAATCTTCATCTTGCTGGAAAATCTCCTTTTTTCCTCCCCAAAATCTTCCTCTTGCAGAAAACCCCTTTTATTTTTCCTCAAGCTCTTGCTGCAACCTATTTTTTTTCTTTCCAAAAAACTGCCCTTTGCTGGAAAAATCCCTTTTTTCATCCCAAAAAACTGCCTCTTGCTGGAAAAATCCCTTTTTTCATCCCAAAAAACTGCCCCTTGCTGGAAAAATCTCTTTTTCCATCCCAAAAAACTGCCTCTTGCTGGAAAAAATCTCTTTTTTCCATCCCAAAAAACTGCCCCTTGCTGGAAAAATCCCTTTTTCCATCCCAAAAAACTGCCCCTTGCTGGAAAAATCTCTTTTTTCTCCTCAAGCTGTTGCTGAAACCTCCTTTCTTTTCTTCCCAAAGTCTTCTTCTTGCTGGAAAATCCCTTTTTTCTCCTCAAGATATTGCTGAAACCTCCTTTCTTTCTTCCCAAAAAACTGCCCCTTGCTGGAAAATCCCTTTTTTCCATCCCAAAAAACTGCCTCTTGCTGGAAAAATCTCTTTTTTCCATCCCAAAAAACTGCCCCTTGCTGGAAAATCCCTTTTTCCATCCCAAAAAACTGCCCCTTGCTGGAAAAATCCCTTTTTCCATCCCAAAAAACTGCCCCTTGCTGGAAAAATCTCTTTTTTCTCCTCAAGCTCTTGCTGAAAAATCCCTTTCTTTTCTTCCCCAAGTCTTCCTCTTGCTGGAAAATCCCTTTTTTCCTCCCCAAAATCTTCCTCTTCCCCAAAAACCCCCATTTTTCTCCTCAGGCACTTGCTGAAATCCCCATTTTTCTCCCTATAAATCTGCCTCTCTCTGCAAACAGGAGTTGGGGTGGATAAAATCCCAGCTGGAGCTGAGCTGGCCGAGCTCAGGAAGGGCTGGGAAGCTCCAAGGAAAATTCTGGAGCTCAGGGAAAGTTTCTTTGCCTTTCTTTCCCATTTTTGTGCCCCAGCCCAGCTTATCTGGGTGGCCAGGCCTGGCTGAAGCCTCCTGGGGGATCCTGATTATCTCTGCTGTGGCCAGTGCTGATAAAAGCCTGGTCCCAGCTGCACTGGGAGCACTGGGAGCACTGGGAATGATGGGAGTGGGAATTCTCCCCTTCCCAGCCCGAGCTCTGGCAGTAATTAGCATTAGTGGGAAGGAGTTTCCTGTGGAATCTCTGATTTTTCAGGGTGGAAGGGAAAGGTTGCAGGGATTTTGGAGCCCGTGGATGTTCCTGTTCTCAGCAGAGTTCATGTGAGTCCCTCCTTGGAGAAATCAGGGAATCCAGCAGCTTTTCCTTGAATAAATCCCACCTTTATCCCCAAGCCTGAAACACAAACCCCATCCTTGCACCTTCCCTGGATGTTCCAGGACTGGAGGCTGAAATATTCCTTCCATCCTAAGGAATCTTTGATCCTGGCATGGCTTTTTTCCAAAAAATGGGATTTTTAAAAAGTATTTTTTGCTTTTCTTTTGATTTTTACCCTTGAATTTTTTTTTTTTTTTTGGAGTGTGTCCATGTGCTCCAGAAAAATGCTGGGTAAGAATTCCCTTGGAATCTTTTAGAATCTTTTATCCCAGGGGTGAGATCCAGGGAGTCTTGGTGTTCTGTGCCAGAGTAGCAGCCTGGCCAGGAGAGGGTTTCCAGTGGCTTTTGGGAATCCTTGAGGAGCAGGGCTCTCCTTGGCTCCAGGAGAAGCTTTTTTGGCTCTTTTCCTGCCCCATCTCCCACCCTCAGAGGTCCATGGCATTCATTGCCTGTTCTTCACGTGGCTCATTATTGCTGTCCCCTAAAACTGCCCTGGGAATTCCGGGCTGTTCCCACCCCTGAGGCCCTAAACCATCCTGAATTCCTGAATTCCATCCCCCCTGCAGTGTCCTGCCACTGTCCTGGGTGGGCTGTGCAGCTGACACATCCTGGATTTTGCAGGATGGCTTTTCCCAGCAGGAAAAATCCCCAGAAGGGAAATGCACATCCCAGGAAAAGCAGGAATTTCACAGTTAGGGCTGGCAGGAGAAAGAAATCCCTGAATATCCCAACTTTCAGGGATTAACTGCAGCAGTTCCTCCAAAAAAACCAACCCCAGCTCCTGGTGTTTCAGCCAATTATTGGGAATATTCCTGCATTTGTGAGGAAGAAATTCCCTGCTCCATGTCTGCTTCCATTTCCAAAGTGGTTGGAGCTGGTTAGGATTCTGCTTCTCTCCTTTTCCCTCTTTGGGATTCTCCTTTCTGTGTTTGGGATTCTCCTTTCTGTGTTTGGAATTCTCCTTTCCTCTTTGGGATTCTCCTTTCCCTCTTTGGGATTCTCTTTCCCTCTTTGGGATCTCCTTTCCCTCTTTAGGATCTCCTTTCCCTCTTTGGGATTCTCCTTTCCCTCTTTAGGATCTCCTTTCCCTCTTTAGGATTCTCCTTTCCCTCTTTGGATTCTCCTTTCCCTTTTTAGGATTCTCCTTTCCCTCTTTAGGATTCTCCTTTCCCTCTTTGGGATTCTCCTTTCCCTCTTTGGGATTCTCCTTTCCCTCTTTGGGATTCTCCTTTCCCTCTTTGGGATTCTCCTTTCCCTCTTTGGGATTCTCCTTTCTCTCTTTGGGATTCTCCTTTCCCTCTTTAGGATTCTCCTTCCACATTCATTTCCTGGGGATTTCAATATTCAGGGAATTCAGGCCCTTTCCTGCTTTCCCAAAGAGGAGTTGGGGAGGGCTGGGAGGGCTCCTTGGATCTCCAGGTCCCACAGATTTGTGGGAATTTGGGATTTTTGATCACTCCCTGCTCCTGCAGTTGAATTCCCTTGAATGCCCCAAACAGGAGGAAATCCAGAGTGGGAATGTCCTGCCTTGCTTGGATACAGGAGCAGCACAGACAGCCTGGGAGCCTGGAATTGATTTACTATTGATTTACTATTTATTTACTATTTATTTACTATTTATTTTAAAATCTGCAGGAATATTAGGCCAGCACGGGGTTTGTTAATAATCAAATACCACAACTGGAAAATTTATATTCAAAATGCCCAGAGCCTCAATTTCTCAAATAAATTCTAGATATGCTTCATATTTTTATAAAAATTCTCTCTATAAATCTATCTATATTTATAAATTCTCTCTCTTTATTTATCTGCATTATTATATTTTCTGTATCTTCACACCCAGCTCACATTTTCCCCCATCTCTGTCCCACTTACCTGCAGGTGCAGATATTTCTATTTTCCCTTGAATTTCTATTTTCCCTTTTTTCCAAGTGTTTTCCCAAACAAAACAACACCTGCTGTGTGCACAGAGCATATGGAATATATGTATAAATATATATATATATGTGTGTAGAGTGAGGCATTGTGGCAGCTGGTACAGGAATGCAGCTGGATTTAATTTCATTTTTTTTAAATTTCATTGAATTTCAGCCAGGATTTCACAGATTTCTCCTGGCTTTTGCTTCATTTATTGTTCTGGGAAGCTCCTGGGATTTGAGGGATAAGAACTCCTTGTGTTAGTGAGGGCTCCTCCCTTCAAATTCCATCAAAAATCAATTTGTGCCTTTGCCAGGGAGGGCTCCTTGACCTGGCAGGGAGTGAAGCTCCAGGGTGGGAACATCCCTGGAAAATGGGAACCTCCAGAGGCAAAACCAGCTGGGACTGGGACAGAGGATTTGTCCTCGTGCCCTCTCTCCCAACCTTCTGCTGGTGGCTCCACAGGAAGGGAATCCCTGAAATTGCTGTGAAGTGGGGCTAAAAATGACAAATTCCAGCTTGAAAAACCACTTCCCTTGCAGGCCCTTGGGTGTTTGGGGTGGGAGGAGTGTCCAGCTGGCCTCATTCCCTGAGCAGATCCATGTGTGGGGAGTTTGGGATGGGTGGCTGGAGAGAAACCTGGGAAATGCTCCTGAGCTGATCCCCAGCTGCTCCTGGGCTTTCATTTCCCGTGGATGTCTGTGCTCAGTTTGTCCTTTGGATTGGTGCAGATGAGCACAGAGCACATCAGGCAGGGCTGGGAGATGGGAATGTGCCTCTGGGAATGGCCCTCTGCCCTCTTAGCTCCAAGGTTCTGCCTGGGTGCTGGGAAAACAACCAGGAAAATGTGGGAAATGTCCCCATGGCAGGGGTGGGACCTGCAGGAGCTTTATGAGCCCTTCCAGCTCAAACCATTCTGGCATTCTCTGGGAATCTTCCACATTCCCAAGTTATCCAGGTATTGGGGTGGGAATCTCCCACATTCCCAGGTTATCCAGGAGTTGGGGTGGGAATCTTCCACATTGCCAAGGTGTTAGGGTGGAATCTTCAACATTCCCAAGTTATCCAGGTATTGGGGTGGGAATCTCCCACATTCCCAGGTTATCCAGGTATTGGGCTGAGAATCTTCCACATTGCCAAGGTGTTAGGGTGGGAATCTTCAACATTCCCAGGTTATCCAGGAGTTGGGGTGGGAATATTCCATGTTTTCTAGGCATTAGGGTGGGAATCTTCTCTGTTTCCCAAGTTATCCAGCAGCTGGGGTGGGAATCTTCTACATTCCCAAGGTATTAGGGTGGGGATATCCCACATTTCCAGGTTATCCAGCTATTGGGGTGGGAATCTCCCACATTTCCCAATTATCCAGGTATTGGGGTGGGAATCTTCCCCATTTCCAGGTTCTCCAGGTATTGGGCTGGGAATCTTCCACATTTCCCAATTATCCAGGTATTGAGGTGAGAATATTCCATGTTTTCCAGGTATTGGGGTGGGTATCTCCCACATTTACCAATTATCCAGGTTTTGGGGTGGGAATCTTCCCCATTTCCAGGTTTTCCAGGTATTAGGGTGGGAATCTTCTACATTCCCAAGGTATTGGGGTGGGAATCTCCCACATTTCCAGGTTATCCAGCTATTGGGGTGGGGATATCCCACATTTCCAGGTTCTCCAGCTATTGGGGTGGGGATATCCCACATTTCCAGGTTATCCAGCTATTGGGGTGGGGATATCCCACATTTCCAGGTTCTCCAGCTATTGGGGTGGGGATATCCCACATTTCCAGGTTATCCAGCTATTGGGGTGGGGATATCCCACATTTCCAGGTTCTCCAGCTATTGGGGTGGGGATATCCCACATTTCCAGGTTATCCAGCTATTGGGGTGGGGATATCCCACATTTCCAGGTTCTCCAGCTATTGGGGTGGGGATATCCCACATTTCCAGGTTATCCAGCTATTGGGGTGGGGATATCCCACATTTCCAGGTTATCCAGCTATTGGGGTGGGGATATCCCACATTTCCAGGTTATCCAGCTATTGGGGTGGGGATATCCCACATTTCCAGGTTATCCAGCTATTGGGGTGGGGATATCCCACATTCCCAGGTTATCCAGGTATTGGGCTGAGAATCTTCCACATTGCCAAGGTGTTAGGGTGGGAATCTTCAACATTCCCAGGTTATCCAGGAGTTGGGGTGGGAATATTCCATGTTTTCTAGGCATTAGGGTGGGAATCTTCTCTGTTTCCCAAGTTATCCAGCAGCTGGGGTGGGAATCTTCTACATTCCCAAGGTATTAGGGTGGGGATATCCCACATTTCCCAATTATCCAGGTATTGGGGTGGGAATCTCCCACATTTCCCAATTATCCAGGTATTGGGGTGGGAATCTTCCCCATTTCCAGGTTCTCCAGGTATTGGGCTGGGAATCTTCCACATTTCCCAATTATCCAGGTATTGAGGTGAGAATATTCCATGTTTTCCAGGTATTGGGGTGGGTATCTCCCACATTTACCAATTATCCAGGTATTGGGGTGGGTATCTCCCACATTTCCCAATTATCCAGGTTTTGGGGTGGGAATCTTCCCCATTTCCAGGTTTTCCAGGTATTAGGGTGGGAATCTTCTACATTCCCAAGGTATTGGGGTGGGAATCTCCCACATTTCCAGGTTATCCAGCTATTGGGGTGGGGATATCCCACATTTCCAGGTTATCCAGCTATTGGGGTGGGGATATCCCACATTTCCAGGTTATCCAGCTATTGGGGTGGGGATATCCCACATTTCCAGGTTCTCCAGCTATTGGGGTGGGGATATCCCACATTTCCAGGTTATCCAGCTATTGGGGTGGGGATATCCCACATTTCCAGGTTATCCAGCTATTGGGGTGGGGATATCCCACATTTCCAGGTTATCCAGCTATTGGGGTGGGAATCTCCCACATTTCCCAATTATCCAGGTATTGGGGTGGGAATCTTCCCCATTTCCAGGTTATCCAGGTATTGGGGTGAGAATATTCCATGTTTTCCAGGTATTGGGGTGGATGTCTCCCACATTCCCAGGTTATCCAGGTATTGGGGTGGGAATCTTCCCCATTTCCCAATTATGCAGGTATTGGGGTGGGAATCTTCCCCATTTCCCAATTATGCAGGTATTGGGGTGGGAATCTCCCACATTTCCAGGTTTTCCAGGTATTAGGGTGGGAATCTTCTACATTCCCGAGGTATTAGGGTGGGAATCTCCCACATTTCCAGGTTTTCCAGGTATTTGGGGTGGGAATCTTGCCCACTGCCAAGTTTCCAGCCCTGAGGAATTGCCAGCCTTTGGTGAGCTGAGGTTGCAGTTTTACAGAGCCCTTCTCCTGGAGGGGTTTTGGCAATCCAGGGAATTCTCCCTCCAGGGCTGGAGATACAGCACCAGTGGTTTCCCAGGTTGGTTTCCCAGGGTGGGAAGAGCTGCATCCCTTCCTGGTTGGAATTCCATAGGGATGCCCAGGGGGTTTCCTGTTATCCCCCAAAGCCTTTTTATCCCCATGGATTTTGTGCTCTTGTTCCAAAGGCAGCCCTGGACTGCAGTGTCTCTGTGCAGAAATGCTGACTGTGCTGCTCACACCCTTCCCAAGCACTGCCTTTTCCAGGAGTTCACTGGGAATCTTGGTTTAAAATATTCTAGTGGATGTTTACAACCAGTCCAGCCCCTGGAATCTCAGGCTGTGCCCTCAGCTCCATGGCATGGAGAGAACCCCAAACCCCAGTCCTGGCTGATGGAATGCTCACCTGGAATTCTGCACAGGGCATTCACTGGGATCAGCTGTGGGACAATAAACCTGCCCCAGGGCTGGGAATTTGTTTTTCCTCCCTCCTGGCTTCCTGTAGAACTTGGAATTTTATTTTTTACCTGGATGTTTATGGGCACTGTGTCCTTTTTATCCATAAAAATAAATACAGAGCCAGTCAGGTTTTTAGTGCTGGTTTCTGATCATGGAAGGCTCTGGAAGGGCTTTGTGCTTTCCATGGAATCCTGGATTGTTGGGCTTGGAAGGACCTCAGAGGCTGAGCTCCAGCCCTGCTCCATGGGCAGAGAGCTTCCATTTCAATGGGGGTTGGCAGAGGTCAGGAATCCAGGGAAGGGCAGAGCACAGCACTGTTTGCTGGGAGTTTTTCCTCATTTTTCAAGGCAGGATTAAAAATCAGGAAAATCCCATCCCCCTCGTTGTTTAACCCCTGGATATCAGCATGTGTGTGCAGGGCTGAGGAGTTTGTGAGGAGAATTTACACCTGAAATGAAGGAGGGGAGAGCTGTGCTGGTTCCTGGATCAGCACAGAGCAGGATTTCCCTGGAGCTGCTCTGTGCCATGGAGTGAGGCTGGGCTGAGCCTTGGGAAGGGGTGCAGGGAGAGGCTGTTCCTGCCCTTCCCTGCACAGCAGCTCTGCCATCTGGGAGCTTTGAGGCCAAGGGCATTGAAGGAAGGGATGGTTCATCCCCAGTGGGTTCCCCAAAGAGCCAGGCAGGATTTGGGGTTGGGATCAGCCCTCCTGCAGCTCTGCCAGAACAGATCCCTGACCTGGTTTAAACCTGGGGGAGCTGCAGAATGTAAATATTTGATGGCACCACAGCTTCCCTTGGTAAATCTGCTGCAGCTGAATCCTGCCAAGCTGTTCCTGAAATTCACTGGAGATGTTTGGAGTTCTCCCTTCTCCTGGAGGTTGCTCAGTTGGGTTTGTGCAGAACCCCCCAGTGCAGGCAGAGCTGGGTTCTGGTCATGTCCCAGTCCTGGGAAGGGAGGGAGGGATTTCATTTCATCCCAGTTGTCTCCATGCTGTCACTCACCCTGGGGCTGCTCCTTCTTTGGGCAGGGAGGACACCCCAGTGCCTCACCTGAAGCATTGCATCAACATGGGGCAGGTTGGCAGCATTTAAATGGTTAAATGTGGATTTTTTTTAAGCTTTTTTGGTTGCTCTAGAGAGAAAACTTCCATGTTTTTTGAGTCCTGGAAGGAGCTTTCTCCATGGATGGAGTCAATACCCCAGACCTGAATTTCTGCCCTGTTTTTATCCCTGTCAGAAGCAATAGCTGCTGGTGGTTTGAAAGGATTCCTGCAGAATTCAGGGAAATTCCCACCTGGGCTCTGTGTGTTGGGATCTGTGGGATGGTGGCACAACAGGGACAAGGAGGATTTAGGGCAAATTCTCAATTCAGAAAGGTGGCACAAGAGGGAAATGAGGATTTAGGGCAAATTCTCAATCCAAAATCACCTCCCAGGTTTGGAAGCAGCTTTTCCTGGTGGGAGCCACCCCTCTGGGCAGATCCCAAGTGATTTCTCCAAGCCAGGAATGCAGAATTAATTCCATCCCTGGTCCATGTTTGGTTTGTGCTCACATCCAGGTGTTTGGGCTCCTCCTGCTGAGGAGTTTGGGATCCTGGCTCTGCACTCACTCTCAGTTTTGGGGTGGATGTGCTTTGCTTCCAGCCAGGCTGAGGATGGTGCACAATTCCACCAATGTATTTTATTTTATCATTATTTATGGGATAAAAAAGAGCCTTTGGAGCTTCTTCCAGCTGTCTTGAACTTGGGGTTGAAGTTGGCAGCTAGAAAACAAAATTTATCTTTTGATTCAAGTGTGGGGCACCTTCTGCTGGGACCTTGTAAGGCTTGGAACCATTTCCAAATTTATTCTGAATAAATTTTTAAATTCAAAATAAAAAAATTTATTCAAAATAAATTTATTTCTTTTTTATTTCAAAATTTAATTTGCAACTCAGAACAAAAAAAAAAAAAATCCCTCTCAAATCCAGAAATCTGAATTGTGAACAAAGCCACATCGAGCTCCCTCCTCCTCAACCTGTTTTTTAGGGGACCAGAGGCACCAACAGGAGAATTAATTGCTGTATTGATGGAAAATTTCAATTATTACCTCCCTGGCTCACAAGTGGAGATTAATGTCACGATACCAAGCTCATAGAAAATATCTGTTGGGAAAAATATATTTATATTATATATACATATTATTATATATAGATAATATATGTATTATATATAGAAAATATATATAAAATAAATTTTAAAAAATTAAAAATACATTTTAAAAATCAAATGTTGAGCTTAAATTTGTGTTCAAACTTGCCCTTCTAAACCCACTTCACCAGCTGGGGGAGCTGCCCTGAGCTCCTGGGCAGGATCCAGCAGAAGTTTGGGGTTGCCCTACAGGGCTGTCCTGCATTTCCAGGATTCCTGGGATTGGAGGGGATGGAGCCCAGGCTGGGAGTGGTGCCTGCTTCTTTTAGAGCTTATCGATGGCTTTGGCTCCTGGCTCCATAAATTCCAGCTTTCTCATGTAAAAAATACATTTCTTGGGCTTGTTCTGCTCATGTCCCTCTGTTTCTCCTTGCAGGATTCATGAATAAAATCTTCCATCCCAACATTGACGAAGCGTGAGTAAATCCTTCCCTCAGTTTGGAGTCAATCCTCCAAAATCTCCAATCCTTTCCCATCACTTTTTTGGTTGTGTGGAGCTTCCCTGGCTGTAAAATTCCAATTTATTTTCTCTTGGGCAGAGTGGGAAGGCTGAGGTGGTTGAAGACCATAAACAGGAATAAATCAGGGCTTATCCCAAACCCTGGGCAAGGGGCTGGGGAGGAGTTTTTCAGTTCCCAGAGTGTTTTGCAGTGTTAATTCCATTTTTTCCATCTGTTCCAGGTCAGGAACTGTATGTCTAGATGTAATCAATCAAACTTGGACAGCTCTCTACGGTGAGTTGGGTGTTATGATTTCAGACCCCTTTTTGGAGCTTTTTTTCCTTTGATTTTGGGGTTTTTCTGCTGAATTGGAAACTCCTCCCTGAGCCAAGCTCTTGAGAGAAATAAGATTTTTTTACAGGTTGGGAGGTGCTGTTGCCTCTGATGCTGCAGAGTGCTTCCCATGGGCTCATTTCTGGTTAAAAATCTGCTTTCTGGAGATAAACAGGTCAATTTAAAAACCAAATCAATTTAAAATAGAACTTAAAGCTGGGATTGTTGGAAGGAACACAACTGAGTCTGTTCAAAAATGGGAATTTCAGATATTCCAGGTTTGCTTTGTGGAAAAAAACCCAGGGGAATGTGGAGATCAAATCTTTCAGGTTCTTCCCTGGAAAAACTGATTTTAGCTGGAATTCCTGGTTGGAATTCTGGAATTGCCATGTGGTGGAGGATGAGGATCACAGCCTGGATTTGCTGTGGGAGATCAGCTTCTCCTCTCCTCCACAAGAAGGATGAAAAGGAATCATTCCAGAGGTTTTGTGCTCCAGCCTTGGAGCTGCAGGGGGACACTGGCAAGGCTGAGTCACCAATCCAAGATTCCAACTCCACCTCCCAGGAAATGCAAAAGGGGAAATGATTCCTTTCCTTTTTCAATTCCTTTAAAGCAGAGCTGGCAGAGGATCTGGGTGAGACAATTCCAGCAGCAGCCAAGGTGGGAGAAACCTGGGATATCCACCAGAAAATTCCTGAGCAGCTCGTGGTGCAGTTCCTGCTCATTCCTGGGGAAGCAGCAGCTCCTCAGTGCTGGGGGTGAAATTCCTGCACAACCAGCAGGAAAACAAAATTCATCTCTTGATTCAAGTGTGGGGCACCTTCTGCTGGGACATTGAAACCACATTTGGGGGTTTGAGAGAAGGCTCCTTCCAGAAAAACTCCTTTTCCTGTGAGGCACAGGGGATTCCAGGGCTCCTGCCTCATCCTCAGGAGCCCTCAGTGGCCACAAAGAGGCTCCTGAGCCAAGGGAGGCACTGGCCCAAATTCTGCAAACTAAAATCAACTTCTTGCTGCCAGTGCCTGACTCCAGGCCCTGGGAATTGCAGCTGCCAAGGGCCAGGCAGTGCCAGGGCAGGGAACACCCACCCAGAGCACTCCTGCTGTTCCTGGGGTCCCTTTTGGGGTTCAGATCCTTCCTCCAGTGCCAGGGAACACCCACCCAGAGCACTCCTGCTGTTCCTGGGGTCCCTTTTGGGGTTCAGATCCCTTCTCCAATGCCAGGGAACACCCACCCAGAGCACTCCTGCTGAGATCCCTTTTGGGGTTCAGATCCTTCCTCCAGGGCAAGGGAACACCCACCCAGAGCACTCCTGCTGTCCCTGGGGTCCCTTTTGGGACTCCCATCCTTTCTCCAGGTGCTGCTGTGCTCCATCCCAGGAGCTCCTGTTAAACCTGGGCACCACATCCAGAGCTGGAGCCTGGAATTCTGTGGCTGCATCCCAGAGCTCGTGGAGCTCTTTGCACAGAGAGAGCACCTGGAGATCTCCTTCCCCTTTTTGGGGGAATTTCTGGGGGAGTTGAGGGCTCTGGAATTGCATTCAGCAGCTCTGTGGTGGCTCAGGAATGGGATCCAGCTTTTCTCCAGGAGCAGGGCCAGGTTGAGGTGGCCCCAGTGCTCCTGTGGGGGGTCCTGGGCTGGGCTGGGACTCCTGACCCTGACCCAGGCACAGCACACTGGTGATGCTCACCTGGCACAAGGAAACTGAGACAGCAAAGATTTCTGGAACATTCCCACGGGAATCCCCCACACCAGGAGCATTTCCAAGGAGGGATGATGGCTCAGGGCTGGTTCCTGCCCTTCCCCAGCTCTGGAGTGGGGACTTGGTGCTTCCCACGAGGGGTTTGTGCATCCCCAGTCACTCCTGGGCAGTTTCCTGCTGTGGGTGATTCCTGCTGGCACTGAGGAGATCCTGGGAGCTCTGCACACCCCCTGAATTGTTTCATTTTTGGTGCTGGTTTCTGATCATGGCAGGCTCTGGAAGAGCTTTGTGCTTTCCATGGAATCCTGGATTGTTGGGCTTGGAAGGACCTCAGAGGCTGAGCTCCAGCCCTGCTCCATGGGCAGAGAGCTTCCATTTCAATGGGGGTTGGCAGAGGTCAGGAATCCAGGGAAGGGCAGAGCACAGCACTGTTTGCTGGGAGTTTTTCCTCATTTTTCAAGGCAGTATTAAAAATCAGGAAAATCCCATCCCCCTCGTTGTTTAACCCCTGGATATCAGCATGTGTGTGCAGGGCTGAGGAGTTTGATTTGTATTTTGGATTTCACTCCCTTGATTTCCTCTCATTCCCAGAGCGTTTCCCTTGGAGTTTGTGCTGCCCTCTGGGTGTTCCAGGGTGGTTTTTGGGATGGCTGTGCCCTGGGGGTGCTGACCCCCCTGTGGTGTTTGCCTTGCAGATCTCACCAACATTTTTGAGTCGTTCCTGCCCCAGCTGCTGGCCTACCCCAACCCCATCGATCCTCTCAATGGGGACGCTGCAGCCATGTACCTCCACCGACCAGAAGAGTACAAACAGAAAATCAAAGGTGAGCCCTAATTAGCACATTTAATTAGGATTCCAGCCCAGGGAATGCTGGCTCTTTGCTGCAGGCTTTGCTTGGTTTCTCCCCTTCCATGGGATGATGTGAAGGAGGGAGGGGTGAGGTGATGCTGGGTTGGAAATTGGGAAGGCTCAGGTGTCCCAAAAGCTGGATCAGCTCTGCCACATCCCCCAGGAGAGGTTAAACCTGGAGTCACGGCTCTGGTGTGAAATCCCCGATTTTTGAGGGTAGAACTCTCAAAATTTGATTTCACTTGTGAATTATTCAGCCTCCCTTGGCAGATTGCTCTGAAAGGATTGTGGGGACTTCCTGCTCAGTACCCCAAAGTCCATTCCCTGCTTTTTCATACCAGGAAAAGGCAAAAAATTTCATCCCTTGCAGGCAAAAAATAATTTGTCAGATAAAATCTCCAGTGCCAACACTGAGAGTCCTCTGGGCTTTCATAAAAACAGCCTAGAACCCAAAAGTACCATTGGAAAAAAGCCAGAAAAACGGATAGCAGCCAAAGGGAAGCTCTGAGGACATCCTTGGGATGGAGGGACAGCCTGCTCCCCCATTGCCACCCTTGCAGGCAGCTACAGAGGATCTGCAGGGAGCTGGGAGTGCCTGGAACGTGCTCCAGGAATGGCAGAGCCCTGAGAGCAGCAGCTCCTGCCAGGATTGCGTGCCAGGGATGGGATGGATGGAGCTAAACACTCTGCCATGCCCTGGGCTGAAAAACAACCTTGGAGATGTGAACAGTGCTGCAGAGGATCCTGGCAGCCCCTGGGCTCTGGGAGAGCAAATCCAGTGGTTCATTTATTGCTGCTGCTCCTGGTGACTCCATCCCTGGGAGCACAGGGAATGTTCCTGCTGCCACGGGGAGGGGGGCACAGGCACAGAGCTGTGCCCCAGAATTGGAATTCCTCCTCCTCTCTGCTTCCTCTCTGGGAGCTTTCTTAGGGAATCTTCCTTTGGAAGGTGAGGAGCAGCTGCAGGATGGGCAGGCTGAGGTTTTGCTGGGAGCTCAGGACATCTCTGGGTCACTTGTGCCACCCCCCCGTGTCTGGAGTTGCCCTGGGGTGCCTTGGAGCACCAGGGCTGGGAGCACAGCTCCTTCCTGCTGCTCCAGGGAATCCAGGGGTGTTTTCCTGGCAGCAGTTGGTGCCATGAGGCTTCCCCTGCCTGAGCACCCTCTGTGGGAGATGCTCTGGCACTACTTAGATATTTTGAGGGTTTTTTTTTCCCTTGATGGACTGAGAATCCCAATCAATGTGACATTCAGCATGGAAACTCCTTGGAAATTTCACTTTCCCTGGGTTAAACCTTCCAAAAAACTCAGCCCAGGAGCTTTCCTGGATCAAAGGAGTGGCATTTGAAGCCTGAAGAGCTTTGAGTTGTAGCTTAGGCTGGAGGAGGCAGCAGCTTCCAGGTGGGAATGTCGCCTGGAGCAGCCAGGGACGAGGTGCTGGTGGCCTCCTGTCCTGCCTGGTGCCTGCTGTGTCTGGAAGCTCCCAGAGCTGCTGCCAGCCAGAGCTCAGGTGGATTTGGAATAAATCCCAGAGGGAATTCCTGATGTTCCCACAAAGGGGGAGTGTGCAAGGAATAACATCCTCCTTGGGATATTCCCTGGTTCCAGAGGGAGGTGAGTTCTTGGCAGCTCTGGGGAGGGAGCAGCCACCCCAAGGAGTGTTTGGGTCAGAAGGGACCTTAGAGACCATCCAGAGTGGCAGCCCTGCTGTGGGCAGGGAACCCTCCTGTGCCCCAGGGAGCTCCCAGCCCTGGCCTGGAACATTCCCCAGGATCAGGCAGCCCCAGCTTCTCTGGGCAGTGGGATCCTTCAGCATTCATGTACTTCTGGGATTTATCAGTGTTCATTTTGGTCAGCATTGATGGTAATTGATCCTGTTTGATAATATTTTTATCATTTTTATTCACAATTCTGTTTTACATGGTCAGTTTTACAAGAAATCATTTATCTGATTTATCAAATATTCCATTTATAATTTATATATTTACATGATCTATCAGTATTAATTTTTGTGATCGTTTATGGTAATTAATCCTATTTCATGATAATTTGTATTCACAATTATATTTTACATCGTTACCAATCCTATAAGAAATCATTTATCTGATTTATCAAATATACTATGTATAATTTATATATTTACATGATCTATTATTTTACATTGTTACCAATCCTATAAGAAATCATTTATCTGATTTATCAAATATTCCATTTATAATTTTTATATTTACATGATCTATCAGTATTAATTTTGTGTAATCATTTATGGTAATTGATCCTATTTCATGATAATTTGTATTCACAATTATATTTTACATCGTTACCAATCCTATAAGAAATCATTTATCTGATTTATCAAATATTCCATTTATAATTTTATATTTACATGATCTATCAGTATTAATTTTTGTGATCATTTATGGTAATAGATCCTATTTCATGATAATTTGTATTCACAATTATATTTTACATCGTTACCAATCCTATAAGAAATCATTTATCTGATTTATCAAATATCCCTCGGCTGTTGATTACCTATCCCTAAATATCCCATTTTTTGGGTTTTTTCTCCCCCATCCAGAATACATCCAGAAATATGCAACAGAAGAAGCACTAAAAGAACAGGAAGAAGGCACTGGGGACAGCTCATCTGAGAGCTCCATGTCTGACTTCTCTGAAGATGAGGCTCAGGACATGGAGTTGTAGTAGAGGAGGCCACCTGCTTTTCAGAGAGACTCTAATTTCCTAACCATGAGAAGCAGACTATAATATTCATATTTAAACAAAGCAATTTTTTTTATTACTAAACAAGGTTTTTATGAATTCTAGCATTGAGCTCTATATATATATTTATATATATGTGTATTTATATATAAATATATATATATATATATATATATCACCCTTTAGGTCTTGATTTTCTCGGTGATGTCCCTGTTCCCGAGGTGCATTAGAGCATTCCCAACATTCCATTCTGGTAGCAATATGCAGGATGCATGCCTTGAGATTTTCCATTTGGC
This sequence comes from Serinus canaria, assembly GCF_022539315.1. Classification (NCBI taxonomy): domain Eukaryota; kingdom Metazoa; phylum Chordata; class Aves; order Passeriformes; family Fringillidae; genus Serinus; species Serinus canaria. The sequence goes on along the minus strand of NC_066314.1, from coordinate 920,056 downwards.
CGAGTCAGCTTTGGTGTGCTACCAAGCAGTGCCCTGGGAGGGAGGGGACGAGCAAAAAAAAAAAAACCCCAAAATCCAACCAAGAGGTTAAAAAAAGGAAGAGGGATTTGCTGTGGGATCCAGGCTTCCACCTGAGATGTTGGTGTTTCCTCCAGGTCTAAATCCTTGGGGCTGCTCCAGGGAATAAAAGAGAGGTTTCTCTCCAGGGAGGGCAGGGCTGGAGCCTGCGGGACTCGCTGGGGATTTCAGCCGCCGCCTCCTCCCTGCCCCGGGGCTCCCGAGAGCTCTGGGTGTCCCTGCTCTGCCCGAGGAGCTGCTCCCTGCCTGGGAGGGAAGAACCCCACGGATGAGGATGCTCCTGGAGCCATGGAAGCCCAGCTCCTGCTCTGCCCCACCTCGGACCCTGCTGCCCTGCCCTGGCTCTGTCATTTGGGGGCTTTTTTCTTTCTTTCTTTTGCCCCCTCCCTCTTTTGCTGGAAATGTGGTTCAGACACCTGCCAGAGGCTGGCTGTGACCTGGGAGTTCTCCTCTGACCAGATGGATTGGCCTTGCCAGAGCTTCAGCTCCACGGAATTGTCCCCTTGGCCCGAGTCCACGAATCCATCGGTGCCCGTCTTGATTTTCCTTTTTGGGTTTTTTTATTTTTTTCCTTTTTAAATCTTTCTTTCCACCCCCTTCTGCACCAGCTTGGTTTCCATCTGCTTGTGTGTGTACAACAGGAGAAAAATTCCTGAAGAGTTAACAAAGAAAATTATCTAGGAAGAAAAAAACAACCACAAAATTTGAGCTGAATAAAAAAAAAAAAAAAAGACTAAAAAGCACCAATTGAGGAAGCAAATGAATTCACTCTTTGGTTTTTTTGTTGGTTGGTTTGGTTTTTTTTTTTTGGTTTTTTTTGGTTTTTTTTGGTTTTTTGGGTTTTTTTCCAGGATGTTTGGGAATTGGAATGTTGGATTTCTCCTGGTGTCTTGCAGCAAAGTGAGAGATTTTTTTTTTTCTTTTTTTGCTGTTGTTCCTAGAAATCTGATAAGTAAATGTCTCCTTGGGATACTTGAATTGGGATAATTGTGCATCGGAGATTGAAACTGAGATGGATTTTTAAAGCTGAATGTTACCTGCTGTTTTCTTTTGGGGATTTTTGGAGGGGTTTGGACAAGATCTTTTCATTTGTGATGCGACCTGCAGGAAGAAATCATCCCACCCTGAGCGACTCTGGAGCAGAGTTCTGAATGTCAGACTGGTACATTTGTCATTTCCCCAGAATTCTTGGCCTTTGTTTCCTTTTCCTTTCCAGCTCCACCAGCTGGGGCTGGCAGAGTCCATCCCCACCTCTGATTCATAAAGCACAATCAGTTTCTTTCACTTCTGTTGCTTTTGGGGGGAGAAAACAAAAACTCCATCAAGTCCCACTTGGCTTTGGCATGAATTTCCTTAATAAAAAAACCTACCATGAATTTCCTTTCTGTTGATTGTGGGCACCGAGCGAAGGTTTCCCTCCCCTCCTCCCCCTCCTCTCCCAGCAGTGGTGTAGGGCTGTCTCTAGTACTGTGCTGAAGTTCTCTAGCTAGCATTTGTGGCTTGTTGGAGGGTAATCTTAATTATTTAACATGTAATGATGTAATTAACTCTTATCTAGCACGTTGTTTGCTCATTAATTTGGGGAGGGAGGGGCCACGTTTAACTCGCTTTCCTGCTGCCCTGGCAGCTTTGCTTGTGCTATAAACCTTTACTTGTAGGTGCTACTTAGGAGTAGAGTCAAGTGCTGGGTGGTGATTTCAGTTTAAAAAGCTTCAAAAAAACTAGAAAAAAAACAAAAACAGAACAAACAAACAAAAAAAAAAAAGGCAACCAAAAAAAAAAAGAAATCACAATAAAAATTTGTATTTTTTCAATATTGTATAAAAATAGTGTTCTAATTCCCTCACCCCCTTCCCTTGCAGGGTTTTTCATCTCCAGCATTCCCCTCACGTGGATTTAGGGCATCCAACTGCTGGATGGGAAACACTAAGCTGGGATTCCCAAAAAAAAAAACCCCAAAACTGGGAAAGCACAGCTGGCAGTGTGAGACACAAGGGGATGGATTGGTGGAGCTTGGCCAGGCTGCTGGCTCAGCCACAAAAATGCACATTGCCAGCACTGCCCAGGCTGAGAGAAACCCCAGCCTTGTCCTGGAGGAGAAGGCAGCTGCCAGCCCTGCCTGGAGAGGTGTCCTGGCTGGGGCTGCTCCTGTGCCCCCAGACCCCGCTGCTGCTTCCCCTCCTGCATTCCCCCCTCTTCTCTTTCCACCCCAAATCTCCCTTTTCCTCCCCAAAAGAATCTTCCCCCCCACAAGAAACTTGTAAAACTTCCCCCACCCAGTCTGGATGGAGAGGTGGAGCCATGCTGGAGCCAGAGAGCTGTTTCTGATCATCCCCACCTTTCTTTTCCCATCCCCAGGGGGGTTTTCTTCTCCACCCCACAGTGGTGGCATCACCTGGGGTGAGCTCCCCGCTGCCCAACTGCCACAGCCCTTGGAGCTGCTCTGGGAGCAGCCTTTGCCTTCTCCCCCTGTTGTTTCTCCTCTTCCCCGAGGTTTTCCATGCAGGGAGAGGCTGGGTGGGCCCTGCCCACGTCCCTCTGCCCGAGCTGTCCCCCAGGGATGGCTCTGGCACGGGGAGCAGAGCTGTGCCACCAGCCTGGCCCCAACCCTCAGCTGTACCCAGGGACAGCTCCCCTTCCCTCCTCCCTGCACCTGGGATATGGTTCACAAATTCATTTTTTTATCTTTTTTTCCCTTTTTTCCCATTTTTTCCCTTCCACATCCTGCTGCCCCTTTGCAGCAGCCACGATTCCCCCTGTGCTGGGTTCCTGTCAGGTGAGAGCAGAGATCTGGGGGTGCTTTTGCCCTTGGGTTGAGTTGGCTTTTTGTTCTTTTTTCCTTTTTTCTCCTCTTTTTTCCTGCTGTTGGTAGAGTGGCACAGCTGCCTCTCCTCTGGCTAGAACCTCTCCAATAGTTGTGTATAATCCAAGAACTGTAAACTTCTTTTTTCTTTTTTAAATTCAATCTGTAGATACCTTGCCATCTGCCTGCTGTTTGGGCTGCAGGGAATGCCCAGTGCTGCACCCGGGCTCTGCCTCCCCAGGATCAGCTCCCAGAGCCCCCCCAGACCCTTCCCCACCTGGGAACCAGCTGCAGGTGATGCTGGTGAGGCTGAAGGTCTGGGAGGGCTTTTCCAGCCCCCCCAATTCCTTCTGCAGCTTTTGGGGGATGTTCTCCGTGCCCTGTGAGCTGAGTTTAGGATCTGTAGGATTTTGGGGCTGGATGAGGCTCCCCCTCCTCCATCCCCCCAGCCGTGGGTGCCGAGGTCTCCTTGCAGCCGGAGCTGTCCCAGGTGAGGCTGCCCGGGGTCCCCTCCAGCTGGGTAATTCATTAATGGATGTTAATTGGGCCTAATTGGGGGGTGATGGCTGCTGGTTTGGCTCGGAGCCGGGGAGGATTAGGGTGAGGTGAGCGGGGAAGGGCGGGAGCAACTCAGGGACCAGGGCTGGGCATGGGCCAGGGAAGGTGACAGGGCTGGCATGTCCCTTGTCCCCTCTCACCCGCTCCGGCTCCTGCAGCCGCCGCCCCACGGCTGCAGCTCAGCCCGACCTTCCTCCCCATCCTCCTCCTCTCATCCTTCCTCTCCATCCTCCTCCTCCTCCTCCCCGGCTCGGGGCTGTTTGTCACCAGCCTGGGGACACGCTGGCGGCTCTGTGCCACGCCAGTGCCACCTGCTGCCAGCGCCCGCCGGGAATGCGACACTGTCCCCGGGCCACCTCCTGCTGCCACTGTCCCCGGGCTCTGCCCGTGCCCTGCGGAGGGACGGGAGGGGGGGACAGTCCCGCGCCCCCCTCGCTGTGTCCCCTCCCTCGGGGGGCTCCAAGGGCCAGCGGGGGTGGCACTGTCGCTGTCCCCTCTGCCCGGCAGGTGGCCCCCGTGCCCCACCAGTGGCCTCCCAGTCCGCCCAGTCCAGGGCGCGGCCCTGGGTGCCCTCCCTGTCCCCCGGCAGTGCCCCCGTGGCTGCTCTGTCCCCACTGTCCCCTGCGTGCCAAGTGCCACACGCTGTCCCCCCTCGGGGCGTGGCAGTGGTTTGGAGGGTCATGTTAGGGTGATATGGGGGGACAGGGACACAGAGCTGGTGGCAGATGCTGCTCCTGCTCCCGGAGGTGTCACCCTGCCCTAGGGGCACGGTCAAAGGGCAGAGCCCTGAGCCTGGGGCTCGCCGGGATGTGGGTGACACCTCAGGGGGCTCTGGGAGCATCACTGGGGCTCTGGGTGACATTCCCACGGGGTTCCAGGTGACATTCCCATGGGGCTCCGGGTGACATTCCCACGGGATTCCAGGTGACATTCCCATGGGGCTCTGGGTGACATTCCCACGGGATTCCAGGTGACATTCCCATGGCACTCTGGCTTTTACCACCGCAGGGCTTTGGGTGTTGTCCCCAAGGGCCTTTGGGTGCTGTTCCAATGGGACTTTCGGTGTCACTCTCATTGGGCTCTGGGTGCCACCCCAAAGGGGCTTTGGGGCCATTTCCACTGGGTGCCATCCCTAAGGGATTTTGGGTGCCAGCCCATGGAGTTTTGGGTGCCATCCCCGTGGGTCTCTGGGTTTCCACAGGGCTTTGGGTGACGTCCCCGTGGAATTCTGAGGACCCTGGAGGTCTGGGTGCTCTCCCTGTGGGGTTCTGGGTGCCCTCCCAAAGGGGTTTGGGTGCCATTTCCATGGGACTCTGGCTGCTGCTCCCTTCTGGCTCTGCTTGGTGCCATCCCTGTGGGGACCTGGGTGCCACCCCCATGAAGATCTGGGTGCCATCACCATCAGGCTTTGGTAGGTGACATCCCCAGGGGTCTCTGGGTGCCACCCCAAGGGTCTGTGGTGCCACCCCTGTCAGGCTCTGGCTGGTGTCACCCCCAGGACCCCACAGCCCCTGTGACATATGGGGACCACCCAGCACTGGCAGGTGCTCAGAGCTCTGGTCCTGGGGCTGCTCCCGGTGGCAGTGTGGCATTTCCAGCCCTCCCGGCTTTGTCCCTGTGCCAGACCCCAGGACCCTCCACCCTGGGAGTCCCTCCCCAGCCTCGAGGAGCCCCAGGATCTCCCGGGGTCCTGCCCTGCCTGGCGGGTGCCGTGTGTCCATCCCCGAGCCCAGGCGGGCACCCAGACGAGTCGGGCCCCGTGCGGTGACCCCGCTGTCCCCGGGGGACACCTGAGCCGCTCGGCCGGCCCCGGCCTGGCTCGGGTTACGGCCCAATTGTTCCTCCCGCTGGAAGAAATGCCGTCAGCGCCGGCGGATCGGTGGCCATTACTAATGCATGACATTCCCGCGGGACACGGCCCGTCCCACCCCCCCGAGCCCCCCGCACCCCCGGGGAAGGGCAGGAAGGGCAGGGTGGGTGTGGGAAGGGTTTGGCTCCCTCCTCCTCCATCCAGACCCCAATTCCAGCTCTGGATGTGCCTGTCCGACGGAGCCAGCCGAGGGCTGTGGGACACGTGTGTGCCTGGCCGGAATGGTGGGGACATTCCCAGAGGGATCCCACCACTGTCCGTGTCCCAGCCCAGGAGAGCAGGAGCGCCCCTGCAGAGAGCGCTCCCAGCTCAGGGCACCTTGGGTGACAAATGTCTCCCTTTTCCCCATAACTGGTGACTCTGAACCTTTCGGAGCCGGAGCTCCTCCCTCCCTGCTTTGCTCACTCCCAATTTTTAGCCCTTTTCCCCCAGCTCTTCCCTTCATCCCGTTTTCCTCTCCCCATCCGAGTGCGGCGATGCCGAATCCAACAGCTCCAGACCAAAACCCCCAACCACTGGAGCAGGACGCTCATCCCAGCTCGAGGTGACATCCACCAGGGTGAGCCAGGACCCCCTCCCTGTCCCGGAGCTTCCACCCCATTTTGGAGCTAGGATCTCACAGAACGGGGAGGGTTTGGCCACAGAACCTTCTGGGATGGTTCCCTGGCTGCTGCAGCTCCCTGCACATCAATATTGCATCATCCTTCCATCCATCCATCCATCCCCCAGCCCTGCAGAGCCCCCGCCAGGGCGGCCGTGCCCGGGCCCCTCCACCTTCCCAGAGGCTCCTCCAGCTCCATCCATCCAAGGCCAGGCTCAGGAACACAAGAAGAGATGTAAATTTTTAAACAGGGCCATCGGCTCCGCTCGGCTTGCGCGGGACGAGGCCGCCGTGAAATTCCGGCCGCTCCTTGGTGGAGCTGAACCATTGGTGCTGCCAGGAGAGGGATGGGACCAGAGCTGAGGGCCCCATGCCCTGCTTGGGCTGGCACCGTGCAGGCCATCGGGGTGTCCCAGCTTTGGGATCATCCCTTGGCATGGGCACCTCCCCAGGAGCCTCCTTGTTTGGGGACCGTCCCACCGGTCTTGGGGACCGTCCTCAGCTGGGGCATCCCAGGAACTCAGGGACCACCGCAGGCTCTTGGGGATCATCCCAGGTTCTTTCTTGCTTGGAGACCATCCAAGGACCTTGGGGAGGGATCACCCTGGTTTCTGGGGATCATCTGGGATCCTTCCCATCTTGGGGACAGTTTTGGAGCGTCAGGAACCATCCTGGGGTCTCAGGGACCATCCCAGGCTCTTGGGGACCATCCTGGGGTCTTGAGGACCATCCTGACTTCTGGGGACCATCTGGGGTTGTTCTTTTCTTGGGGATAATCCTCGAGGCTCCAGAAGTTTCTTGAGGTCTTCAGGACCCTCTTGGGGACCATCCTTGCACCTGGGGACCATCCTGGCTCCCTCCCTACTTGAGGACCCTCCTGGAATCCTGGGAAGCATCTGCTGGGATGTAGGGACCATCCCAGGTGCTTCCCTGCATGGCAACCACCCTTGGGGGCCACCCCTGGCTCGTGGGGACCACGCCAGGTCTTGGGAACCACCAGAGGTGCCCCCAGGCTCCAGGACCACCCTGAGCTCCCTGGCTTTGGGGGCCATCCCAGGACCCTCCTTTCTCCAGCGTCACCCCGGGGTCCCACAGAGCAGCATCCCGAGCACATCCCAATCCCAGGATCCACCACCCTCACCCATCCCGGCCCCTCCTCCTCCTCCTCCTCCCCTTGCCCTTCCCTCCCCTCTCCCCCATCTCTCTCGGGGGGTTGCCCCCAGCCCAGCCCCCCTGCTCCAGGGGGTTTAACCCCCACCAAAACTCCCGGGAAGCCCCGATGGCTTCTCCCACTCTCCATCCCGGCCTGCGGCAACCCGATCCGGGTCCCAGCGGGCAGCCGGCCCCAAACTGGTCGGGCTGGTTTGCGGCGCTGGAGCCCCGCGCTGCACACGCGCCTCGGCCGGGGGGGCGGCACTGACCCCCCAGAGAGTTATATTCGTTCACATTTGTATTTTTATTTATTTATTTCTAATTTTACATACGGTTTGAACCTGCCTTATTGCGCTGGGGGAGTTTGGGGCCATTTGGGGGCGGCGCGGGGGTTTAATGTGGGGACAAGAAGCGGAATTTGGGGGGTGGGATATCATTTTAGCAGCGGGGGGGCCGGGCTGCTCCGGTAGGGACCATCCCTGCAGTGCAGCGCTGGGACACGGAGGGGACCCCTCCGGAGCCCGGGACAACCGGGAGCGCTTCCCACCCCCGGTATCCATCACGGACCCCCCCCACCCCGCACCCTCCGCGGGGGTCGCGCCCCCCGAGCCCCCCCCCCACCCCACCCCATCCCATCCCCGGCCCCTCGGGGCGGGCGGCGGCAGCTGCGCCTCTCGAGTTGCGGTGCGAGGGGGTGCGGGGGGGCTCGGGATCGGTTTCCTTCGCCCCCCCGGCCCCGAGGGGGGATGGGGGGGAGTTTCGGGAGCGGGAAACCGGATCGGCGGCGGCGGGGCGGCTCAGGTGCGCGGCTCCGGTGTCCGACAGCCGGTGAGCGGCCCCGACGGCGGCCCCGGGGCGGGACGGCACCGGCTATAAAAATGCCCCCCCAAGGGGAAGGAACCGCCGGTTGGGGCTCAGCCTTCCCCGGGCCCTGCCCGCCGCCGCCGCCGCCGCCGCCGCCGGGACGGAGCCGCCCCGAGGCCGCGGGGATGGGCGGGCACCGCCTCCACCCCACGGAGCGCAGGGAGGGATGGAGCGGGGGGGCTGCTCCGCCTGTTCAGGAGCCCCCGCTCCGTCCTCTGCCCTGGGGAGGTCCAGCCATCACCCCTGGGGCTGCCCGGAGGGGGAACGGGGGGGTACGGACCGCGCCGCCGGTCCCGCCGGGGCGGCCCCGGGGGTGGGGTGCGTGGGAGGGGGGGTGGCCCAAGGTGAGCCCGTCCCCCCCCTCCCCGCCCCGGGCCCGGCTCCACCTTCCGGGGCACCTGGGCCAATTGGGAGCCGCAGGGGGGGTCCCCCGGCCGGGCTAAGGCCGCCGCCGCCGCCGCTCCACGCCACTTGGGCGAGGGCCGGGGAGGCGGGCGGCGGCGGGGACCCCCCCGGGGGATGCGGGGTGGCGGGGGGGGGGGTCCCGAGTCCGTCCGTCCGTCCGTCCCCCCAGCCCCACGGTGACCCCCCCGTCGGGGCCCGGTGCGGCCGCCGGGAGCCGAGGCAGCAGCCGGAGCGGAGGTAAGTGCGGCCCTCGGCCCGGGGGGGTCGGGTCCTGCTGGGACCCCCCCCCGGGGCTCGGGGACCCCCCCTCGAACCGCTCCCTTCCCCCCGCGCCCACTCCCGGCGGGACCCGAGCCCGGGGCCGTGCGTTCTCCCCTCTCCCCGCTTTTCCTCGACGTGAGGGTCCCCGAACCCCTTCGGGCTGAGCCCCCCGTGCCTCACCCCCCCCTCCCGGCCCCCCATCCTGCCCGGGCTCCCCCAAACCTCTCCCGTCGGGGCGGTGTCGCAGCGGTCGCATCCCGGCGGGGCGATGCGGGTGACAACGAGATCTCTGTGCGGCCCCACCGCCCGCGGCCGCGGCTGCCCCCCGGCCCTGGGGGGGCTCTCTGGGGCTCCGGGGGTGCCTCCCCCGCCCCCCGGGTGCTGTCCGTGCCGCTCCGCGGCCCCGATGGCAGCTCCGCTGTCACAAATTGTGCCGGTAACGAAAGCCCGGCTGAGGGGGACCCCGGAACACGGGGGGGCTGCTTTGAGGGCCTGTCCAAGCCCCCCAACCCCCGGGGTGGGCACCCCCTGCCCCCCCTGCCCCGCCCGGTGCTGCGGAGCGTGGAGGGATCCTGGGGGGCTCAGGCGTGTCCCCAGTCCTGTCTGGGGACACCAAACCTCCCTCGGGGTGCCAGGGTGGGGTTCTGCCCGGGCTGGGGGCTGCTGTGGGGTGAGGAGGCGTCCCCCGGGCGCCGGGCGGGGGCCATGGCCGGTGTCTCGGGCACTGCGGCACAAATCTGCCCGGTTTGGCCCCGAATGGGCTCTCAGCTGCTCCAGCACTGTCCCTGTCCCCCTCTCTGTCTCCATCTCTGTCCCCATCTCAAGTCACATCCCCATCCTCGTCTCTACCCCTGACCAAATTTCTGTCTCTATCTCTGTCCCGTTTCCATGCCCATCTTTATCTGTCCCTGTCCCCATGCCCATCCCCGTCTCCTTCTCTTCTCCACCTCTCCTTCTCGTCTTTCTCCTGCCCATCGCCATCATCTCCATCCACGTCCCCATTCCCATCCCTGCCACTGTCCCCATCCCCATCCATCTTGTCCCTGTCCTTGTCCTTGTCCCCATCCCCATGCCATCACCATCTTGTCCTTGTCCCCATCCCCATCTTGTCCCTGTCCTTGTCCCCATCCCCATCTTGTCCTGTCCCTGTCCTTGTCCCCATCCCCACCTGGCCATTCCCATGGATGCAGCCACACGTGTCAGGGTGTCGAGGCTGGCCGGGTGCCACCCCCCCTGTCCCCTGGCAGGGCAGCCACATCCAGGAGCCACCAGGTCCGCGTCCCTCGCCGTGCCAGGGGCCGTGCCCAGGCACCATCTTGGTGCTGCCGGTGCCGTGAGCATCGCGGGTGACTCCGGTGGCCTTTTGGCTCTGGGGATGGCGTTTTGTCCCGTTGGCCCCCAAAAGGTGGCCAGAGGACCCCGATGTCCCCACTCTGAGGTCTGGGAGCCCTCGGAGGGGGCAGGGGGAGCGGGGCCGGGGGGGCCCCGGGGGGGCAACATCCGCAATGCGGCAGCTCCCAACGTCACGGGCGGCTCCGCAGAGGGGCTGGCTCAGCCCGGGCCCGGCTGCCGCAGTGGCCCTGGGCGGGGGCTGGGGACAGGGATGAGGGGGACAGGGACAAAGGGGGCACCCCGAGGCTGGTGGCAGCGGCCGGGTCCCTCCTGGCGCGGTGCCGGGGCCACGCGGGCGGCGAGGGCCGGATCGGGGCGAAGGCGTCGCCGTCAAAGTCACGCCAAGGATGGCCACGGGCTCGGCCTCGCCGCGTCCCCCGGGACCGCTGTCCCCAGGCGGCTGCGGCGCCAGGGCGGGGTCCCCCAGGTGAGGACGAGCTGTGCTCACGGGGGGCTTCTCTCCCTTTTGGCTTGCCTGGCTGAGCGCCACGGGGTTTTGGGGCTTCTCCAGGAATTTTGGGTGCTTCCCGGGGGGCGCTGCTGTTGGAGCCCCAAAGGTGGGTGCGGGCTGGGGACAGATCTGTCCCTGCTGGCGCTGACCCCTCCATGTGTGACGCTCCCAAGCCATGGGGGTGGCCGAGCCCAGCGAGCGCCGCTGCTCGTCTTTGTCCCCGTATTTGAGGCCTTGAGGGGTGTGAGGGGCCGGGGGCTGCGTCCTCGAGGGGGGTCAGCTCCCAACACCAGATCCGGGGGACCCCGAGCTCATCCCGGGCCCTCTGGGCTCCTTGGGGCCTCGGCTTTGCCACACAAAGGAGACTTTGTGCCTTCCTCCTCCTCCTCCTCCTCCGGCGCGGCCCTGGGGACGGTGTCACTGCCAGCCCGGGGTCTGCACCATCCGGGGGGGCTTTGCCACCCTCCGAGGGGGTTGCACATTTCAGGGGGGCTTGAGGCCATCCAGGGGGTCTCAACCGCTTGAGGGGATCTGCGTCCTCTTGGGTGGGCTCGTGCTTTTGGGGGATCTTCAGCAGCAAAGGGGGTTTGCAAGTTTTGGGGGGCTCGCAGCCATCTGGGGGGGTGGTATGGCATTTTGGGGGGCTCGCAGCCATCTGGGGGTTTGCAGCCATCCAGGAGGTGTGAATCCTTTTTGGGGTGTTGCAGTTTTGGAGGGTCCAAAGCCATCAAGAGTCTTCTCCAATGTTTTGGGGGGTTCTGCCATTCAGGGGGTTTGTAACCTTTCGGGGGGGTTGCAGTAGATTTTTTTGGAGGGGAATTCAAGTTGTCTGCATGCTTCAAAAGCATCCAGGGGAGGTTACAACCTTTTGGGGGTGTAACCCCCCCAGAAGGTTAAACACCTCTGTGACCATCCAGAGGGGTTTAACCTTCTGGGGGGTTGCAGCATTTGGTGGGGGTTGCAGCTGTCTGGACAGTTTGGAATTGACTGAAGGGATTGCGGCGTTCTGGGGGTTGTGGAACCACCCAGAGGCTTTGCAACATTTTGAGATCTGGGACCGTTTTGGGTGGCTTGTTGTCACCTGGGGGAGGTTGCCACATTTTGGGGGTCTGGGAGCATTTTAGGGGGTTTGCAGCCCTGCCGGGGGGTGGTGGACCTGGGGCTGGGATTCCTGGATAACCCTGCAAAGGCAGGGGCTGGGAAATGGCTTCCAGCATGCCCAAAAATCCAGCAGCTGAGCTGGGGACTGGATCCTCCCCACGGGGTGAGCGTCTCCCCTCCCTCGGCCATTCCCCAATCATTTTGCCAATCAATAACAATCGATTCCCGTTTCTCCTGCCGCCGTTCCGAGGCCGGGCCGGGGGCGTCGGGCTCCTGCTCGTGGAGGATTTGGGTGGAAATCCAGGGGAAAAAAGGGCAGGTGCGAGCTCGCTACTCCTGTTCTGTGTATGGCACTGGTAGAATTCACTGTGCAACCCCGCGGTCAGTGAATTACCATAGGGCCATAAACAGAGCAGAGAAAGACCCGCGAGCCCCGCGGGGCCGTCGCCGACGCCACCTGGCCCGTTTTGGCACTAGCACATTTTTGCTTTGATTTGTAGCTTTTGAGCAATTATGTGTAGTGCCAATATGGGAGAGGGCGGGGAGAGCAGCGCCGGGCCGGGGACGGAGCAGCGCCGGGGATTGCGGGGGGGTGCTGGGATGGGGTCCTGGGATGGGGTCCTGGGATGGGGTCCTGGAATCACCTCTGGAATTGCTGGGCCGGGGGGGGTGGTGTCCATCACACCCACGCCGTGGTGACACTGAGGGGGTGTCCATCCCAACGTGGTGTCCCAGCCCACGGGGACACCTCGGCCAGGCCGTGTCCTCGTGGTGGCCACCACGAGCAGGATGGACCCCGCACCTCCTGTCCCCCTCGCTGGGGTTGGGCCGAGCGTCCCCAGGGGGATCTGCAGCCACGCGTGGGGTTTTCTGGCCGGATGGGTGACATCATGCATTTTTCCTATTTTTTGCAGCTTTCAGGCCCGGCACGGTGGCCGCTGTCCCCGGCTGTCCCCAGGCCGGGCCTGGCTGCCCCGGGGCTGCCTTTGGCAATGGTAGAACTCACACTGGTGCGGTAGCAGGATCCGGTGGTTCTAGACTTGCCAACTACGGCCCCGGGGCACCGCCGCAGACACGACTGTCCCCCTGGTGTCCCCTGGCACACCCCTGGCACCTCCCAGCCCCCCAGGGCTCGGCTGCCGGGCTGGGAGGGCTCCGTGGGGTCCGGGGAGGGCCCCGCTCCCTCCGGTGTGGGTTTGGGGGATGCTGTGGGTGCCCTGCACACGCGGTGTGGGGGAATGGGGCTGCTGAGCTGTCCCCAGCCCCAGAGGGGAGTCTGGCATCCCAGCCCATCTCCATGGCAGGGGGAACCGGGATCTGCGGGATAGCGGTCATTGGAGCAGCGTGGCCGCGTGTCCCCGCCTGACTTCGGGCATCAAGGGCTGATCCAGCCCCGCGGGCCGGGCAGGGCCCTGCGGGGATGGGGTGAGGCCACCAGCCCCTGCCCCAGCCCCGATCCCAGCCCCGCTCCCGGATCCAGCCCCTGTTCCCGGATCCCACCCCTGTTCCCGAATCCAGCCCCCACTCCTGGATCCCACCCCCGCTCCCGGATCCCACCCCACGCCAGCCCCGTGCAGGGAGGAAACTGAGGCACGGACGAAGCCGCTGGCGGTGGCAGCCGCCCCATGTCCCCTGCCTGTCCCCAGGTCCAGGAGCGGGGGTGGTGGCAGCTTTTAGGGGCCTGGGAAGAGGAGGGGAGGGGAGCTCGGGGCTGTGCTGGGGTGGGGGCTGTGCACGCCCCTTCCCCCGAGCCGGGCCGGGCTGTGCCGGGCTGTGCCGGGCTATGTAGGGCAGCGCTGGCGATTACGGAGCTTTCGGCATTAGCCCGCGGAGATTGGATCACGCTGGATTAGGCTGCAGGCTCCAATCATCCTCCCCGTGCTGGGGGGCAGGGAGGGACAGACAGACGGACGGGTGGGGATCCCCATCACCCTGCTGGGGCAGGTGGGGGCTGTGGGGGCCCAGGTGTCCGTGTGTCTGTCTGGTTGTTCATCCGTCTGCTCGTGCAGGTAACAAACACCCAATGTCTGTGCATCCCTGCAGCCACATCCATTGGCTGTACGGATACCCATCCCCTGTCTGTCTGTCTGTCTGTCCAGGTGTGGAATCATCCATCCCTCATCCATCCATCCGTCCATCCATCCGTCCATCCATCCATCCATCCATCCATCCATCCATCCATCCATCCATCCATCCATCCATCCATCCATCCATCCATCCATCCATCCATCCATCCATCCACCAGCCTTTCCATCTCGCTGTCCATCCACCTGTCCGTCTGTCCATCCCCTGACCCATCTCCCAGTCTGTCCATCCCACCCTCACTCGGAGCGGGGCTCTGCCCTGCAGGGGGAGGATTTGGGGGGGTCAGGGGTGGAGCATCCCCAGCCCCACCCCCTGACCACACCCCCAGGAGCTCCACCCCTCCGCAGAGGCTCCGCCCCCAGGTGCAGCCGGTGCCCCCCGGGACCAGCATTCCAGGATCGGCTCCCTCCGGGGGAGCACCGCAGGACCCTCCCTCGTCCTGGCCCTTCCCAGCTGCTGCAGCCGGGCTCATCCTGAGCATCCCCTGCATTTTTGGGGTCAAATCCTGCAATTTTGCAGTTCAGGGGCCTCCCTGGGCACAGCCGTGCTGGGATGGGGGGTAGAGGCAGAAAATGCACACAAAGACCCCCCCAGTGCCTGGGGCACCCCCTGTAACAGCCAGGCTGGGGCAGGGAATGGGGGCAGCCCCCCAGTCTCTCCCAGTTTGGAATGGAGGTTACTGGTGCAGGCTCCAGCCCCCCCAGTCTCTCCCAGTTTGGGATGGAGGTTACTGGTGCAGGTGCCCCCCCAGTCTCTCCCAGTTGGGATGGAGGTTACTGGTGCAGGTGCAGCCCCCCCAGTCTCTCCCAGTTTGGGATGGAGGTTACTGGTGCAGGTGCCCCCCCAGTGTCTCCCAGTATGGGATGGAGGTTACTGGTGCAGGTGCAGCCCCCAGTCTCTCCCAGTATGGGATGGAGGTTATTGGTGCATGCTCCAGGCCCCCCAGTCTCTCCCAGTCCCAGCTGGAGGCTGTTGGTGCAGGTTCCCCCCCCCAGTCTCTCCCAGTATGGGATGGAGGTTACTGGTGCAGGTGCAGCCCCCAGTCTCTCCCAGTATGGGATGGAGGTTACTGGTGCAGGTGCCCCCCCAGTCTCTCCCAGTTTGGGATGGAGATTACTGGTGCAGGTGCCCCCCCAGTCTCTCCCAGTTTGGGATGGAGGTTACTGGTGCAGGTGCAGCCCCCAGTCTCTCCCAGTTTGGGATAGAGGTTACTGGTGCAGGTGCCCCCCCAGTCTCTCCCAGTTTGGGATGGAGGTTACTGGTGCAGGTGCCCCCCCAGTCTCTCCCAGTTTGGGATGGAGGTTACTGGTGCAGGTACAGCCCCCCCAGTCTCTCCCAGTATGGGATGGAGGTTACTGGTGCAGGTGCAGCCCCCCCAGTCTCTCCCAGTTTGGGATAGAGGTTACTGGTGCAGGTGCAGCCCCCAGTCTCTCCCAGTTTGGGATGGAGGTTACTGGTGCAGGTACAGCCCCCCCAGTCTCTCCCAGTCCCAGCTGGAGGCTGTTGCTGCAGGAGCTGCCCCAGCAGGAGGCCCTGCCCTGCTGATTAAGGCCGATTAATGAAGATTAAAAAACCTCCCAGCAGCGTCTGCCAGCCCGAGCTGCCTCCCCCGGCCCTGCTGCTGGACCCAGGGCCCCTTTGGGGCACCCCAGCCCGGCCATGGGATGTCCTGGGGTCCCCAGAGGTCCCCAGGTCACCCTCCCAGCACCTTCGATGTCCCAGGGATCCGCTCCATCTCCTGGGAATTCCCGGGAGCATCCCCAGGGAAGCAGCCCCATTGCTCCTTTCCTCCCTCTCTGGGTCCTTCCAGCTTCTCCTGCTCTTCCTCTCACCCCAGGCCACCAGGAGCCCTGCAGGAATGCCTGGATCCAGCACCCATCCTTCAATAAAGCTGCTGAAACCCATCCCTGCGTTTCCTGGCTCCTCCTTGGATCTGCATCCCAAAAAACCATCGGCCCTGGGGGTGAGAAGGGGCTGAAATGGAGGAATTCACCCCAAAATGCAGCTCAGGCCCTGTCTGGGAGCATGGGGGGAAGCTCCAGCACCCCCAGGGGTGATGCTGGAAGATGAAAATGAGATAAATTGCACCAAAAGAAAGGATTAAACCCCAAACCATCACCACGAGGTGATGCTCACCTTCTCCTCTCCAGCCCCAGCATGGGAGGGGGGAGGGACCAAAGCCCAGAGCACCCACCAGGAAGGGAGGGATGGCAAATATTCCCAAAAGTCCCCCCAGAACAGGAGCGTTGGACACCCAGGTAGACACATTTGTAACAATTTATTGAATGAGGCAATAATAGACACTGGGAAAACAAGGGGGGGTCCATGCTCTGCTATTTGCCTGGTTTTTGTCTTTTTTTTTGGGGGGGGGGGGAGGAGGACTAAAAGAACCTCATTTCATTGCCAAAGAAACACTGACTTGGAAAGCCACCGACATCTTCACAACAACGATAAAAAAATAATCATTAGAAAAGAAACCAAACCCAGAAAAGGTCCTAAACTGGAGAACCAGGACTGTCTGTGTGGAAAGATCTCCCTCCCCTCGCAAAAGGACCAAAGAACTGTGTACAAAGAACATCTGATAGGTTTGTTTCTGTGGTTTTTTCCCCCATATAAAACAAGTAAATACAAGAATCTGAAAACTCCCTCGAAGGCAGAGCCAGAAGTGGAGAACTTGAACGGCCACTTGGAAATGATGGATAAAAAACCCCCCAAAATAACCCCAAAAATTAAATCCCACGGGAAGTGCTTGCAGGGGGGGGAAGGGGTTGGGCTGGGCACGAGGGTTTGGCCCATGGGGATGCTGAGTAAAATCTGCCCCCCAAAAACACCCCACCCCACCCCAAAAGGCGTTTTGGAACCCTCCTGGGAAGGATTTTGGGGTTAAAACCGTGCTGGGAGAGGCACAGGGCAGGAGCAGGACGGGGCTGGGGGGAGAGGGGCCCCCAAAGGGAAGGGTCTCACTGGCATCCCCCCTGCAGGCAAAGCCTTTCCTGTAGGAATTGCAGGAGGAGAGGTCGGGGCTGGCAGCAGGGAATGGGATGAGGCCGAGGTGGCTCCTTGGGGGGGAAATCCTGGGAATGAGGTGGGAAAAAAGGGGGGGGGGGGGACACACAGCCAGAGCCCCTTTAGAGGCGCCTCTGCTCCGGTCTAGAGCCACGAAATAATAATAACAACAACAACAACAACAACAATAATAATAATAATAATAAAGAAAAAACCAAAAAACAACCCCAGGGATGTAAAACGGCAGGTAGGAGAGCAGAGAAGTAGGATCAGGTCTCCAGTGTGCACCAAGGGAGCCGAGCGGGCGCGGATCCTCCGCAGGCTCCGGGGAGAGCCGCATCCCTCCGGGAGGGCTCCACCCCCTGCAGTCACACATGCATTTCCTTTCTGTTAATTTTTTTTTTTTTTCTTTTTCTTCCCAGGAGAGGAGTCTTTTTTTTTTTTCCCTAAACTTTTTTTTTTTTTTTTTGTGGTTTGTTGGGGGTTTTTTTTGTTGTTTTTTTGTTTCGTTTTGTTTATCCAGGGCGGGTTTTTTTTGGAATATAAAAGTCCATATTAAAATCTTCGGTACCTAATTTGCTGTCGAGGTTGGTGCTGGCTGAGGGTGTCCGTGCTGCCCCCCAGCCTCCTCCTGCTCGATCCCACGTGGGGGAAAACGGGGCACAAAGGGTCGCTTTATTTTTATTTTTCTTTTCTTTCCAACCTCCTCAGAATCAAAGTCCCGTCACAATTTGGCTTCTCGTTCCTCCGAGAGCAGAGTGGCGCTAGAAAAATGCACTTTACACACATCCTCTGCCAGGATTTGGTTGGTTTTTTGTTGTTGTTTTTTTTTTTTTTTTTATATTTTTCTCGATTAAAAAAAAAAAAAAAAAAGAAAAAAAAAAAAAAAAAAAAAAAAAAAAAAAAAAAAGGTCAACAAAACCTTTCATTTCCAAAGCTGGGAGACTCAAATGCCACCTGATTGCATCTCTGGAGAGGCGTAAAAAACCTGCAGTGGAGGAGAGCGGGCAGGGAGCGGCTGCTGCGAGGTCACTGGTCCAGGGTCACCACCTCCACCGCCTGGCCGTCCATGGTGACAGCCGTGTCCGCGATCCGCGTGGTCACCGGCGCCATGGCCACCTGCACCGGGCCGTTCCCCTGCGCCAGGCTGGTCACCACCGTCTGGTACATGCTCACTGGGATCTGCACCAGCCCTGCGGGGACACGAGGGACACCGGGGTCAGCCAGGGCCCAGGGCTGCTCTGGGGGAGCTCTTTGGGGCTCTCCTGCTGCAGGGGGGTCCTCAGCTCTGCGAGCGCCTGGAGCTGCTGGGCTGAACCCAGAGGAGGTCCCGGAGCTGCTGCAGGGCTGGAGACCCTCAGTTCACAGGGATCCAGGCTGGGAGAGCTGGGAATGCTCCCCTGGAGAAGGGAAGGGTCCAGGGAGAGCTTCCAGCACATTCCAGGGCCTGGAGGGGCTCCAGGAGAGCTGCAGAGGGACTGGGGACAAGGCCTGCAGGGACAGGAGCCAGGGAATGGCTCCCAGTGCCAGAGGGCAGGCATGGATGGGATCTGGGCAATGAGGAATTCCTGCCTGGGCTGGAACTGCCAGAGCAGCTGGGGCTGCCCCTGCATCCCTGCAGTGTCCAAGGTTGGACAGGGTTTGGAGCAGCCTGGGAATCTTTGAAGGTGTCCCTGCCCTGGTCTGGGTTGGAACTGGATGCTCTCTAAAGTTCCTTCCCACCCAGCCCATTCCATGACTCTATCCATGAAAAGCAGCAGCCAGGAAGGGCAGTGCCCCCCAGGCTGGGTGAAGGATCTGTGCCTTGGGGGCCTCGCTGAGCTGGATCTGCCCTCCCTGGAGCCAACGGGACGGGAACAGGGATGGGATGGGCTTGAGATGGGTGGCAGCACCTTGGGGCTGTGCAGCTCCAGGGAGGGAATAAGGATGAGGAGCAAAGAAATAACATCATTTCTGGAGGAGGCACCCAGCCCAGCCATGCTTTGGGGTGGTACCGCAGGGAGCTGCTCGGCCAAACCCATCAGGCTGAGTTTTCCTGGAGGCAGGGATTGCTCCCACCCAGCCCACAGCCCACCAGGGATCCCCCACTGATGAGGAACACACTCCCCACACGTGTTTTCCACTTGATATGCCCAGAATTGGGAACTGTGGAGCTGAGGAAGGGATAAATTTGGCTTCTCCCATCCCCTGTAACTCTGCAGGTCACCCCAGCACCTCCCCACCGGTGGCACATGAGAGGATCCCATTGCTGTGCATCCATGAACCCCATTACATCCCTCTCCAACACCATTCCCTTCCTCCTGCTCCCTCTCCATCCCAGCCAGGTCCTTCTGCCCTCACAGGGACAGGGCAGTGTGGGACCAGCAAGGCCTGGCCAAGCCAAACCTGCTCCTGGCACAGCCCCAGGCTCTCACACGTGTCTGTGACACATGGAACAGGGACAGGAAAGCAATCCCTCTTTCCCAGCCCTTTCCCAGCCATGGATGGGTCCAGCAAAGCAGAAACAGCATTCCGCAGGCTGGCCCAGCTGCAGGAATGGGTCAGATGGATCACCCCTCCAGGCTGAGGATGGAGCTGGCAAAGCTCCGGGCTGGGAGGAAAACGCCGCGGTGCCAGCCAGGAAAACACCAGCCAGGGTGACAACAAAACAACGAGGCCCCTGAGGGTCACTGTGGTGTGAATGGTGGAAAGAGGTGCAGAAAACAGCAATGAGCACTTGGCAGAGCTGGGCAGGGGGATGGCAAATCCTGCAGGCTGGGAGGAGGAACTCCATCGTTCTGCTCCGGTGTTATCCCTGTGCCCAGCTCCACCTTTGCCTTGGCCAAGGGGGATTTAGACAAATGAGATCATTTAGATACTTCAGAAACTACCCACACCTCTGCTGGGGAAAAAAACCAGCTTTTTGAGGTCAACCAATCCTTCCAGCAGCAGCAGCACGGGATGGATGGCCAGCCCTGCCAGGACACCAGGGTCCTGAGCGAGGCTTTCCTGAAAAAGCAGCTCAATCCCTTTGGGCTGAGGAGAGGGAGCAGAGCTCTGCCCCGCCAAGGGCACTGGTTTGGTAACAGAGGCAGCTCCGTGTCCTTGGATAACTCTGTGTGCAGACAGGAAAGCTTAGGAGTTAATCATCCTGACCAGGTGGGTGACCCTGGTGCTGCCTCATCCCTCCCCTCGGGGTCCCAGCGCTCCAGGGGCTGGGAAGGTTCCTGATCCCCCAGCCTCAGGGGTCGTGGCCACCTTGCCCAGGCCCAGCCAAGGAGCTGGTTCCCTGCTTGGTGGCTCAGCAGCAAAGTCAGGAGGTTCCCAGCTCCCGGGGCGCTCTCTGGTCAGTGGGAATTTCAGGCCACAGAAGAAATGAGAAAACGGAGTTCAGGCTCAGCCCTGCTGAAGGCAATCTCCGAGCAGACCCCTCGGGGAACACAGCACATCCCAGTTTAGGCAAGAGCTGGAGCTCTGGCCTGGGATGCACCTCAAATCCCCGCTCCAGACCAAGAGGCCAACTAAGCCCTTGGGTTACTCGGGTTGTTAACCCAGAGGAGATCAAAGGAACAGGGACAGCGCAGGGAGCAGAGCCACCACCAGCCCCGCGGGCCACAGCGACGCTCGAGCCACCGTCCCTCCGTGCTGCCAAACGTGCCAAACCCGGGCACTGGCCAGCCCTGGGCACCCAGGGGTGTTTGGGAAGGGTGAGTTAGTTCAGCCAGGGCTCGGCCAAGCCTGGCCAGCTCCGGGAGCTCCTGGCCAGCGCGGGGAAGTCTCGGTGAGAGGCGGCGCGGACCCTGCTCTGCGTGGGATTAACGCAAATCGCCTCAGCAGATGACGTGGTGGCCCTTCCTGCCAGGGGTGGTGACAAACCAGAGCAGGAGAGGGCTGCAAAGTCTGCTGTGCATTAGAGCAGAGCCGATCGCCCTTGGGAGAGAGACGATTAAAGCACTGAGATGCTGTAATCAGGTCTGGGATTGGCCCCGCGCTGCATCTGCTCAGACCTGCGCCCTGATTAGCCCTAATCTAGCTGGCATATGTTAATCTAAAGCATGGATTTCAGACCCTTTCAATTGTATTAAAAACAGGAAATCCATTAGACAAAAAAAAACCCCAAAAACCCAACCAGCCCCAAACCAACTTCTCGAGTCTTTGGGAAATGCATTTCTGCAAAGAACGGGGAGCGGGGCCGGGAGCGCTGTGAGGAACGGGGCAGGCAGGGAATGGGATCCCACTGGAACCTGGTGAGGAACGGGGCAGGCAGGGAATGGGATCCCACTGGAACCTGGTGAGGAACGAGGCAGGCAGGGAATGGGATCCTACTGGAACCTGGTAAGGAACGGGGCAGGCAGGGAATGGGATCCTACTGGAACCTGGTGAGGAACGAGGCAGGCAGGGAATGGGATCCCACTGGAACCTGGTGAGGAACGAGGCAGGCAGGGAATGGGATCCCACTGGAACCTGGTGAGGAACGAGGCAGGCAGGGAATGGGATCCTACTGGAACCTGGTGAGGAACGAGGCAGGCAGGGAATGGGATCCCACTGGAACCTGGTGAGGAACGAGGCAGGCAGGGAATGGGATCCCACTGGAACCCGAGGCTGCTCAGAGCGGCTCCTGCCCGGGAGGGACAGCAGCAGAGGGCAGGGGTCACACACAGAGCAGCACAGACCGTGCCCAGGGGCTCCCAGGAAGGTGCAGCCTGGCTGTGCCTTGGCTTGCCTGCCATGAAGCCCCAAAACCCCTCCTGTCCTCGGCAGGGGTGAGGAGCCAGCTCCAGGCAGATGGGGAGGTGGTGGGAACCTCCTCAGCACCCTGGTGCTGGAGGGAAGAGCCCCAGAGTGGAGATGTTCCCTGAGGGAGTTCATGGCTCTGCAGGGTGGGTGTCACAAGGGACACTGCTGGGCGTGGAGGAGGAGTGGGGACACCAGCCTGGGCTCATGAAGCAGCACAGAACTATTGCTCTTGGGAGTGCTTTTATGGCACAAAATGGGAAATGCACAGGGACTTGAGCCAGCACCTTGGAGCCCCTCAGAGAGCACAGGACATTGGTTTGGAGCAAGGCAACATCACCTGGTAAGAGCCCAGAACCTCAGCTGCTGCTGCCATTGGGGATCCTTGGCTCCAGAGGCCAGGGCTGACTCTTCTTGCTCTGCTCTCTTGGGCTCCAAAGGCCCAAGTGCTGCAAGCTGTGAGCACTGCAGAGTCAGGAGTGAGGGACCTCACCAGTCCCTCAGCCCCCTGTTTCACCATCAAATGGAAAAGGCTAAAAAAAGTGGGAGTTTTCCACTGGACTTTCTTGGCTGTTGACATCCAACTCCTTCAGAGGAGTTTGTTTCCATCAGCCCTGGGGGGAAACCAGAGCAAACTGTGCTGAGCACCATCCTGCTGAAGCCTTTCGTGGGAGACACTCCTGCACCTTCTCCTTGCCCTCCTCTGGAGGCAGGGGCTGAGGAATCCAGCTGAAATTCCTGTGCCCAGGAATGCACTACAGGGCCCCAGCTCACGGGGCAGCAGACACCATCTCATCACCACGCTCCCTGCAGAGCCAGGGGTGACTTTGGAAGATGTGATGGAAGAATTCTTGTCAATGATTCAGAATGAACAGATTTTAATACACAAAAAAAAAAAGGGAAAAAAAAACCAAAAAACCAAGGCAGAAGACCTCCAAAAAATGAGATGTTTGCCCTTGGTGGGCAGCACAACAAAGGGGCACTGGGCATGCTTTGGTCTGCATTCCCAGGTGTAAATCATCAAGGCTGATGCAGGTAAGTAGGGAATAATCACCTTTTCTGATTGTCTTGCCCCCACTAAGACACGAGCTTGAAGTGCAGCATGGAAACCTGCACTTAGGGGGTGGAAAAAATCCCAGATGAGAGCTGAACATAAGGCTGGTGAAGCTCTGGAGCAGTGTCTCCATCACTGGAGGTGTTTTAGAGGGAGTAGGACTGAGGCTGGCTCAGGAAAGGGGCTGGTCCTACAGAATCCTGCAGCAAAACCCACTTCTGTCCTCACCAACTGCACTTTTGGACTCCACCTGGAGTGGTACTGCCAACTCTGCTCAGCACAAACGTTAAAGTGCCCCACAACTGATCTTTATGAGATGTTTCCTTGGACTGGGAACTTGGGTTGTGAAGATTTCAAATAAATACCCTCTTGACCACCTCCCTTCTGGGGAACTGACTGGAGGGGCCTTCAAGAGGTGGAGGAGGGGGACAACCAGTGGGCACAGGGGGTGTTTTCAGGAGGATAAACCAGTTCCTAACAAGGTCCAGCCACAGCAGCTGAAGTGAGAGCTCCCCAGGTCAGCTGACAAATCCTGAAGTGCCAAACCAAACGTGTCCCTTGAGGCACGAGGTGCTGACATGACACCACAGGAGGGATTTCACTGAAGCCAGCCTCAGAAATCAAACATTTCAGGAATGCCACCACACTCAGCAGTGACAGAGGAGCAGAAGGCATCTCTCAACATGGACACCTGGTTTGAGATAAGATGAACTGAAGGCTCAGCCCTCCATCTTTTACCAGCTCAGCTCAAGAGCATCAATGATTGACTCTGACATCTTTCAGGATGATACCTGGAAGGATTTTTCCCACCAGAAATGGCTCAGTGCCCCATCTCTGGAAGTGCCCAAGGCCAGCTTGGACAGGTCTGGGATGGTGGGAGGCGTGGCTGGAACAGGATGATCTCTGGTCCCTTCCAACCCAAGCTGGCCTGGATTCTGTGATGGTGACAAACCACAAAACCCCCGTGCAGTGATGGAAGCTCTGAGAACTTTCCAGGCTCACAAGTCACAGCTCTTCCCTACAGGACCTCTGTGCCAGCCAGGTCAAAACATGAAGGTTTCTCCACCAAATTGTCTGCCAGAAGCTGAGGTCCTCATTTGAGATCCTCCTCCATCTGTCTCTTCAGGAGCTACTCTGGTCAAAACCCCAAGAGAGAACAATTTAATGAGGCACCTGAGGCTTTGATATCGATGCTGAATCGATTCAGTTACATCATAGCCCTGACTTTTCCTTAGAAGGGAAGATAAATGCAGGAGATGAGATCCAACATTCCCATCCCTGGAGTCACTGCCTCCTTCCCTGCATCCACCACACCTCCATGGTCACATCTCATCTCTCAGGCTGTCCCTGGGGGTCACCTGCCTGCTTGACATGGTCAGTGACTCGTTTTGTCCTGAGCTTTTCAAGGAATGCCTGGGTGTGGCACTCAGGGCTGGGGGACAGAGTGGGCATTGGGCACAGCTGGGACTCGGTGGCCTTGGAGATCTTCTCCAAGCCAGCTGATCCAGTGTGGGATTCTGGCTCCTCTCCTGCTCTGCTCACTCAGGGCAGCAGGAGCTGCTGTCTCAGTGACCCCCAGAGCCACTGGTTGATCTGACACCATGGGAACGGGACAGGTCAGGAGGCAACACCACATTTACACAGCTCAATCTTCCTCCCACCCACTCAGCTTCAGCACAGGGTTGGCATTTTGCAACAAGGTGTTGTTTTAAATAAAATCCAAACATCCAAACTTGAGGTTCACCTCCAAAGCTCGCTCGGGGACCAACCTTCCTTCCCTGGCTGGGAGCACCAGCATCTTTGGGACATTCCTGGTTTCTTCCTCCCTGTGAGGAGGAAGGGGCCACGGCCTAGCCAAAATCTGAAACATCTTTGGATTAATCTCCCTTATTTCTTCCAGATCTTTTGTGGGGGCTTTGAGTTTTTGGGGTTTGTTTTGGGTGTTTAGGGAGTTTCTGGACTTCTTTGAAGGTTGCAGCACTTTGAGACAAAACCACAGGGCTGGAACTCCTGATTTACAGGAATTATCTCCTCTGGAGCCTCAGCACTTCCATGGAAAGAGGGAAATCCCAGGGAGCCAACCTGATGCCCAGACTCTTCCCTGGCACAGCAAAGACCCTCAGATGGCAGCAGTGGTGACAAACGTGTGTGTCCTTCACTGGTGACACCAGTGCCACGAGCCTGTCTTTGCAGCAAGGACAGTCCCAGGAGGAAAAAAAACTTGCAGTGATGTTTAACATGGGGAAACAATCTGAAATCCCAGGTTTTCTATTTTTTAAATGGAAAAACTCCCAAGAAAAGGGAGCTTGGGAAAAGCAGAGCAGCAGTTTGGTGTCCTGGGGGTGGATTAGCTCCACGCTTTTTGCTGTGTCTTACCTGAGGCCATCTGTCCCCTCCTGTCCCCTTCATGGGGTGGATTTAGAGCTGGAGAGCAGGCCCTGGGCATCACCTGAGGCAGAATTAAGCTGTCCCTGCTTAAGCTCAGTCCTCACCTGGACCTGCCTCTCTAGTGCTGGGTCTCCAGGGCGTGGCACCTTAAACTGGAGTCGATTTGTCACTAAGGAGAGGTGACAAGCCCAGGGAATGTGCCTGCCTGTGGGAAGGAAGGTTTTCCCTGGGCTCCAGGGCTGGGAGCTTAGAGAATAACCTGTCTAAGCCTCCGTGATGAGCTGGCTTTGGCGTGGACACACCTGAGAAGATTAGAAGTCTATCGTGGTCAATCATCCCTACACGAAACGCAGATAAAAATAGAGAAAGTCCAAACCCCCAAGGTCTGCTCCAGCTGGGCTCTGCTTCCCCCACGATCTGCTGGGTGTGTACAAAACAGGGTTATCAGTGCCAAGCTTCTCAGGAAGCAGGGAGAGGGAACACCTCAGGACAGGTCAGCCTGTTCCTCTCCTCGGGAATCAGGTGTTAAACCCACAAACGAGATTCTGAACAATCACCTCAAAGGGATCCCCGGTAGATTTTGCCAAAAATACTTTCCTGACTGCCCAGTTATGCTTTTAACATCCCCAGGGGCTCTCCCAGAGGAAGGGATGGATTCTTATCCTGCTTTTTTAAACAGATTTTAGTGTCCTGCATTTTCCACAGGTTTTTATTAATGGCTACTCTGTGAAGCACGGCAGGGCACCACCTAAAATTACAAAACCATTTTATTGCCTGAGTGATATCACCACATCCCAAAGGCATTTCAACCCCAAACAGTGCCCAGGCACAAGAACCAGACAGACAGAGCCCCTTTAACCCCGAGAAACACCAAGAGTGACCTAAAGGTCCAAGTGCAAAACCAGCTAAATCCCAACATTCCAAACTACCACCACAAAAATCCACTCACCTGATGAACCCTCTGCCACGTTCCACTTGCAACATGAATAGTCTGCTGCTAGCATGCCTGACAATGAAATGCAAGTGTAAAAGGGGAGACACTACAGCTGGAGAGGGGGATTTAGTGGGGTGGTTAATGTATTCATAGGAAATGCATCCTCTGGTTTACTGGGTGACTGCAAAAATTCAGTGCCCCCATAGAAGCAGCACCCCAGTATCAGGCAGAGCAACTGAAATGTTTCTAATTCCATCCAGAACATGGAGTGTGTAAGTGGGAGGTAAGAATAAGGCACTGGCAGATATTTTACCAACGTTTAGATGTTGAATTGGCCCAGAGAGGCCCCCTGAAGAAGCAGTGAAATCCATCACGGAGAAGCTCCGGCCACTCCAACCAAGCTCTCCGTAATTCCCACCGTGAGAGACAAACGAGGGGCAGAAACGGCTGCCAAAGTGGAATTTCCACATGTCCCAGGAGCACGAGGCCGGGAAGTTCATGGAATCCAGGCACTCCTTGAAGTTCATGGAATCCAGGAGCTCCATGTGATCCAGGCTCGGGGGGCCTGGCAGGTTTCAGCGGGGCCGCTGCCCACGGATCACATGCGGGCACATCCTACAGAGCGCTGAGCACATGGAGACATAAAGCAGCCATTGTGCTGGCAGAAAGGCAATCTGTAACCAGATAGGCCCTGGCTCCATCTAAAAGCCATTTTCCCAGCATTTTTGCTGATTTGCTCCCCAGGAGCCTTCCCTGCCACAACAGGGTGCACATTCACGGCCACCCGGCGGGTCCGATGCCTCGGGTTCTCCCCCCCTGCCCCATCAGTGCCTCTGTGCCAGGGAATTCTGTGCTCCTAACCCAACAGAGGTGGCTTCAGCCCCCCAGCAGAGCCTTTGGAGGAGGAGAATTCCTTGGGAAGGCATTTAAAGCTTTACCTTGATATGGAAAGCTGCAGCTGTGGTGATCTGCTGGAGCCTCACCTCGCACTAGGTCCTGCCCAGCTACCAGGAGGTAAGTTTGGCTTTTTACCTCAGGGGAAAATGGGCTGGAAATGCAGCCTGAAGGCTCCTGTTTTCCCTTTTCCTGAAAGCACAGCCTCCAAATCCAGCTAGAAAAGCATTCCTGCTCCAAACCAGCACATCCCCTCCTGCAGCAGCGTCCCGGGCTTTGGTGTCCACAGCCTGTCCTTTAGAGGACAAGGGACACATTTGGCACAGTTTCCCCCCAGGTAGGACCTGGCCCATCCTCAGTGAGGTAAGCAATAAATCACAGCGGAAACACGGCTCAGGTGTGGAACTTTTCATGTAAAGAGCAAGTTTTTACAGCCCACATTCCTCCTTTTTTGTCCACCACCGTCTCCTGCTGCCCGGCAGGTGAGATGGGCTCCCACCTCGCTCTCCTGGGTGTGTTTGTCCTTGGAATGCTGCTGCCTCTGGCAGATTCCTCCCTTTTAGCTCTGCACATCTGGTGCTAAAAACACAAAGTTTGGGCTCTGGCCTGGCAACTGAAGGCACAGAACTTTTGTGCTCCAGCCATCCAGGCCTGGGGGTCGGAAGCGTCCTTTGCACACCAAGAGAAAGCAACGATGGGTGCAGGGAGAGGGATGAGTTTGTTTTCCCAAAAAGGAGATTTCCAGCTGTTTTGTCCCTGTGGGTCTCCCCCTGGATGTGCAAAGTGAAGATTTGTGGCACATGGACCTGCACAGACAAAATCTGTGAGGAGAATCAAGCAGTGCAAGAGCCTGAACTGTCCCTTCCCAGGCAGACAGGACAGGTTGGAAAATGAGAGAGCTGTGGTGGTGATGGTGACTGGAGAATTCTGGTTTTATTTGCTGGGATGATTCAGGCCCGAATTTCCACTGCTCTGGTTCAGATGGGAGGTGAGGAAGCACATCTCCCACAGCAGCAAACACACAGAAACCCTAAAACCCAGCCAAGTCCAAGTCTTCATTTTCTGCTGGGTCTCAAACCTCTTATTATGTAATTCCTATTTGGAAGCGCAACTCAAACTTGATTTTTTGGGAGAACGCACCAGGAACCTCTGAGAAGGACATCATAACTCATCCATGGGTCAGAGCAAGGGGAAATGACAGGGACCAAACTCCCTGCTGGCTCTGAGTGAGCAGAAACCCCCCTGGCTGCTGATCCCTGCCACTTCAAAGGAGCTGAACATCCCCCATTGCTGCCAGCAATAAAATTCCACTTCCATTAGCTCCATGTCCACCACTTAAAGGCAGCAGTCCCACTCTGCACACCAATTAGAGCTCCCCTAATGCCTGGCAGCACAAAGCTTTGGGGTTTTTGCTTTTCCCCCCCATGGGAAGAGGTGGAAGGGAAGAGATCAGGCGGCTCAGGGGAATAGCAGAGAGCCTTTCACTGCCAGGGCTCTGCTCAAATCTGTCCTAGGCCAGAGGAACAGATGGTCCCTCCCGAGGGCTGGGCTGTGGCTTACATGGAATAAGGGATTGTCTCTGCCACTGGTGGACAATTTACTGCAGCCACAAACACCCTGCTGGTGGTTTCTGCTCGAGAAACCCAGGGATTCCACAGGTACCAAGCAAGTGCTGCCTACCTGATGCCAGGCACCTCATTCCTGCAGGGAACTGAGGGGAATTGCTGCCTGTGAGGTGCAGCAGCCCGGATCTCAGGCTAAAACCACCTGCTTTAGCTGTCATCAGCTCCTTGGACTTGTCAGCACCAGCACACGCTCACTGACCTTCCCCTGGGAGGTTTGCAAGGTTAAAATCATGGGGGAAAGGGAGGTGGGGAAGTTCAGGGATCTGAACAACAAGGGGGCAAACCCCCAGGGAAAGGAAGTTTGCTACAGTCTGTAAGCTGGGGATGGGAATAATGAACCCATGAATAATTTCAAAGCAATGCCAAGCTAGTGCTCTCTCAGTCTGTAACTTCTCCAGGGCAGAACTGAGCTTCCCTTGGGCAGATGGCACAAAGTCCATTGAGTATCCCAGGAGCAGAAGAGGGTCCACACGAGCCACCAGGAAGTGTTACCCAGGGAGAGGAATTTGTGTAACTGTGAGGGAATAAATTATGCCAAAAGACATGGAGGGTGGGAGGCAGAAGTCAAATTCAGGCTTAAAAATGCCACTCGTGGTTTTGGAAAATATTCAGAGGAAACCACCTGAGGAGAAATGGCTTTCTTAAAATTCTTGGAACCTGTTCTGCAGCTCCACGAGGGCTCCCAGGAGGAATCCTGGAAGTGCCCTGGCTTTTCAGGGATGGCTCCAGAGCCATCCAGCGGGGCTGGGCTTGCACAGCCTCTCCCAGAGTGGAGCAGGGAAAATAGGGCGATTCCCTGGAATCTTCCTGCACAGCTGTTCACCCCCCGAGGATTACTGCTGTCACATGAGCTGCTTTACAGCAAAGCCAAGCTGTCTCCATCAGCTGAGAAGGTCACTGGGAGACAGGGCCCTGCAGGGACAGACCCCTCACCCTCCTCTGCCTTCCCCAAGGGACACCAGGCTGTGGGAAGGGCGTTCCCCATGGTCACAGGACAAGGGAAGGTGGTTCTACCTCCTCCCCTCTGCTCAGCTGGACTCCACATCACAGGAGGGATGTCCCAGTGCTGAGCCACTGCTGTCCAGTGGCCAGGCTCCAAGCAAAGTGCTGGAAGCTGGAAGAGTCCTTATGGTGACAAATTTGCCCTCTCTTCCTTGGGTGCTCACCAATGTCTGGGACAAAGCCACCCAATGGTCACCAGCCAAGGGACACCAAGGTGCAGCTGCATCTCCTCAGGCTCTTGTGCAGCCTGCTGGTGCCTCAAATAACAGCCAAGGCTATCCCAGAGCAGGAAATGTCCTCCTCAATCCCAAATCTGAACATCAAGAGAGAGGGAAGAGTTTCACCTGGGAAAGCAGAAATCTGAAAGTTCAGGGCAGCCCCTCGGGAAAATTGATTAAAACCTCCATGTTCCTCACTCTGCCAGGGCTGGGCTGGTGCACAAGGAAAACCTTTCTGCTCCCAGGCTGCAGGACAGGGCTCTTTACTATGCCCCAGAGGCACAGGACAGATGGGGCTGTGCTTTTAGCCTTTAAAATCAGAGGAGATCCAATGAGGAGGATAAATCCAGGCACCGAGTGAGCCTCTGGATGTGCTCAGGAAAAAAGCAATAGAGGAACTTGGGAGGTCAGAGCCTGTTGAGGAAGCAGCTGAGGCTCTCAGAAAAGAGGAGCTGAGCACTTTTCAAGGCAAAGAAAGCCAAGAGGCACCTGGAGTTTGGAGCAGTCCGTTCAGGAAGTGGGGAACGCACATTCCAGAGAGGAGCAGGGAGAGAGGGAGCACAGAAACCACAAACGGCCCCGCAGGGAGGAAACTTTGGTGTAAAACAAAAGGTAAATGAAGAGCCAGCAAACCTCAGCCCGAGGTGCAGGCGGGGCATTTCTCCTTCCCCGGGCTGGGGGCAGAGCTCCCAGAGCCCAGCTCATTTCCTGAGATGCTCCCGCAGCAGCGACAGCTTGCTGGGATTTCAGCCAGCTTCCCATTTGGATCAGATTGCACCCTGCACCCACGGAGAGCCATTAAGGGCCCTCGGGTCACACCAGCCTCCTTCCATTCCCATTTCAGCCCTGCCCTGACCCAGGCCGGCCCGCAGCCACCAGGGCACCCCGGGGATGGCAGGAGCTGTGCCCTGCTGTCACCCACTGCTGACTGCAGCAGGCTCTGCCCTGGGGGTGCAGCCCCTCTCCATCTGCCCAGGGAATGAACTCCCCGGGTGCTGCACACAGCAGGGACATCCCCAGCCTTGCCCGTGGTGCAGCACTGTCCCTCCCCACCACGGCTGGGGATGAGGCAGGAGGCCTTGCAAGCCAAAATCTGCCAAAATCTGCACTGGGAGATGCTGCAGCTGGTGCACAGCTGTGGGGAGCACTGCCCATCCTCAGCCCCGGGCTCAGCTGGAGGAACTGCCCTGAACTCCAGGCACAAATTTAGCTCTGCTCTGGGCAGCACTCACAGGGAGGGAGAGCTGGGACCTCTCCTTGGGGTTTCTGGAGGAGCAGGATCAGCAGGGATGGTGCCAGCAGCACGAAACTGCCCTGGGATCTCTGCTGTTGAGCTGGAAGATCTGCCAGAGATGGGCTCAAAAAGCTGAGGTGGGGCTGCCACACACTGCAGACAGTTTGGGATGAGTTGTTACTGCAGGGAGAATCCACCACATGGGAATTGTATCCTGGAGAAAGGAGCAGCAAAGCAGAGCTGGTCTCGAGTTTGGCCTCATCCATGTCCACCCAGCTGTTTTCTCCTCATCCATGTCCACCCAGCTGGTTTTTTTTTTTTTCAAAAAAACCCAGCTGTTTTTTTCTGGTGGTGCCTGTGGCCCTTCCAGAAGCACCACAACCCTGTCTGGACCCCCTGAAGAAGCTCTGCTGGTCAAGCTCTGGCAAGCCTCTGACCCAGGGTAGGTTAAGCATGGAGGAGGAGGAGGAGGAGGAAGATCTGGAGAAAGGACTCAGCAGCATCTCTGATGGGTCAGGAGAGCTGCAGGGCTGGGCAGAGCTGGATTTCTGCCCCCACCTGTGCCCCTCTCCCTAAGCCCAGGGCTGTAAATAAACCAGCACCAGGCTGGAGAGGGGCAGCTTGTCAGGAGAGCAATTCCCTATCCTGGAGCTAACACTGATCCCAGAGGGTGGCACTGCTTGCAGACACCCTTCAAAAACACCTCCATCCTTTCCATCCCCATTCCTGCACTGGGAACAGTGGCAAACAAGGAAATGTTTCCTTGTGCTTCCAGATGTATTTAGGAGAAGATGCCAACTCTGCTGGCTGCCATTCCTGTCCTGCCTGGGCTCAACCACATCCAAGGATTAAAATTCCCATCTACTGCAGACACCCCAAAATATTTGCTGTGACCACAGAGCCACAGGCCCTGAGAGCCCCAGCCACCCAGAGGGGACCAGGAATGCTCAGGGCATGGCTCTCAAAGCCAGGCTGGTGGGGATTTTGACACAATAAACAGAAAAAAACCCCTCTGGAATTTAAGGTGAATGCTGCTGGTGGTGAAGTCAAATGAAAAGTCACTAAGAGATCACAGAACCATGGAATGGGTTGAGTGGGAAGGGACCTTGCAAGGGCACCCAGTGCCATGGCAGGGACACCTCCCAGTGTCCCAGGCTGCTCCAGCCCCAGTGTCCAGCCTGGCCTGGGACACTGCAGGGACACAGGGGCAGCCCCAGCTGCTCTGGCAGTTCCAGCCCAGGCAGGAATTCCTCATTGCCCAGATCCCATCCATGCCTGCCCTCTGGCACTGGGAGCCATTCCCTGGCTCCTGTCCCTGCAGGCCTTGTCCCCAGTCCCTCTGCAGCTCTCCTGGAGCCCCTCCAGGCCCTGCCAGGGGCTCTGAGCTCTCCCTGGAGCTTTGGTTTCTTGAACAGAGAGAAAAGCAGGATCCAGGGAATCCAAACCCATCCCTTCACCTGCCAAAAGGCCTCTTTTCAGCACCCACCCTGCACTGAGCAGCTCCTGCTGAAGCCACCTGAATTCCTGAGGGGCTGTGAGACGCCTGGAAAAGCATCATACAAATCCACCAAACAAAGAGGCTTCAAATCCAACCCAAAGCCACAAGGAGACCCAGCCAAGCATCAGAGTGTTCCCAGCCAGACTGAGTAATTCCTGGTTTTGGAAAGAAGTGTCACCATGAAAATTGTGGGATTTAACAAAAAACAAATGGGATCCATCAAATATGAAACTTCCCAACATGACATTCAGAAGACAGTGTCAAATCATCTGAATTTTCCAAGGGAAATTCAGGATCAGCCAAAAGAACTTCAGCTTCCTGATAGCACAGCAAAGACAGGAACTGCTTTAGGTCGTCAGACCTGCTTTAAATTCTTGCACCAGCCAACAGGCAGCTCCTCTTTCAAAATTTATGGCTAAAGAAGAAATCCTGGCCAGCCTGGAGTCGCTAGCAGCGCTGCTCCCTTCCCTCTTGCAGCCCAGAACAAAAGGGAACATATTGCAACTGTGCTGAGAGAGGAGGGCTGCTGTCTATTGCTTTAAATGTAATGGTAATGCCCTGTAATCAGCTTTAATTTTTAAACAGACCCAGCCCTCCTGTCCATTTCCCCTAATTCAGGACACGTGGAAGGTAAATGGCCTGTGCTTAAAGCAGGCCAGCCTGGGCTGTGACAGCTGGGGAGCCTGGCAGGCTCAACTGCCTGATCACAGCAAGGCATGGCAGAACTCACCAGGGCAGGGGAGGTGCTGGGGATGCTGTGGGGTCAGGGAGAAGCCAGGAGACAAGGCCAGACAGGGCAGGGCTCACTTTGGGGCTGGCAGCTCCCCGAGACCGGCAGGAGTGGGAGAAATGGTGGAAGGGATGGAGGTGTCCAAGGAAAGGCTTTGGATGAGCCCCTCCCTGCCCCAGGGAAGGGGCTCCCTTTGGGATCCTGGGAACTCTGGCATGGACACGCTGAGCAGGGACAGCATCAGGAGCTGAGTCACTCCTGGGGCCTCCCCAGGGTGCTGCCTGCTCCCTCTGGGCTCTCAAAGAGCAGCCTGGAGACTTCACGTGAGACTTGGACACAGAACAGGGGCACAAAACCACCCGGGAGGCTCCTTGTGCTCCTCAGGCAC
The DNA here is from genome assembly GCF_022539315.1 of Serinus canaria. Taxonomy (NCBI): domain Eukaryota; kingdom Metazoa; phylum Chordata; class Aves; order Passeriformes; family Fringillidae; genus Serinus; species Serinus canaria. The sequence continues at coordinate 886,751 of NC_066314.1, read as the reverse complement.
TTGGTGAAGAGGAGAGAGCCCTTGGGACATCCAGAGTGCTCGTCATGTCAAAATATCCCCAAGAATCATGGAATGGTTTGGGCTGGAAGGGATCTTGAGGATCCAGCTCCAACCCCCTGCCATGGCAGGGACACCTCCCATTGTCCCAGGCTGCTCCAAGGCCTTTCCAACCTGGCCCTGGACATTCCAGGGATCCAGAGGCAGCCACAGCTCCTCTGGGCACCCTGTGCCAGGGCCTCCCCCCTGGTCCCAGCCTGGAATTCCTTCCCAAAATCCCCTGTGACAGTGGGAAGCCCTTCCTGTAAGCCTCACTCCTGTAAATCCCCATTCCTCACCGGAAGGTCTCCCTGCAGCCTTCTCTTCTCCAGGCCAAATACAGACAATAAAATGAGGATTTTTCTCCCCCAAAAGACCAGACTGTCCCCAGAAATGACCATTGTGTGTTCCCACCAAGGAAGGCCAAAGGAATCCTCCTCCAGCCCCTGCTGGGCTGAGCGGGGCTGGTTCCACCCCACACCTGAACGGCACCGGAGGGGGAAGCTCCGGCCACGGATGTGGGGCAGGAGGGGCTATTTTTAACCCCGTTGGTGGGCAGACAAATCCTAATCGCCAGCGGCAGCCTCATCAGCAGGGCCAGGATGTCAGAGCAAAGCCGGCGGTGGCAGTGAGTGCCAGCCCTGTCACGGGGACAGCGGCGGGATTAGCGGGGCCACCAGCCAGCAGCGCAAACGCCACCACCGGGGGGCTTCAGAGGGCACGGCAGGGTGTGCCAGGGGGGCACACACAGCCCTTGGGGGCTGGGCATGTCCTGGCTCTCCTGCTGCTGGCAAAGAGCTGGGGCTGGTGCCCCAAAATGCCAGCGGGGCATTCCTGCTCACAGCCAGCAGAGCCAGAGGCTGGCAGTGTTGGTTTTCCCAGCTTTTACAGAGATGGGGCAGTTTGAAGATATTTTATTCTATTTTCACTTTTGATGAATAGTGAGGTATGAGATGTAAAACTCAGTGCTATTCCATCAGAAGCTAACCTGGGTTTTGGTTCCAATACCTTGTAAATGCTTTTCAGCCTTTTGCCACACAATGCTGCTGCTCCTTCTAACACCACTCACTCAGTTTTACCCATCTTGATAAAAACTAAAAAAACCAACAACAGGGAATGGGGGTGGCCACAGGATGCAGCAGGAACCCCCTCTCTACAGGGCACACACAGGGGAGTGAGTGTCCTTGGAATCATGGAATCATTAAGGCTGGAAAACACTTCCCAGATGGAGTCCCACCATCCCCAGCACTGCCAAGGCCACCACTGCCCCATGTCCCCAAGTGCCACATCCACGGGGCTTTGAAATCCCAACAGGGATGGGACTCCAAACCTCCCTGAGCAGCTGTGTCAGGGCTGCATAGCCCTTTCCAGGAAGGAATTTCCCCAGATCCCCCCTGAGGCTGCCCAGGCCCAGTCTGGGGCTGTTCCCTCTCCTCCTGTCCCCGTTCCCTGGAGCACAGCCTGACCCCACATCCCCAAGTGCCACATCCACACAGCTTTGAAACCCCCCCAAGGATGGAGACTCCACCCCTGCCCTGTTCCAGTCCCTGACAGGAGAGGAATTTCAGTGCCTTTCAGTGAGGAATGGTTTTCCTCATATCCTGAAGCTCCCTGATGCAATGTGAGGCCGTTTCCTCTGGCCTTGCCGCTTGTTCCCTGGAGAAGAGACCCCGACCCAACACAGATGAAACTCCTTTGAACTGAGGTTTATGCCAAGGGATTTCACCCAGAGCCCAACAGCTCAGTTGCTGACAATTATTCATTGATACACAGCAATTTGTCCTCTAGGAAACACCTCTCCCTGTTCCTGGAGCTGCTCAGCAAACCCAGGAATTCACTCTTCTGCTCTCCTTGCTGGCTTCTCTTCTACCCTTTCTCATCTGAAACACACCTGCAAAAATTATTTTCCTCACCTTTCCTTCAGACTGGGATTAAATCCTACCTGTTTCAGGGAAAACCTTCATAAAAAAATTCTGTTCCCACCAGGGAGGCCCTACAAAAAGCTTGACTCTTTCCTTCCTGTCCTCCTGGATGCAAACATGCTGATCTGCACTTTGCCAAGCTGCTAGCGACTCATTTGGCTCCATCTTCCCTAAAAAGGAGATCCAACAGGAAAAACATAAAATACTCCTTTTTAAAAGGTGACATTTGCAGCCCCTAAGCCTCCCCCCATGAACTGTATCAATGTTTTTCTCATGTGAAAAAGCCACCAGCTCCCAGTGGCTCCGTGCTCCTCCCTGTCCTGAGGCATCCCAAAGCAAGGACAGGGATCCCAAACCTGTGCTGGGCTCTCCCACCTGTGTTCCTGCTCTCTGGGAAACACACACAGCACAGGGAACAGGATCCCAGCCCTGCCTTTCCCTCCTGGGGGTGTTCTCACCTGCAGGCAGAGCTGCAGGAGCTGCCAGAGGAGCGTTCCCATTTCCCACCTGCACGGCCCAGGCTGGGCACAGCTCCCCACCCGCTGACTTTGGGGGGGAAGCTCAGCAGCCTCGCCCAGAACTGAAGCTTTTCCAGCATTTAAAGCTCTTGCCAGGTGGAAATCACCACCTGGAGCAGCAGTTCTGTGTGGCACTGTCACCCCAAACCCCGCTGAGGCTCCTTTATCCTGCTCATGTTGGAGTCCTGCATGCTGAGAACTTGAAACTTTCTGTGCTGAAGGGCACAGAGCCACAAGAAAATGCTGTATTTGACCTGAGGCTGTGGAGAAAACTTCCAAAATTGATGGACAGCACTATGGGTCTGTAGTTTGATTAGAAGTCTGTAATATCACAGCATAGAAAACTTAGAGTTGAAGGTTTTAAAACACAACAATATATATGGGGCAAGATAGAAGTTTTAGGGCAGTTGCTCTTCTTCACCTTCTTCTCCATAAGTTTAAGTAGTATTTTGTAATTGGACAAAAAATTCTCCATTGTGGACTTTGAGTGATTAGTTATTAAGTTAAAAGTAAAAATAATTTAGGTGTCATTTCCTAATTGGATAATTTAGCCTTAAAAGACCTCGAATAAAAAGATTGTTGGCCATTTTGTAGCTTGTTAGTAGAATGCTGTAGAACTCACCACTTGTAATAGAAATAAGGAATAATAAACACCTAAATCTGAACACAAAATATCATCTCAAGAGCTTCAATCCCAGCCTTGAGAGAAGCAGGAAAAAGAAGCCAAAAGCCAACAGCACTGATGCCTCCTTCCCGGGCTGGTGGAAGCAGGGAGCTCTCTAATCCCCCCTGCCCACGTCAGACCCTAATGCTCCTCACAGATCCTGGCTCAGCCCAGCCCTGAGCACGGCCCCCTGTGCCTGTGTGGAGAGCAGGATTGGGTTTTTGGGATGGAGAAGGGCAGGACTCGGGGTGGGCTCCTCTCAGTGCCCCCTTTTGTGCTCTCAGGAGCATCTCCAGCAGCACAGGGAGGAGATCCAGCAGGAGATCCAGCAGGAAAATCCCCTTTGGGGACAGGAAAACAGCAGCCAAGGAGGACAAGCAGGATCCACTGGATCTCTGGCTGGGCCAAGCCACGGTCTGTGAAATTAATTCCCTGCTTATGGCTTGATCCCACATCCTCCACAGCCTCTTCCTTCCCAACTCTTCCCACTGCTCCTCATTCCAACTCTTCCCATTATTCCTCATTTGAATCCCAGCAGGATCTGGAGCGTTCCACTCCCCTCACCTTCCACAGCAGCCCGGGCAGGGCTGGGAGCTGCCCTGCCCCTCCCGGGCAGCCCTGCGGGCACGGCCCCGCCAGGAGCCTCATCAATATTTCAGCGGGCAGCCGGGAAGCCCTGGCAGCGCTCAGGGCCCCGCGATCGATGGCAAACAAAGGGCTGGGAGGAGGAGGCTGCTCCAGCCCGGCACCGGCACCGCTCCTTCTGAGCTCCTCTCTCGCTCCAAAAGCAGCTCCAGGGCACGGAGTTTTTCTCATTTCCCAGCATTTCCAGGGACTGGTGCTGCCTCACTCTATCCCTCTGTTCAATACCAACCACTTAGGAACAAAACCAGCTGAGGCTCCAAGTGCAGGGTCACCGGTTCCTGCATCCCCACCCGGAGCAGATGCTCCTGAGGAGCAGGAAAATGCACTTAGCTGCTTTGACACTGCATGGGAGCAGGAGATCTTGTTTCCTTCAGCTGGGAATGGAACAGATCACAAGATTATCCACAGCCCTTTCGCAGTGCAGCCACGTTCCTGGGCTCCCTGCAAGATAGCCAGCCCTAGAGTCCAACATCTCCAGGAATATTCAGAGCTCTCCTCTTTTTAGCCATCCTGGCTGTCTTGTATTGTTATTATTATTCAGATAATTCCAGAGAAGGGATGGGAAAAATGCCTTTGGATGGCTAATGAAACACCTTGCCTGACCTCCAGAAATTTTCATAGAAATCATGGAATGGTTTGGGTTGGAAGGGAGTTAAAGATCATGGTGTTCCTTCCATGGGGACACCTTCCACCATCCCAGGTTGTTCCAAACCTGGCCCACCTGGCCTTGGACACTCCCAGGGATGGGGAGTCAAACTATCTCCTTTGCCTTACCAATAAGATGGAGATAAATTTCTATCCTACCCTTCCAGAGAAGTTTTTTTCCTCAGAAAAGTCCTGCAGAAGGGTCAGAGCATTCCCAGAGAGAAGCATTTATTGGGAATATCAGCAAATCAAGACCTTGCAAGCAGCAGCGAGAAGGGGGAATTTGCTGGTTAGGAGCATTCTGGCTCTGGCAGTTGTTTTCCCACTCCCAACTCCATCTCCTCTGGACAGAAGGGCACAGAGTGGATTTTTCCTGCTGCATCCATCAAATGGTGTCCAGGAGGATGCTCCCACTCCCACCCTGGCTACGGAGATAAATCCTGCCGGCAGTGAAATCCATCTGCTCTGCCTCCCCAGCCAGAGACAGCAGCAATGGATACCAGCATCTCCTCCATCCCTGGGGGAAATCTATTAGCTGGTTACATAAGGAACCACGGAGCTTCCAAGGACTCCAAAGCCCTTCCCCTTAATACCACCGGAGATTAGAGCAAATCGAAGGAGAGTGGAAAGCAGGAGAGGGGCTGTGGGCGAGGCTGTGCTCACAGGAAAATGCTGCAGCCTCTCCTCTTAATGCACTCTAAATCCCATCTGATTTCCAACTCGGCTGCTAGGAACAAAAAAAAAAAGGAGAAAAAAAGAAAGAAAAAAAAATAGCCCAGCCTGTATTGAAATGATGTCAATGCTGGGAGAGTGAGGTGGAGTGATTCAGGGAGGGTGTGGAGAAGGGGAGTTTTTGGGGAAGCATCCAGAGGAATCCAGACTGTGAATGCATTTTGGAAGCAGAGCAGAAGGAGCCAGGGGTGAGGATCTGCTTTTCCAAATCTGATTAGTTGCTGGTTTTGAGCATCCAGGGTCAGATCCTGCCTCTGATAAACACACAGCACTTATCGCCCTCACGCCAGGCTGCCGGCACAATAAACACAATCCTGCTCTTCCCTCGGTGCCAGATGCATCCCCAGCTCCGGGGACAGGGATTTCCCTTCATTTCTGCTCCCTCTTCAGGCTGGCTGACTCCACAGCAAGGGAACCAAACCAGCTCCGAGTCAAATTCCTCTCCCCTCCTCTGACGTTTCACACGGAGCTGCTGGCTGGATGAGGATTCCCATGGCAGGCAGCTCCCACCTGAGCAGGTTTCTGCTTTCATGCAGAGTGACAGTTCTGCCACCCAGCCACACGTGCTTGGCCCCTCTTGGACAATTCCTGTCCAAACAGCCCCAGCCTCGAGGTGAGGTTCCTTTACAGCTTTACCCTTTGTGCCCTTTTCCGGCTGATTTTGACACTCCTCCTTCCACCAACCCAAACAACCTCCTTGGGTAATTCCATACCAACCGGTCTGAGCTTGGAAATGATCCCAGAGTCAGGCTGGAAAAGACCTCTGGGACCACTGAATCCAACCTATGAGCCAACACCAAGGCATTCAGTGCCACGTCCAGGTGTTCCTTAAACACCTCCAGGGTCAGGCAGCAGCACAGGACAATTGGAGGCAGAGGATGAGCCCCAACGAGGCACATTTTCATATTCCATTCATCCCTTGAACTGGATTTTACGGATTTATGGTTTAATTTCTAGTTGGAAGAGCTGCAAAAGTCACCAGACTTGGCAGAAGGCTTAGAACTGGTGAGAAATGCTACAGAGAATCCCTGGAATCAAGAGATCAACTGTGGTGGGAAGATGGAAAATGAAGCAGGAGGAAAATGACCTGAGGCTGACTCAAGAACAGCCACCAAGCATAGGAAAAAGCCTTGAGAAGGGCAGGAAGAAAGTAATAAAATGTTGGTTGAAGAGTTCTGGAGATGAGTTTGTTATGGCACCAGCTAATTGTGTTAATTGATCAAGGCTGGTCCTTCCTGTGCTGGGCACAGACACACACCACGGAGCAGTTTGCCCAAAAAAACCTAAGGATATAGAGCCAGATGGCACAGGAGGGAAAGATCAGAGCCACCAGCACCATGGGAGCAAAGAAGGAGTTAATGCTCCCAGTCCACCCTGAGGTTAAAACTCACAACTGGTCAGTGAGCCCCTGAGGGAGGGAGGAGTATCTTACCACCCAAACTGTGCCACTTCAGTAAAAAGAGAGGAAAAGGCCGTTTTTAAGAGTCTAAATAAAAAAAGCTACAACAAAACCTTTGCAGAGGCCTTACCATTGGCATCCTGGACTCCTGTGAGTGCTCCCACTGCTGCTGCAGTTTCCCCAGACAGGACAATCTGTCCCCCTCCCTGAAGGGTGGCCTCGGCCAGCGTGGCTACGGCGTGGGCAGCGGCTTCACTGCAGGGGGGAGACAAGGGTTAGGGACAGCAGAGGAACAAATAAAACAACATAAAACTCCATTTCAAGCAGCAAACACCCACCAGGAGAGCAGCCCAGAGCAGAGGGACTCAGAAGTGCTGCACAGCAGGAAATCAGCACTGCAGGAGGGATGGGTGGGAAGAAGCTGCCTCTGGTGGATTTGTTCAGGTCCCTTAGAACAGCCCTGTGCTCTCCCCTTCACCTGGGACTTGGGTAGAACTTTGGGACAGTTCCACGTGGCTCCTCCCTGCCTCTGCATTCAGGTATCAGACTTTAGGCCCTGGCACATCCTGGGGCTCTGCAGATTTCAGAGCTCTCCCTTCTGCCCCTCCACCCCGCCCTGCTGCCATGCCCAGCATCACCAGCTCTGCCTTCAGCTCCTCCCCAGCCAAGTGGCTCAATAATTCTTTTGAATGAGCTTTATTTTCCAGCAGAGTGCTCTTAAATTTCTTCACATGATGAAGAAATTCTTACAATTCTTCGTTTGATGAGCCCAGGCCCAAAAGCCCTGCAAAGGTACCCAAGGAGTTCCAGAACAGGGATGGGGTAAGGAAAGAAGGAAAAGAAGCTGGGACTGCCTCCACCAAGGCTGAGCTGCTGAGATTCTACAGCTAAAAGGGTGTGAAAAGAACTTAAACCCATCCAGCTCCAGGGCAGGGACACCTTCCCTAAGCCAGGTGAGCCCACTCAGCCTTCTTGGTGCCTTTGAGAGATTTCCTGCAGCAGCTGCAAAGTGCTCCAAGGTTGTTGGATCAAGCCTTTTTTTGACCCAGAGATGGGGTGGTTTTGTGGTGAGGCAATACAGATGTAATAATAATAATAATAATAATAATAATAATAATAATAATAATAATAATATAATAATAATAATAATAATAATAATAATAATAATAATAACTAGTATTATATTTTATTATTTATATTATATATATGGGGTGGTTTTGTGAGTGAGGCAATACAGATGTTATAATTATATATAATAATATATATAATATATCATATACAATAATATAGTATATTATACATATAATTATATATATTATATATATGGGGTGGTTTTGTGGGTGGGACAATACAGATGTAATTATATATATCTATTATATATAATAATGGATATAATATATAATATACTATATAATAATATAGTATATAACATCTATAATTCTATATTATCTATATACGGGGTGGTTTTGTGGGTGGGACAATACAGATGTTATAATTCACACTGTTACAATCAGAAACTCCTTCTCAGTTCTAATCCATTCTAAATCTTAGCCTATCAGCTTTTACTATCCTATGCTGTAAATGCTTTAAAGCTAATCATCTAAAGTTCCATTCTCATAGATCTTACTACAATACTGGGATATAACTGCTCAGAGTTATATTCTTCTAAAATACCTAGTCTTATTTACAAAACCATCCTTTAAAACTTATTTTTCACTCCATTTCTCCCCTACCAAGGTTTATCCTGTTCCATAGCATTTCTAAATCAGGTTTACATACAAACACACACTAGGAGAGCCTCCTGTCAAACTTTAAGAATTCTCTCCACTTCATTTCCCACTGTTCCAGCCAGGGCTGGGATGGGAGCAGGGTTTGTGGCCAGCAAAGCTGCTCTGTGCTGTCTCACAGCAGCCCTGCTGGGAGAAGTGCAGTGACAGCTATTTAGGCAGGGATGTGCCCAATCCTTGCCCTCCTGCACCCTCCCAGCTTCCCAGAGTCTGCAGCTGGACCATCAGCTCTGATCTGTCTCCAATCCCCTCTGAAACCCATCCACACTTTTTGCTTCCCAGCATCCTGGAGCAAAGAGTTCCCCATTTAATTAGAAGGAAAAATTGCATTATGGTGCTTCAAAAACTCCTGGCTGGGCGGCCCTTTAGTCTGATACTGTGAGAAACAGAAATAAAACTTCTCCTTTCTTCTTTTCCTCGTGGTTTCCCACATTTCCAGTGATCTCCTTCCCACAGCCCCCTGGGGCATGGATCATTCCTGGGGTTTGCTCAGTCTCTTCTGTTTGAGTGGTGAGCACTTCCCACACTGTCCAAGATGTGAAAGCACCATCAGTTTCTCCTAATCCTGGCTTGCCCTTACTGCCTCTCCTGACAATTTCTAATATTCAATTGATTTTGACAATATCTGCTCAGAAGTGGTAAAACATTCCTGAAGTCAAATTTCCTACCAAATCTTACCTGAATTAGGCAAAAAAACCCCAAAAGGATTTCCTTCAGCTTCCCCATGGATGCTCTCCCTCTGCTCATTCTCTGCTTGACCAATTCACTCAAATATTTTCCAGCTATTTTCCCATATTTTTTCATCTCTTCCCTCATTTCCTGCTTAGATGCCAAACACTTTCCTACTGCATCTACTCAGGGTGGATTTTCAGTCCTCAGCAGCCCCTCTGTGTCTCAGAGCAGCTCTTAAACACTTGGAGAGAACCAGAATATTTTCTTGCCTGGCTTCCCTCCTCCCCTTGGCACCTCCTTCTCCTCCAGGAGCTCTGGGAAGGCATTTTCCCTGCAGGAAGGCCCAGGGCAGCCCAGCAAACCTGGCATCAGGTGTAACCCCATGCCCAGCCTTCCCACTTCTAAAAAAAAATCCATGGAGGGAAATCCGGAATCCTGGAATGTGCAGGATAAAATCCTGCAGGCTGGATTTGGGGAGATGGGGCTTGTTCCTGGAACTGCAGTGTCCTGAAAAGATCATTTGGTTTTGAAAGGGAATTTTACAGGGAAATATTAGTAAAAAAAAGCCTGTTTGAGCAACCTCATAGAGCAGACAAGAAATATCTGAAGGACCCAAATCTGCATCATAAAGAGCAGAAACAGTTCTAGGTGTGTTTGGAATTCAGTTCCAACAGAGATTTAGGAGCAAACTGGGATCAAAGTGATTCCTTCAGCAATTTCTGGATGCAATTTCAAGGTCTTGGAGCTTTATTGCAGCCACCATCAGTGTGGTCTGGTGCCCTGTTCCACCCCTGGCTGCACAGCCAACAGCCTCTAACCAGGATCCTGGTTTGGATGAGGGAAATTCCTGTCCACACCTCAGCGGTGGGAAAGCTCCTTCACTGCTGTGCTGTGATTTCCTGTCCCTCAGGGAGTGCCACAGCCATTTCCAGGCTTTAGGAACAGCAGGATGAGTTTAGGCAGCTCAGCAGAGCTGAGCAAAGATATTTCATCCTGCTGGACGGACCTGTGGGGCTGCACCTCAGATCTTGCTAACCTGAGTGCAGCCAAAAACCCTAACAACCACTGCAGCTCCTTCAGAAAGATTGGGGGGAAAAACCCCAAAACCAGTGGGCAGTGGAGGAAACTCTGCTTCTGCCCAGAGCAGGGATCAGGAGCTGTCCTGCACCACCAGCCGCCGCAGGAACCCGCTGAGGAAAAGCCTCTCCCAGCACTGAACAGGGTGAACTCTGTCCCATCAGAAGCAAACCCAGGCAGGAGATGCCAGGCTCAGGTTGAGGCAGCTGTGCCCTCTCCAGGTACCTGTTGAGTGCCATGGTGACAGTGGCTCCCTGCTGCATCTCCTGCGACGCCGCCACCGCCGCCTCGGCTAACGAGGCCACCGCCTGCGTGGCCTCCGAGGCCTGCGTCGTCTGGATGGTCATCTCCCCTCCCTGCAGCGTGGCCCAGTTCTGCTCCACCTGCAGGGAACACAGCACAGCCTGTGGGACCAGAGCACCCCTCCAGGGGTGGCTGCTTCCCCAGAAGAGAAACGGATGGGTTTGGCAGAGTCCTGCAGAGTCCGGCTCTGGGAGCGGGAAGAGGGAGGGAGGCTGGGATCCAGCTGAGGATGGGCTGGGCTCTGCAGCCCTGCATCAGCCATGAGGCTCACAGGGCATAAAGATCCAGAAAAGTTCTCAAAAGTGCAAAAATCACAGAATTCACAGAATGACCAGGTTGGGAGAGACCTTCAAGCCCAAAGAGTCCAGCCCAAGGGCTCAGCCAGAGCCTGGCACCCAGTGCCACATCCAGGCTGGTCAAACACCCCCAGGGATGGGCACTGCACGCCCTCCCCGGGCAGCCATGGCAGAACTTTCTCCCCCTTGCTGGAAAAGCTTTTTCCTGCTCTCCAGCCTGGATTTGCCCTGGCCCAGCTCGGGGCTGTGAGCTCTGGCTGTGTCAGTGCTGCTGGAGACAGAGCCCAGCCCAGCTGGGCACAGGCACCTTTCAGGAGTGCAGGGAGGGCTGGGGGCAGCCCTGAGTCTCCTTTGCTGCAGGCTGAGCACCCCCAGCTCCCCCAGGGGCTCCTCGCAGGGTTTGTGCTCCCAGCCCTTCCAAATCCCTCTTGACCTGCCAAATCCTCAACAAAGCAGGGCAGTGGTGGTGTTGTACCTGGATCACTGCCTGCCAGCCTGGGCTGTTCATTAATTAGCTGTGTTTAATGGCCATCAATTAAAACACAAGTTCCACCTCCCCATGAGGAAGAACTTCCTCCCTTCCTCCCTCCCTTCCACGGAGAGTGGCAGAGCTCTGGAACAGCTGCCCAGGGAAGCTGTGGAGTCTCTCTGTCTGGAGACATCCCAAAGCCACCTGGATGTGACCCAGTGTCACCTGCTCTGGGTGAGCCTGCCTTGGACTGGATGATTCCCAAAGGTCCCTTCCAGCCCCAGCTGTTCTGGAATTCTGTGTTCCTGCAGGGCTGGAGCCCCAGCACAGATCACACCCCCCAGGGAAATGAGCTGAGTTTTCCTCCCTGTTTCTCTTTGCACTTTTTGGGTCTGGTCCATGTTCCCATCCAGGATTTATCTGGACAGCCCCTGTGACCTCGGATGGGACTGAGCCATTTTGCTTAATAAAAGATGATGGTGGCTGGAAATGTTCATTTATCTCAGGTATTTAACATTCCCTAACTCCAGACATTCCCAGAGATAATTTCCATATTACCTGAAGTTCACCCAGCTGCTCATTTTCCCCCCTATTTCCATGTGGAGCTTCACAGCTGGTGGGATAATGATTATATGGGCACAAAATCCATCAGGATGAGAACTCAAAACACACTTTGGTCCAAAACAGCAGAGGATCTGCTGACAAATCCTACTGGCTGCTTTGCAAGCTGGAGCTCTCCCTCCACCTCCCATCCCCATAAACATTTTAGGACACTCCCCAAGTTCTGAAACAAAAATAAAAATGTTGTAGGGGGTGATGAAAACAACACCTCAATTGGTTGGATGGAGATGGTTAAAAAATCCACAAAATCAGAGGTGATCTGAGGCTCAAAGTCAAATTTTGCAGGAGGAAACTTTGCTGCCTTTGGGGAAAGGGATCCCAGCACAGGATGGAGAGGGAGGGAGGGAGAACCTGGAACTGTGGTGGGAAGGGAGATCCCAGTGATGCCCTACAAAGGTGCCCAAGGAGTTCCAGAACAGGGATGGGTAAGGAAGGAAGGAAAAGAAGCTGGGACTGCCTCCACCAAGGCTGAGCTGCTGAGATTCTACAGCTAAAAGGGTGTGAAAAGAACTTAAACCCATCCAGCTCCAGGGCAGGGACACCTTCCCTAAGCCAGGTGAGCCCACTCAGCCTTCTTGGTGCCTTTGAGAGATTTCCTGCAGCTCCCAGGGGATAAAAGTGGCCCTTGAACACCCCGAAGCAGCTGCAGAGTGCTCCAAGGTCACTGCAGGCTGCTGGGACAGGGCTGGGATGGGAACAGGTTTGTGACCAGCAAAGCTGAGCTCTGCTGCCACCTCTCGCTGTGACAGCCCGGCTGGGCACAGCAAGGACAGCAGAGACAGAGAGGGACAGCAGGGACAGACAGGGACAGACAGGGACAGACAGGGACAGAAGGGACAGACAGGGACAGACAGGGACAGACAGGGACAGAGAGGGACAGCAGGGACAGACAGGACAGACAGGACAGAGAGGGACAGAGAGGGACAGAGAGGGACAGACAGGGACAGAAAGGGACAGAAGGGACAGACAGGACAGACAGGCACAGCAGGGACAGACAGGGACAGCAGGGACAGACAGGACAGACAGGACAGAGAGGGACAGCAGGGACAGACAGGGACAGACAGGGACAGACAGGGACAGACAGGACAGACAGGACAGACAGGACAGACAGGCATAGCAGGGAGAGCAGGGACAGACAGGGACAGACAGGGACCCACAGCCTCATTTAAAGGTGGGGTTTGAAGCCAAAAGGGTTAAAAAAAATCTCTATAATTTTAAGGGAATGTTGGTTAAACCCAGAGAAGGAATTCTATTTTTTAATGTATGATTCGGTTTTAAAAAAAGGGAAAAAGAAATGTTTGCAAGTTTGAGAGTTCAGATTTAGGCATGCCAAAGAAACATTAAATCAATAATCTATAGGAGGCATATACAAAAAAAACCCCAAATTCAGGCTTAAGGCTTCCATGATAATTGTGGAATTATATATATGTGTGTGTGTGTGCGTGTGTGTATGTAAATGAATAAAATATAATTTATATTATTTATATTATATTTACAATTTATATTTATAGTATAAATTATATTTATAATGTCTTTTATATTTTTTATGCAGAAAGTGCTGAATTGTTATTTTGGCTCAGGATTCTGCAAACACAATTTTATTTATATATGTATATGTATATATATATATATATATATACACACTATTACATATATAATTATACACATAATATTATATATTATATAGTGATATAAAATCTGCAAGTTATATTATATTATATTATATTATATTATATTATATTATATTATATTATATTATATTATATTATAGTATATTATATTATATTATATTATATTATATTATATTATATTATATTATATTATATTATATTATATTATATTATATTATAGTGTTTGTAGAGTCCTGAGCCAAAATTATACTTATACACAATTATATATATAATATTATATTATTTGTATTATATACATTATATATAATTACTAAATTATAAATAATATTTACATATATTAAATAATTATAATGTATAATATAAAATATTTATTATATATTAAACAATTATATTTCTATATATTATATATAAAACACACTGTATAATTTTATATATTTAATATTTTATAAAGTACATATTATATATTATATATTTTATGTGTTTGCAGAGTTCTGAGCTGTAATTATACATATACACAATGATAATATTATATAGTAGATATATTATATATATATATATATATATATGTATGTATATATATATATATATTTTTTTTTTAATATATATATATGTGTGTGTGTTTGGAGAGTCCTGAGCTGAAATTATACATATACACAATTATATATATGCTTATACACTATTATATTATATGTTATGTTATGTTGTTATGTTATGTTGTGTTATGTTGTGCTATGTTGTGCTATGTTGTGTTATATTGTGTTATATTGTGTGATATTATATTGTGTGATATGATATATGATATGATATTTATTATATTACATAATATTGTATTGTATTATATGATATTATATTTTGTTATATAATATTATATGCTATTATACACTGTTATATTATATTATATTATACACTATTATATTATGTTATAGATATATTATAGATATATTATGTCATAGGCACAGTATATATAATTACATTATAGATATACTATACAATTATAGCTATGATCTATTTTTAATGTATATAATGTATATATTATCCAATGGTGTTTGCAGAGTCCAGAGGTGCAACAGCAATTCCTCCCTGTGTGTCTCCAACCCCCGCCCCTGCTGTGTGCCCCCCTCATGTGCCACGCTGGCGTGTGCAGGTGTGTGCAGTGAGCCCGCAGAAGTTTCTGGAAGCTGGGGCAGCCCCCCCAGGAGGAGCAGCTCTCACCTCCCCGTCAGCCACGGCCGAGTAGTTGACCTGTGCCACGGTGACCGTGGTGGGCAGCTCGGAGGCGTCGGCCAGCGTGGCCACCGTGGCGCCCGTGCCAACCTGTGGGGAGAGAACAGCAGGGCCCTGTTAGTGCAGGGAGTGCCTGTCACCGACATGGTTAGTGAAAAATCTTTTCTTTAGAATTTTTCTCTTCTTGAGAAACTGAGAGGCCTCAGGAACAAACTGGAAACAATTCTTATCTGCTGCTGTGGAATGCAACGGGGGAATCTGTTTCCAATTAAGTGCCAATCACAGATCACCTGTCCGGCCGGTCTCGGTCTGAGACAAGACTTTGATATTTTCATTCCTTTTCTATTCTTAGCTTAACCTTCTAGTGAAATCCTTTCCTCTATTCTTTTAGTATAGTTTTAATATATTATCTATCATATAATAATAAATCAAGCCTTCTAGTACATGGAGTCAACTTTCTCATCTCTTCCCTCATCCTGTGACCCTTGTGGAAATACCACGAGTGCCCCCAGCCCGGGCTAAGGGCTCTCAGTGTGCTCTCAGGTCAAACAGAATCAAGGAGTTCACTGCCAGCGTGGGCAGGGAGGTTGGGGATGGCCCATCCCTGGAAGTGCCCAAGGCCAGGCTGGACAAGGCTTGGAGCAGCCTGGGATGCTGGGAGGTGTCCCTGCCCATGTCAGTGACAGGATCCTTCAGGGCCATTCCAACCCCCTCAAATTCCAGGATCCTGTGACTAATTCTAATTGCAGAGCTCACAGACAACACGGAGCTGTCCCCAAGGGGGAGGAAATCCCAAGCTGGAGCCACAATTGTGGAATTATATATATATGTGTGTGTTATTCCATGGCAGCTTCCAGACTGGAACCAGACACAGCCCTCGTGCTGTCCCTGTGTCCATGAAGGCCTCAGCAGTCTCCCAGCCTCAGGAAGAGCAGCTGTGGGAGCGTGGTGGAGCCAACTCCCTTCTCCCACCCACCCAGCAGTGGCTCAGAATTCCCTGCACACCCTCCTTGCTCCCCATTCCCTGGGTCTCACCTCCAGGCACCCTGGCAAACATGAGCTCCTCCTCAATACCCCTTTGGAAATGATCTTTTCCCCATTCAGCAGCTGGGAAAGGATAAAGCAGGGAGATGGGCAGCTTTGTCTCTGAGGACAATGAAATATAAATGCCAGGAAGTCAAGGGCATCTCGGGTGTCCAGGCCCTGAAAGGACCAGTCAAAGGGAGATTGTGTGGACAGGTGAGCAAAGAGAACCAGCCTGGCAGGTCTGCTGGGCCTTGGTGGGGAACAGAAAACTCTGACAGCCACTGAACAGCTCCATTTGGGGAAAAAACCCTACTCAAACACCCAGTTTTATCTGCATCATGTCTGAGAAAAGTATGGCTGGGACTTCACTAAAAATGTGATGCTCAAGAGGGACAAAGTGCTGGGCCTGGTTAGGAGCCACCACCAGTGGTGTGTGCAGGCACAGGGGAAACTGAGATTCAGTTCTCACTCCCACAAGGAGTTTGTGGGAAGTTTCAAGAGAAAATCTACTTTTTTTTACTTCCTGAGCTGCCAGTATCTGCCTTCCCACACAGGGAACACGGGGAAAACAGCAGCAGCACTGAGCTAAGGATAGGGTGAGAGGAATCCTTATTCCATGAGGACAAATCTGCATCTGGTGTTTGGAATAAATGTAATACACTTCAGGTGTCAGATAAAGACCTGGGCACAGAAATACCTGATCTATATATATATATATATATATATATATAGATATATAGATATATAGATATAGATATAAATTATATCTTATATTTATAAATATACATGTATTTGGTGTTTGTAATAAATGTAATACACTTCAGGTGTCAGCTGAAGACCTGGGGAACAGAAATACCTGATCTATATATAGATATATATAGATCACTATATTTATAATATATATATAAAATATATCTTATATTTATAAATATACATGTATTTGGTGTTTGTAATAAATGTAATACACTTCAGGTGTCAGCTGAAGACCTGGAGCACAGAAATGCCTGATCTATATATAGATATATATATTTATAAATATCTATACATAGATATATTAGACAGTTAGATAGATAGATAGATAATATACATAATATATATTATGTATATATTTGTATTTCTATATAATACCTGAAATGTAACTGATTAAATTACATTTCATACCATTAAAGGAAGGCAGTGCCACCACCTCTCCTCCCATTGCCACCACAGGTGTTGTGTGGTGGCACCAGGCACTGGATTTGTTCTAAGCAGGTTCACTGAACTCGGGTCAAAGCCCTGAATTTTTTTGACCACATCACAGAAATCCTTGCACTGGAGAACAAGGGGTGGGAGCTGGGAAGAGAGAGGGTGAGGATGGATCTTTGTGGTGGGGTAAGATGTGATAAGGACAGAATTCCTGAAGGACAAGTTTAGCTTCTGAGCTTCCTTAAACCACCTCGTGGTGTTGGAACCCAGGAAATTCCTCTGGCTGCCCTGGAGGGCTCCAGCCCCTGCCCAGGGGGCTCAGAGACCTTGGCACAGAGCCCAAGACCCCTGTGCCTTTGATCCTGAGCCATGGAAACAATTTCCAACCTTGTGTGAGGATTTACAAGCCACGAAAGTCTAAGTAGAATGAGAGTGAATTTATCACAGGGTGAAAAATAGATTTTTGAGGTTTTTAGAATGGGGGCTCTGGGTCCCAAGATGGAGGAATTTGAGCATGCCTTGTCCTTTTCCCTTCTTCTTCTCTGCCTTCTTCTTCTGGGTGATGTTGGCACTTTTGGATTGGTTTAAGGCAGAAGCTCAGTGTCTAACACAGGTGATGGGATTGGGGAGTTATGGTAAATAATGCAGATTTAGTTTTTAGTATAAAAGATAACACTGCCCCAAGGACAGGCAGAGTGCCTCTGTCTGACCTGCTGGACAGACCTTGGCTGGACAGGAGAAATAATTTTATAAATAAGATACAATGAACAACCTTGAGAATGAGAACTGAAGAGCTCTGACTCCTTTGAGTGCCGGGCTGGGAAAAGAGACTTTGTGACACACCTGGGGGTCACTGTGAGCAGCAGAGATCCCAAGATTGTCCTTTTCCCTTCTTCTTCCCAGACTCCATCTTCTGGGTGATGTTGGCACTTTTGGATTGGTTTAAGGCAGAAGCTCAGTGTCCAACACAGTGATGGCATTGGGAAGTTATGGTAAATAATGCACAGGCAGTTTTTAGTATAAAAGATAACACTGCCCCAGGGCAGGCAGAGTGCCTCTGTCTGACCTGCTGGACAGACCTTGGCTGGACAGGAGAAATAATTTATAGATAAGGAACAATAAACAACCTTGAGAATGAGAACTGAAGAGCTCTGACTCCTTTGAGTGCCGGGCTGGGAAAAGAGACTTTGTGACACACCTGGGGGTCACTGTGAGCAGCACAAGCCCCAAGGTGGTGCTTTAAGCAGTGCTGGAGATGGAGAAGCCGGGGGGCTGCTCTCACCTGGATGAGGGACACGGTGCCATCGGGGTTGCTGAAGGTTTGCACCACGGTCTGCGAGGGCACCAGGTGGGCGATGCTGTGCGTGGTCGTGGTCTGTGGTGTCTGCTGGTCCTCGAAGGCGTAGAGCAGGTCCTCACGCCCGTGCTGCTTGTAGCAGTTCTTGACGATGGTGCGCAGGGCCTGGGTCCAGGACACCTGCCAGCAGGAGGGACAGGGGACAGTCAGCCCCGGGAAGGGCTCTGAGCCTGCTCAGCGCTGGGGGTTGCGCCGTGTCCTCACCGGGCTTTGCAAGGATTGGCAAACAACACCAATATTGAATCTCCTTCTGTTCATCCCCTCCTTCCCCCAAGGAATCACCCTGGAGAGCCACCTGAGCCAGTGAAGGTGTCCCTGCTCAGTGCAGGGGCTGGATGAGAACACCTTTAAAAGAGCCCTTGCAACCCAAACCATCCTGTGACTCCAAGCAGAAAACCACGGTGATTTGGGGAAGCACCAAAATGCTGCCACAGAGCCATTCCCAGCCTCCCCACCCAACCAGCCCTGAACCAGCCTGCACAGGCCCTGCTGCCTCCCCAGCACGGTGGCTTCCCTGATTATCTCTGTGACAGGCTGGTAGAAACTTTACTTTTTCACCCAGTTCTCTCATTTCCCCTGGTTCCACTGCACATCCCCAACTCCTTCCTTTAAGCACAAAGCTCCCTGCTGCTCTGAACAGGCCAGCATCCCTTCCCTCCTTCAGGAGGCCATGACACAGACCCTTTCTTCTGTCCCTCAAGGCAAAAACCACCCCCAAAACCCAGCCTGCAGCTCCTGTGCTGCATTTGGAGGCAGACAGGGAGACACCCACCCTCTGCTTCTGCTCCTCCGTGCGGACGTCGCTGCGGACGTTGGCCCACGGGATGTCCTCGGGCCACCAGATGGGCTTGCAGCTCTCCTTGCCCCAGCCTGGCTTCCCACGACCCGTGGAATACTTCAGCATCTCGGGGATGAAGGCTCTCAGCTGTGCCTGGAACAAACAAAAGGTGGAGAGGTGTTTAGGAATTCACCTCTCGGGTGGTTTTGAAGTGTGTTGTGCAGAATTACTGGGTTCCACTTCCATCCTGTTGGAGCCATCAACTGGGAGAGGCCTGAAAGCTCAAGGAAGGTGGACAATACTTTGCCGCCATCTCCCAGGACTCAGCTTGGCAGCAGGTGGAAGAGAAGAAACAAAATTCCATCAGAAAACACAAAATTACAACACCAAGGCACAGCCATGGTTTGGCACTTCACAATTCAAACACTACCAGGAAGAGAATGAGCCAACCTGAAACGGAAAAAAAAGAAAGAAATCACAATAACTCATTTAAACCCCCATTATCAATGTCAGTACAGGGACAGGAGCTCAGGCATGAGCTGATGTATCATTTACAGAGATGCTGGGAGGGGATGGAGCTTCAGTGGCTGCTGAAATGTGGAAACCACAATCTCACACTTCTCCAGCCCTGTCCTGCCAAAATAAATGAAAAACTCTCACGGGGTTTTGTGACAAGATTGATTTTGCACCAGGGACTCCTTGAAGCACCAGGAAAAGGCTGGTTCAGCTGCAGAGCAGAGCAGGAAGGGGAGAGCTCTCCTTATGTCAGAGGAAATCACATTCAGAGCTTAAAAACTGCATTTAGGAGAAGTTCCCTACATCCCTTCAGAGCTTTTAGAGGAAATTATTTCATAGAACCATGGAGTCATTTCGGTTGGAAAAGACCTTTAAGTTCCCCAGCACTGCCAAGGCCACCCCTGACTGTGTCTCCAAGTGTCAAATCCACAGGCACTTGGGCTTTGAGAGGGGCCAAATCCACAGGGCTTTGAAACCCCTCAGGGATGGGGACTCCACCCCTGTGACAGGACGGCACAGCCCTTTCCAGGAGGAATTGTCCCAAAATCCCCCCAGCCCCTGCCCTGGCCCAGCCTGAGGCCGTTCCCTCTGCTCCTGTCCCTGTTCCCTGGAGCACAGCCCGACCCCCCCGGCTGTCCCCTCCTGGCAGGGACTTGTGCAGAGCCACAAGGTCCCCCTGAGCCTCCTTGCTCCAGGCTCAGCCCCTGCCCAGCTCCCTCAGCCCCTCCTGGTTCTCCATTCCCTTCCCAGCTCCCTCAGCCCCTCCTGGTTCTCCAGACCCTTCCCAGCTCCCTCAGCCCTTCCTGGCTCTCCATTCCCTTCCCAGCTCCCTCAGTCCCTCCTGGTTCTCCATTCCCTTCCCAGCTCCCTCAGCCCCTCCTGGCTCTCCATTCCCTTCCCAGCTCCGTCAGCCCCTCCTGTCTCCAGACTCTTCCCAGCCCCTCCCTGGTTCTCCATTCCCTTCCCAGCTCCCTCAGCCCTCCTGGTTCTCCATCCTCCCAGCTCCTCAGCCCCTGGTTCCAGACCTCCCACTCCTCAGCCCCTCCTGGTTCTCCAGACCCTTCCCAGCTCCCTCAGCCCCTCCTGGTTCTCCATTCCCTTCCAGCCCCCTCAGCCCCCGGTTCCAGACCTCCCAGCTCCCTCAGCCCTCCGGCTCCTTCCCTTCCAGCCCTCAGTCCCCTGGTTCTCCCTTCCAGCTCCCTCAGCCCCTCCTGGCTCTCCAGACCCTTCCCAGCTCCCTCAGAAGTTCTCCAGACCCTTCTCCTTGTGCTCCAGCTCTGTTTCCCTCTCTGGACACAGTCTGGATGTTGCCTCCATGTGCTCCAAGCTGTCCAAGCTGTCCATGAACTCATTTCCAGCTGCCTTTTCCACCTTCCCCATGGAACAAGCCCTGAAGCAGCTTTTTCCCAGCCTGCCCATGACCCACCTTGCACTTCAGGGCCAACACCCACCCTGACGTGCTCCAGGCTCCCTGGATGGAGCCTGCTGAGGGGAGAAGAAACAATTCCTCCAGAGAGCAGGTTCTGCAAAGAGACATTGCTCACAGCCCTGGAGAGACAAGGATTTGTTCTCCAGGAACCCTGCAATAAACAGGGCTGGGGGAGGAGGGAAAACCAGAATGGAGCTGGGAAAGGCAGGGAGCTCACCCCCAAGGATTGGGATTTAGCAGCAACTCTGCTAAATACTTAATATATTATTAACTTATTAAGTATTTATTAATTTATTCAAATAAATTAAGTTATTCAAATAAAGCTGGTAGCAGCAGGGGGTTTGGAGTTGGTTTTTAGGTTTTTTTTGTTGTTTTGGTTGAGATTGGGAATGAAGTGTTAGAGATGGTGTTTTGTGTTTAGGTTTAGATGTTTGTTATTTTTATTTATATTTTATAGTTATTTATAATATAGTTATTTATAATATATTCTTTATAATATATATTATATATTACATATTATATACATAATATATACTATATACTATATAATATATAATCATATATAATTATTATATAATATATTATATAGTAATATATAATTAGACTATATAATATACTATTCTATACATTATACATTATATTATACATTATACATTATATATAATATATATATATTTATATTAATATGTATAGTATTCTATTAATAAGTTACAAAATGGTTAACTGGTTTTTTGTATAAGGTTACTTAAGGTTAAACTAACTATTAATTAAGAAGTTATATTGAAATTTTTTAAACTTAATCATTAATTACTTGAATTTATAATGTGGATTTTTTTGTTTAGTTATAAAATATTATTTAAGCTTATGAAGAACAAGGAAGAAGAAGGATTAGTTTTTGCTTTATAACTTCTATTTTCTTTTGTATATATTAGCTATATATTATATTTAAAATAATATATGTATTATATTTAAAATAATATGTAATATTTTAAAATGCTAAACTCTAAGTTTTTTAATTGTGATATTACACACTTTTAATTAACCATACACTTGTCATTTTAGTGTCATTAACAATTCTGGTTTCTGGCTTTAGGTTAAATGTAGGACTCTTTTTGGGTGAGAGGTTTTAGCACAGCAAGTTCAGGATTTTCAGCATTTAGGAGTGGTGCAAAGCAGTTAAAAGCTGCTGCCCTGCCCTGCCATCAGCAGAGCTCCCTGCCTCCAGCCACATCAATTTCTGCTCCGTGGCAGGGCAGGGCTCAAGCTACTCAAGGTCCTTGTTAAGGAGGGCTTGTCTTTAATCCACAGGGAGACAATCAGCAGCACTGCAGCACGGAGGGCTTGGCTAATTAGTGCCCTAACGAGGCCAGGCTCTGGCACAGGTAATGTCCCCCCCACCCCTGGGGCACAGCGGGGAACATTCACCTGCAGGAGCCACGGCTCTGCTGGCACCATGCAGGAAACACCCAAAAATCAAACCAGGGCTGGAAAAACCCAGTTTGTGCCCTTGGAAAGGGCTCAGGCAGCCCCCAGGATGGAGGATTTGGGAGAAATTGTGAGAAATGGGTCTTTGCCAGCCTTTCACACAGGCTCAGTGTTTTCACTTTTAATGTTAAATTCAAGAATTAATGGTACTCAGCTATCCCAATCCCAAATGCAACAGCCCAAAGCACAGCCAGCTGTATTCCAACTGCTCTCCAGAGCTGGAAACACCAAGGAAAGTGGGATCTACAACTGAGCACAACCTGTGGCTGGGATTTCCTACACATCCTCACAGCTCAGCCTCAGGATCTCTGGGAAGAGCAAAGTTGAGTCCACGCAGGACCTCGGCTGCACCTGAGGTGGGAGAGGGAAAAACAGCGACTGCACAAGGGCTGGGAGGGAACCCTGAGCCCTGAATCCATCCCTGCTGCACCTCCCAGGGCTGGGAGGGAACACTGAGCCCTGAATCCTTCCCTGCTGCACCTCCCAGGGCTGGGAGGGAACACTGAGCCCTGAATCCATCCCTGCTGCACCTCCCAGGGCTGGAGTGGAACACTGAGCCCTGAATCCATCCCTGCTGCACCTCCCAGGGCTGGAATGGAACACTGAGCCCTGAATCCATCCCTGCTGCATCTCCCAGAGCTGGGAGGGAACACTGAGCCCTGAATCCTTCCCTGCTGCACCTCCCAGAGCTGGAGTGGAACACTGAGCCCTGAATCCATCCCTGCTGCACCTCCCAGGGCTGGCATGGAACACTGAGCCCTGAATCCATCCCTGCTGCACCTCCCAGGGCTGGGAGGGAACACTGAGCCCTGAATCCATCCCTGCTGCACCTCCCAGAGCTGGGAGGGAACACTGAGCCCTGAATCCATCCCTGCTGCACCTCCCAGGGCTGCAATGGAACACTGAGCCCTGAATCCATCCCTGCTGCACCTCCCAGGGCTGCAATGGAACACTGAGCCCTGAATCCATCCCTGCTGCACCTCCCAGAGCTGGGAGGGAAACCTCAGCCCTGAATCCATCCCTGCTGCACCTCCCAGGGCTGCAATGGAACACTGAGCCCTGAATCCATCCCTGCTGCACCTCCCAGGGCTGCAATGGAACACTGAGCCCTGAATCCATCCCTGCTGCACCTCCCAGGGCTGGAGTGGAACACTGAGCCCTGAATCCATCCCTGCTGCACCTCCCAGGGCTGGAGTGGAACACTGAGCCCTGAATCCATCCCTGCTGCACCTCCCAGGGCTGGAGTGGAACACTGAGCCCTGAATCCATCCCTGCTGCACCTCCCAGAGCTGGAGTGGAACACTGAGCCCTGAATCCATCCCTGCTGCACCTCCCAGGGCTGGGAGGGAACACTGAGCCCTGAATCCATCCCTGCTGCACCTCCCAGGGCTGCAATGGAACACTGAGCCCTGAATCCATCCCTGCTGCACCTCCCAGGGCTGGGAGGGAACACTGAGCCCTGAATCCATCCCTGCTGCACCTCCCAGGGCTGCAATGGAACACTGAGCCCTGAATCCATCCCTGCTGCACCTCCCAGGGCTGGGAGGGAAACCTCAGCCCTGAATCCATCCCTGTGGATGGGAAACCACAAAACCATCCAGGCTGTTGCTCAGCTGCACAGGAGCTGATTCCAGCAAGGATCCTGCCAGGGACCAGCTGGGAGAGCAGGAATGCACTCTCAGGAGGTGAACAGGCACCATGGGGTCTTTGAAAAACTTTATGAAGTTTTCTGGCTTGTAGGAGCCAGAAAAGCTTTTACTGCCTCCTACCAGCAAGTTATAAATCACAGGGGCTCAAAAAAAGTCAGCTTAAAGGACAAATCACCTGTTCATGAAACAGTGAGAGCTGAGTGGAGCACTGAGCTCAGCTTGGTTAAGCTCAGATTACTCAGTTTTACTCCTCAATCACATCAACAGGCAGCTGAGAACAAGCTGAGGGGCAAACTCAGCTGTCACCAAAGTCCAGAAAGCACCAAGATCCCTCTCTGTGAGGGCTAAACCCCACTGCAACACAGGTTTTCCTGCCCAGCCCAGGTGAAACTCCATTCCCAAGGCTGGAGAAACATCTTTGCCCAGGCTTTATAAATAAAGGCTTTATTTCCCTCCAGACCACTGGGGAAGCAGAGCAATTAAAAGGAGAATTATTCTCACCTCCTGACTGATGACACCTCTACACCTGCCTGCTGGCACCTGCTGAAAGCAGAGGCCTCATTTTTCCAGTCCCTGCCATCCTAATTACACCTGTATTTATTTTTGTTCCAGTTTGCCATAGGGTTTTGTGCAACTTTGCTGCAAAACAAAAAAAAAAAAAAAAAATCTGATTTTTTTACTAGAAAATATGAATCATTATACTGGAAGCTCTGGGAATCAAGATTCCCACAATAAATGATGCCCAGCTCAGGAGAAACCTTTCCACAAAGCTCTTCTGAGCTACCTCACTGGGCTGCAATGAGGGCCATTCCTAAAGAGATCCCTGTTTTTCTGCCACAGAGCAGCAGGAGGGGATTTGAAAGTAGAGGTTCTACATCAGCACTTTGGGCTGGCTGAGCAAAGGCCCTGCAGGACCAGGAGGAGAAAACCATTTCCATGGGGAACTGCTCCTGGGACACAACAAAAGCTGCCAGAGGAGCTCCTGCAGTGCCACCTTCCACAGGAGTTTAAAAATCCAAGGAATCATTTTTCTCTTATTTTTCAGGGACTGGGGAAATGGTCTGTACCAGCCAAAGCACAGCAAGCTCAATACAATTTTATTAGGAGTGTGAGCTTGTCTGATTCCACTAAGAAATGGAAATGGTGCTCTGAGCAGGGGGTGACCTCTGCAGAGCACTGAAAAATCTGCACATCTTTGCCCTGCTCTGACCTCTTTGTGTGCTGTCCTTTCCATCTTGCTACTCCCTTGGAAAAAAAATCGCTTTTCAGCATTTAAAACTTGTTGTGGTGCCTCAGACTGGGTGCACCCAGAGCCTCCTGCAGGACACACCTGCCTGAATTCAGGTCCTGCATCCCTGGGGAGGAGATTTCCCTCCAGATGCAGCTTCCCTGGGGAGCCCCCTCCACTTTCTTCCAGCAGGGAGGTCAGGCTAGACCTGGAGAGAAAGGGAATCTCCCACATGCCCAGGGCAGATAATTCCCTGTCTCCAACAAAAATATCCCACTCAGGGTCTGATCTGGGGTTAACTCCCCTCTGCTCCAACCCACAGCAAGAAACTGAGGAGGGAGTGAGCTACAGGACACAGAGAGGTGTCCATGAGAGATCTTCCCAACCTCAGGGTCTAAAGATTGTGGCAAAGCATGGAACATTTTCTCTGTTCCCACTTTCTGAGGTGCTAAGGGAATGCTCCCAGCAGCCTGAGCTCTCCCCAGCAGTATTTTCACAGAGAAAATCAGCACCACTAACAAAAATATCCCACTCAGGGTCTGATCTGGGGTTGAACCTGAGGCAAACTCCCCTCTGCTCCAACCCACAGCAAGAAACTGAGGAGGGAGTGAGCTACAGGACACAGAGAGGTGTCCATGAGAGACCTTCCCAACTTTGACACCTAAGACTCTGGCAAAGCACAGAACAAAGATTTCCCCTGTTCCCACTTTCTGAGGTGCCAAAACCAGCTCCAAAGGGAATGCTCCCAGCAGCCTGAGCTCTCCCCAGCAGTTTTTTCACAGAGAAAATCAGCACCACTGATAAAGCCCCAACAAAAATATCCCACTCAGGGTCTGATCTGGGGTTAACTCCTCTCTGTTCCAATCCACAGCGAGAAATGGAGGAGAATGAGCTGCAGAACACAGAGAGGTGTCCATGAGAGACCTTCCCAACCTCAGTGCCTAAAGATTGTGGCAAAGAATGGAACAAACAGGGAACAGGGAAATTTTCTCTGTTCCCACTTTCTGAGGTGCCAAACCCAGCTCCAAAGGGAATGCTCCCAGCAGCCTGAGCTCTCCCCAGCAGTTTTGTCACAGAGAAAACCAGCACCACTAACAAAGCTCCACCTCCAACCACAACCTGAGCTGTTTGAGCCCCAGGGGAAAGAGATCAGAGCATCCCCTGGAGGGGCAGCCACACAAAACAACAGGATGGGACTGCCAGATGCCCAACACCCCTCTGCTCCCCTGCCTCTGCCAGGGCTGGCTGCTCACCTGGGTCACCTGCCCACTCACCTGGGTCATCTTGTCCACGGAGACGGGGATGCCATCGATGGTGAGGGGGGGCAGCTCCGAGTTGACCTCCTGGGGGGCCGGGGCGTGCTCGGCCAGCGCCGACTCCAGGTCCTCCAGGATGGTGCTCTTGTACTTGCGGACCTGTGGGGAGTTGTTGGGCTCAGGTAAACAAGGTGAGCAGCACCTGGAGAGGAGCAGGCTGCAGGCCCAGCCACCTTCCCCAAGGTGCTGCAGAGCAGGAGGAGCAAACAGAGGCACAGCTGGCAGGGAACAGCCAGCAGCCCCCCGAGACTCGGCCCTAGGGAAGAGCTGCTGATGAAACCTGCAGTAACACTGGCAAGGGAGGAATGTGTGGGACGGAAGGAAAAGTTCTGAAGGCAGAACTTGTCCTGGGCAGGGTCTGCAATGAGGTGCAGACAGCAGAGCTGAGTTTAAACATGTCATTTTTTAGGGTTTAGTCTGGAGCAGAGGAGGCTCAGGGGGACCTTGTGGCTCTGCACAAGTCTCTGCCAGGAGGGGACAGCCAGGGGGTCAGGCTGTGCTCCAGGGAACAGGGACAGGAGCAGAGGGAACGGCCTCAGGCTGGGCCAGGGGAGCTCAGGGTGGGCATCAGCAGGAATTTCCCCATGGAAAGGGGGTCAGAGCTGCCCAGGGAGTTTGGAGTGCCCAACCCTGGAGGTGTCCAAGGAATTCCTGAATGTGGCACTCAGAGCTCTGGGCTGGGGACAAAGTGGGGTTTTGACACCTTGGACTCAATGATCCTGGAGGTCTTTTCCAACCTCAGGGGTTCTGGCATTCTGTGTCATGACCTGTTCTCTCTGATTTTTAATCCAGGATATTCCCCCCTGGTGAGATGTGCCAGGCAGCCATTCTTGAAGGGAAGAGAGGACCTCAGGGCTGCCCTCATGTCAGGCAGTCACAGCCACATTCAGGCTGGAAAAGATCTCCGAAACCACTGACTCAGCCAGGTCCAGCACTGCATTCCATAAAACCCAACCTCTGTTTTCCAGGGTTTTTAACACGACCTTCAGATCCCTACCAGGCCTCCAAGGCTGCCCTGAGCAGAACGAAATCTGCAGAGAAGGTGAGGAATTTCTTTCCTCCCTTTCCCAGGGACACCTACCACGTTCTCCAGCGGTGCAGCACCGAAGACTTTGAAGACAGGGTTGGGTTTGGAGGGTGAGATGCACAGGACGATGGCCTGCTGCCCCACTCTGGTGGTGTACTCGTCCAGCGTGGCCCGCAGCTTCCTGGAACAGGGCAGAACAGGGCATGGCCATCAGCACCACCCTGCACACACACAGCCCCTCTGACTCCAGCTCCCTTCCACAAAGCAGGCCAGAAACAGAGCCCCAGCTGCTCAGCTTGGCCACATATTGGGTTTATTCCTCTGTTCCACAGGCCTGCTGTGCTCCCTGCAGTCACCCAGCAGCTCAAATGTCAATTATTCCCCCCTCTCTCCTTTGCTCATTGATGTGAAAAGAGAAATCAGCAGAGCAGCAAAGCTGGGGCAGCGAGAGTCTGCACTTCCACTCTGCCTCAGCAACACAAAACTCGTGTTTTGTTGAAGCCCCTGAATGATTCATCACAAGAGGCCTGCAGACAGAGGTTGCTCTACATCCAGTGCAATTCTCCAGCACCAAAGTCCTGCTCAAACCAGACCTGTAGGAATTCAAGCTACAGGATAAGCAAGAACTGGAAATATTGCAACAGCTCAGCACAGGAAACCCAGGTCCCAACACCTGCCCCATCAGCAACTCCCTTGGGAATTAAATGTTCCACTGGATATTTTCTGCCTCTTATTGCCTTTTAAGCAGTGCAAGAGTCAGAAATGGTGGCAGAAACTCCAAAAGCAAGAGGGAAGTCGTGTTTTCCCCTGAAAACCTGAGCAGTCCCTGAGGTGACAGCTCAGCCCCTGTCCTGGTAGTTTCAGGTTTGCCAAAAAGCACCACCAGCTACACCCAGATCCCACAGCCAGGGGGTTGGAATTGACACTTAATGCCAGTGGGGTGAAAATCGAGCACAAGCATGTGTTCAACTGGTCAGAGTGGAAAAACAAAAGATGTTTTGTCATTATCTGAATGTAGCAAAATGAAGTAGGTGCGTGAAAGGAGAGGAAATAATTCCTTCAAGATAATTCAGCTTCTTCAAAAATACATTATTCATATTTCAAGGGAGAAAAGGATTTGTTCTCCAGTAACTCTGCAAAAAACACAGAAACACTGCAATAAACACAGAAACTCTGCAAAAAACACAGAAACACCACAATAAACACAGAAACACCACAATAAACAGCTGAGCTGGGGGAAGGAGGGAAAACCAGAAGGGAGCTGGAAAAGGCGGGGAGTTCTCTCCCAAGGATTAGTATTTAGCAGTAACTCTGGATTAGTATTTAGCAGTAACTCTGCCCCATAATTTAACATGAACTGCCCAGTGAGATCCCAAACAGCAGAAGCAGCAAGAACTCTTTGTTGCAGAAGGCAGGGAACAGTAGCAGCCGATGGTCACAAATGTTTCCAGAGCAGGAACCCGGGTGGTGCCTCCAGGGCTGCCCCTGGCTCTGCTGGGGCTCGGGGGCCATCAGGTGGGCAAACAGCCTCAGAGCACCTGGAGTGCAGCACCTGCAGGGCTCTGGAGCTCTGCTGTCTCCACTGGAAGTTTCTAAAGCCAAAACAAGTGTTTCAACTCAGGCAGGAATCTCCCCTGGATTATTCTCCCTAAAATTGTGCTCTGAACCCTCCAGTCTTCACCACGGGGTTTGTCCAATGGCAAAGGGAATTTGGATATAAACACACTGAATGGTTTAATCAAGCAGAAATGACTTTTTTGGTGAGGCAGATAAATCCTTTGCAGAGCTGGGATATGGATGGGGCTTCAATTTCTGCTAAAGCCACTCTGGATATCTTGGAATATCCCAGTGACAGATAACTGGTGACCAGCTGGGGTTAAAACAGAACCATGGATCCACCAGAGTGTCAGTCCTGGTGACCACAAAACCAGAGATGAGTTTAACCTTTGCAGTTTAACCCTTGAATGGTTAAAAGGATTAAACCTGAAAGGTTAAACCCTTGAGTTTAACCCTTGCAGTTTAACCCTTTAATGCAAACTAAAATACAACTCTTGGCTTCCAGAAAGACTCTCCCAAAAAATCCCCGAGCTGGGTGACTCCAGGGCAGCACCTGGTGTGACCACAGAGGCCACCAGGGCTGGCTGGAGGACACTGGGGTGGCAGGGCCAGGTGAGGGCTCACCTGAGCAATCGTGTCTGCTGCCTCTTCCGGATGGAGGGGTTGGACTCAAACACGTGGGGCCGCTTCCTCTTCTTCCCCGTTGCCACAGCAGCAGCTGCTGCCATCCCCACAGGGCCTGCAAAGCACAGCACAGAGGGTCAGCCAGCTCCAGCAGCTCAGCAGGGACCTTGGCACCGTGCCCCAGCCAGGAATGGGTGCCCAGGGTGTCCCCAGCAGAGCCAAGTGACACAAATCCCTCCCTGAGCTCTGTCCTGCAGCGAGAGCTCCATCCCCCAGGCTGGCAAATCCCAACTCAGTCCTGGGTGAAAGTCACATATTTCAGCCTGAAGTTGTCCTTACACTCACTGAATTCTGTGTTTCATCTTCCAAACACACTGAGAAACTCCCAAGACTTTGAATAAGTGAAGAGATCCTGGTGGCTGGGAAGAGGAAACCAGGTACAGCTCCACAAACCCTGCTTGGACACCTCAGCTACAGCATCAGGAGCTGAGGCTTTCCTGAGGGATTCAGGACCTGCTCTAATGGGAAAGGAATGGAAAATCCAGAGCTGCCAGCAGTGTCCTACCAGGGAAAGGAATGGAAAATCCAGAGCTGCCAGCAGTGCCCTACCAGGGAAAGGAATGGAAAATCCAGAGCTGCCAGCAGTGCCCTACCAGGGAAAGGAATGGAAAATCCAGAGCTGCCAGCAGTGCCCTACCAGGGAAAGGAATGGAAAATCCAGAGCTGCCAGCAGTGTCCTACCAGGGAAAGGAATGGAAAATCCAGAGCTGCCCGCAGTGCCCCACCAGAGTCTTCTGAAGACCACCCAGGCCTGAAAATCCTGTGTGCCAGAAGGGAAGGGGAAAGAAAAATTCCTGGTGGATGGGAGGCTGGGAAGTTCCTAAGCAAGAGGCATGGGATGCTCAGGGGGTGCTGGAACCTCGTGGGTTTGGTCTCAGGTCTGACACAGAGTCAGGCCAGACTCAGTGCTTTATTCTCACCCCATTTTTCTGCCCATGCAGACCCACTCCAGGGCCAGTCTGGAGGACATCTGGCTCACTGGGAGGAATCTGGGATTCTGAAGTGCCTTCCCAGTCTGGATACATCAGGATCTTCTGTGGATCTCCCTGGGAGATGCCCAACACTTGAGCTCCCTGACTCAGCAAGGCTGCACTCCTGGGTTAGTTTTTGCTGTTGTTTCTGTGGGGCCTGAAATAATCTTTGCTCACTGACATATTTGGTATTTTAATTTCGTTACTTGAGGCAGCATTTTAACAGGGACCTTTGTGCAAAGCACCTCTGTGATCCACACAAAAACAGTGTGGGATTCAAGCAGCCAGCAGGGAGAATTTCCTGTGGAATATTCCTGTGGGTGAGATGGACATGGATCCTAAGGCAGTGATGCCTCAGGATTTTGCTTTTCTATTTTTCAGATCCTGTGCTGCTTTAGTGTCTAACTCAAAAACTCCTTAGCCTGTCAGCTGCAGTTCTCCCATTTTATTCAGATAAAACAATTCCTCTCTAGCCCTGAAAATCAGAACACCCTACTGTCTTAGGCCCTGTGTCTTTGTTTGGCCAGCTGTCTGCTCAGGAAGGCAGGAGCCTCCCCTGAAATGGAAAATGCAAACCCCCTCCCTCTGAATTGTTATAATTTTGAAATTTAGGGAATCTCAGGCAAAGATATGGGAGCAGGAATAACAGATCTTCATCAGCAAATAAAATAAAAGAAACAATGCAGTAAATCAAAACACCACTGGCAGAGTGAGAGCAGGAGCTGAGCCTTGTGGGTCAGGGTGGTGGCACAGCCCCATCCCAGGGTGGTGGCACAGTCCTATCCCAGGGGGGCTCAGGGTGGTGGCACAGTCCCATCCCAGGGGGCTCAGGGTGGTGGCACAGTCCCATCCCAGGGGGCTCAGGCTGGTGGCACAGTCCCATCCCAGGAGGGCTCAGGGTGGTGGCACAGTCCCATCCCAGGGGGGCTCAGGGTGGTGGCACAGTCCCATCCCAGGGGGGCTCAGCCCTCCTGCAGTGCCAGCTGTGGCTCTGCTGGAGCAGGGATTCTGGACAAGGGGGGAGTTTTCCTCTGCAGCTCCAGGGCTGCTGGAGATGGGCCTGCTCTCCCTCTGGGAATGCAGGGCAGCAGAAAGCTGCTCCTCTGGGAATGCAGGGGGCAGAGGCTGCTGGGCTGTTCCCAGGGCAGATTGGATCCAGGTAGGAATGCTTGGCTCCTCCCCTGGGTGAAGCATCTCCCCATGGGATGGTGGAATTTCTTTATCTCTCCCACAGCCAACCCTCCCTCCAGGAGATCTCTGCTGTCCATGGCCAGTGAGTGTCCCTGCAGGGCTGATCAAATTCCACCATCCCATGGGGAGATGCTCTGCCCAGGGGAGGAGCCAAGCATTCCTCCCTGGGTATAATTTGAGGCCCCAGGACAGGCTTTTCCACTGCATTCCCAGAGGAACAGCTGCCTCCTCCACGGGAGCTCCAGAGGAAAACTCCCCCCTTGTGCAGGATCCCTGCTCCAGCAGAACCACAGCTGGCACTGCAGGAGGGCTGAGACCCCCTGGGATGGCACTGTGCCACCACCCTGAGCCCCCTGGGATGGGACTGTGCCCCCACCCTGGGATGGGGCTGTGCCACCACCCTGAGCCCCCTGGGATGGGACTGTGCCACCACCCTGACCCACAGGGCTCAGCTCCTGCTCTCACTCTGGCACTGGGTTGGTTTCTTTCTTGTACCATTGCATTTGTACTTTTAATTTCCCTAATATAGAACTGTTATTCCTATTCCCTTATCTTTGCTTGAGCCCCCCTTAATTTTAAATTTATAACAATTAATGGGGAGGGGGTTTGCATTTTCCATTTCAGGGGAGGCTCCTGCCTTCCTCAGCAGACAGCTGGCTTTCCAAACCCAGACAACTACACACTCATCATTTCAGTTTTGTCATTCCATTTTGGAAGTTTTTCCTACGACCTCAGGTCAAGTGCAGTGTTCTCTTGGGGGTCAGGGTCTGTCAGCACAGACAATCTAAAGTTCTCAGCAGCCAGGGCTCCAACAGCCACTCAAGCATTGTAGCACTGAGCAGAGAGAGAGAAATAATTCTCTCTCCCAGGTGTTTTCCTGGAGAAGCACAGAGAGAAGAAGAGAAAATAATTCTTATCTCCACTTGCTACTCCAGTTGTTTTGCACATGTGGAATGTGTTAGGAAGATTGTTTACCTGAGGGGAGCTCTTGATTGGGCTCTGCTGAGGATTGTTTTGTTTCCTTGGCCAATCACTCAAAGCTGTGTCCTGGCTGTCTGGAGACAGTCACAAGTTTTCTCTAGCATGTAATTTAGTATAGGATAGCATCTCTTCAATGTGTTATAGTATAATATAATACAGTTTAATAAAAGAACTGTTCAGCATTCTAAACCAACAGAGCCAGATGCCAATCATTCCCTCATTTTACTCTACAAGCATCACCAGGAGGTGACGATGATGATGGTGATGGCGATGGTGGTGGTGATGGTGGTGATGGTGATGGAGCAGCCCCCAGCTTTACCTGCAGCAGCCAGGTGAGCAGTGACCTCGTCGGCCGCCGTGGAGTTGAGGATGTCGGAGTCGTCGTAGGAGGTGTCCTCGGGCGAGGAGGGCGAGTCCTCGTCGGCGCTCAGCATGCTGTGCTCCGTGTAGGTGGCCACGTGCACCTGCTGCACCTGCTGGGCCACGGCGTGCGCCTCGATGGTAGCCATGTGCTCTGCCTGGCTCACTCCGTGGTCTTCCATCAAGAGTCACTGCCAGAGAGGGACAGAAAGCCGTGACAGAAAGCCGTGACAAAAAGCCGAGCAGGAGGGACAGAGATCACCTCCCTCAGGGGCATCTACAAGAGGGAAATAACTCTGCCAAGAGCCAGGAGAGGAACTCTAGGTTAAAGAGTTTGGAAAAATCCACACTTCCAAACAGAACGCAGCCCCCAGACATCATCATCTCTGCTGGAGGGAAGGTCCCCAAGGACCCTGTGGCCCTGAGATTGTCCCTCACACACACATGGAAGGGTCAAAGCTGGGACTTGGGTTTGCCATGTCAAGTTCCACTTTTCAGGGAAGGGCCTGAGGGTGACACAAAGTCTCCTCTGACCTCAATAGCTCAGGACACAAACGAGGATGCCAGTAGAGAATCCCAGGAGCACTGAGGATGGAAAAGACCTCTGAGATCATCGAGTCCAACCTATGTCCCCACCCCAGAGCAGAGCACCAAGTGCCACATCCAGTCCTTCCTTGGACACCCCCAGGGACAGTGAGTCACCATCTCCTTGGGCAGCCCCTGGCAAGGCCTGACCCCCTTTCCACGGGGAAATTCCTGTTGATTCCACCCTGAGCTCCCCTGGCCCAGCCTGAGGCCGTTCCCTCTGCTCCTGTCCCTGTTCCCTGGAGCACAGCCCGACCCCCCTGGCTGTCCCCTCCTGGCAGGGACTTGTGCAGAGCCACAAGGTCCCCCTGAGCCTCCTTTGCTCCAGGCTCAGCCCCTGCCCAGCTCCCTCAGCCCCTCCTGGTTCTCCATTCCCTTCCCAGCTCCCTCAGCCCCTCCTGGTTCTCCATTCCCTTCCCAGCTCCCTCAGCCCCTCCTGGTTCTCCAGACCCTTCCCAGCTCCCTCAGCCCCTTCTGGAGCTCCAGACCCTTCCCAGCTCCCTCAGCCCCTCCTGGTTCTCCAGACCCTTCCCAGCTCCCTCAGCCCCTGGACCCTCTCCAGACCCTTCCCCTCCCAATCTTTCTGGTCAGGAGGAGCCCGGACCTGGACTCAGAGTCTGGAAAGAGGCAAAGCCATCACAACCCAAGCACAAATGTCACAGAAAGCTGATTTATTACAGCATCCAGTGGTAAAGCACTGAGCAAAGCAGCAGATACAGAGTCAGCAGGGCCCTGGAGCACACACTGGGAGCACAGATCTGTGCAGAAGGGCCAGCATGGGACGTGCAGGGATATTTTCAGTCCGTGCCTGCTGTACGTTTGTGGAAAAGAAAAGGCACATCCCTCAGAGACTTTCAAACAGGAGAATTAGAACCTCAACCCTCAAAAAGAGATTCCCCAAAGAGAATCTGTTCCTGCTCAGGGCAAAGAGCAGAAAGAGGTGACCAGCTGCAGGGAATAAGAAAATAAAAAAAACCAGGTTCTGACCTGGGAAGTACAGTCAAGGAATTACAGCTCCTGCCTGACACAGATCACAGAATGCCATGGGGGTCACTGAGACACAGGAACCCAAGCCATTTCATCAAGAGGGTTATTTTGACCAAACCAAAAGGAGGTTGCAGCCAGCTGGGGGTCAGTCTCTTCTCCCAAGCCACAGGACAAGAGGAAATGGGTTCAAGTTGTGCTGGGGAGGTGCAGATGGGATTTTAGGGAACATTTCTTCTCCAGAGGGGTGGTCAGTGGAACAGGGAAGTGCTGGAGGCCCCATCCCTGAAGGGATTTAACAGACCCTGGGGACTTGGTTAGTGGTGGGATTGGCAGTGCTGGGGAAGGGCTGGAACATTCCAGCCTGAGGGACAGCACAATTGTTGTTGTGAGACTGTCCCAAACCTACTGAGGCTACAGCTAAAGCCAAACCAGCTTCAGACTCCTAATCCTCCCAAAAAAAGCTGCTGGAGTCTGATGTTGCTGTTGTCCAAGCCTGTATACAACTTGGGTTGTAATATTAGAACCACCCAAAAATAGCAGGAGTTCAAACAGTGCCAGTGAGGAAGGGACTGAGATGTGGAG
Source organism: Serinus canaria (assembly GCF_022539315.1). Classification (NCBI taxonomy): domain Eukaryota; kingdom Metazoa; phylum Chordata; class Aves; order Passeriformes; family Fringillidae; genus Serinus; species Serinus canaria. The sequence goes on along the minus strand of NC_066314.1, from coordinate 851,216 downwards.
GTACAAACTGAGACAAACTGAAAACTTCTGGTGGAGAAACAATCAGCCCTAACCTCTTCCACAAAACTCACACTGCCATCACCACAGAAAAACGGGTGGGGAAAAGATCTCAAGTCAATCCTCATGGACCAGCTTAACAGATTTCCCAAAACACTGAGCTTTGCCTGAAAGGGGGCATTGCTGCTTTACTTACTATTAAAATTTAAAAAAAAACATGGAAAAATGTGATCAGAATATGACTGATAGAGCAAAGTGACTTTAAAGTCAGGAGACAAGAGCCCAAGACAACTGATGAGACCACTGGAAGCAAACCTTGCACTCAAAGGCAACCCACACCCAAAGCCACCAAGGCTGAAACCTTGGGAAGCCATTCCCATACTCCAACTATTCCCAAAGGATTCCTGACACCAGCCAGGCTTTGTGGGCCAGCACCTTGACTGGCAGGTGAAGGTGTCACCAAGCTGGCCCAGCCAAGCATCCCTGTGACACAGCTGAAGGGTGGGGCCTGGATTTGAGCAGGGTCTGGGCACAGGGATGAAAGGAAAGCTGTTCCCTTCATCCTTTCGAGAGGAGCATTCCCCACTCCAGGAAAGGAATGTTGATCCCTGCTATTCCCCCAAAACCAGGGTGGCTTCGGGAGGAGGGAAAGCCTAATGACACAGTGGTGACTGCAAGGACATTTCTGGACTCTTCCTCAGTCCAGAAGGCTTGGATGACAGCCAGAAGGAGTTCTGAAGTCATTTAAAGTGCTTATAAAAATGAGGATAAAGTCCCTCTCATCACACAGTGCAGTGGCTTCAGAGTGTGTCAGGGGTTCCCTCATGACCTGTCAGCCCTGAGCGGAGGCTGCTGACACCACCACTGGAGGAAACAGCAGAGCTGCCCCACTCAAACCACCAGAAACCAGCAGGAACTGGCTGCAAACCCCATAAATTCTACACCAAATTTAAACCCACGTGGATTGAAATGAAGGTCTCTGTGGTGTGACTGTGACAAGTCACAACTCAATCCATAAAAAACCCACAGACACCATCCTCTACCATCACCATCCAGCTTAATGGGTGCCTAAAACTGAGTCCAAAATAAAAATCCCTCACCAGAAAAAAATCATGAGGAGCAGCAGCAGCATGGAAAAGCCCCCTTACACAGGCAGGGCCTGGAATTATTTTAAACCTTTCTCCCACTGAAGAGGTTTTGCTTCAGATGCTGCAGGAGACACGACTGAGACAGGCTGAAGCTGGAGATGAGCATTATCCTCTGCAATGTTAAATCATGGTGCCATTTTTACCCACTCAGCCCACACCTCATTAATTTGAAACCCTGCTCAGATCAGCAATAAATAAAAAGAATCGCTGGGTCTCGCTTCTTTGGTGGTTGAAATAATTTTGAAAGGGAGCAAAAAAGGAATTCTATGGAGAATTTGAGAGACCTGCTTGCTCTGTCCTCTCATGCATGCTCATGAGAGGATCCCTCCTAGGCCACAACAATGAAAGGGACCTTGGGGAAGGTGCCCCTTTCCTTCTCTGCAGGAAATCACCCTCTAAATCAGGTTCTGGCCACTGTTTGCTGTTCCCCTTCCCCTCGCTGGGGGGGAGCCATGGTGATTCCTCACTAACTGCTGCTCCATCTCCATCCGTCACAGAGCCAGGCTGGAGCAGTTTCCAGCTCCCCAAATGCTGCTGGTGGCACCCAGGACCTGCCACCTGCACCTGCTGAGCTGCCTCCTCACTCCCAGGAGGGTAAGGAAGGTCCCACTTCCACTGATTTCAAGATCTACCAACAGAATCACAGAATCACAGAATTTCTAGGTTGGAAGGGACCTTTAAGATCATCGAGTCCAACCCATGTTCTAACAGCTCAGCTAGGTCATGGCACCCAGTGCCACATCCAGTCTTTTTTTGAACACATCCAGGGATGGTGACTCCACCACCTCCCTGGGCTGATGATTCCAGTATTTGACCACTCAACAGTTTGTGGCTGCAACTCCTCCTCCTCCTCTTCCTCCTCCCTGCCACGGCACCATGGGCACCGCTGGCAGCTCGTGACAGGGAGGGATCAAAAGCACCTGTGATGATCTGGGCTGACGTGATGTGAGGGAGATTTTTCAAGTGGGTCACACTGGGTGGATTCAATCAGGTTGAAAAGCATTTCCTCTGCACTTAGTGCTCAGCAATGTGCTCTCTAAAAAGCTGCTCCACACTTCTGGCTGCGTGTCTCCATAAACTCCAATTTCCCTGCAGAGGCAGCCTGGGCTAATTCCTGAGTGAAAACTGATCTTAGCAAGAAATCAATCACTGGCCATTTACTAATAAAATCAAACCCTGTTTGAGTGGAATTAGACCTGTGAAATTGTCCAGTCCTGCTTTTCCTGCTCTGGCACAAGACCCTCTGTGTGGTTTTTCAGGAGAGCAGGCACATCCTGGTTTAGCACCCTCAGATTTCTGACAGATCACATTTTGATGGTCACAACCACAGAGATCCAACCTCCTCTGGGAACAAACACAAACCCAGGGATGTATTCCACGATTTTCACCAGGAGCTGAGACTGAAATCAGTGGTCAGCCTCGTTAGTCTTGAGGGATTTGTGTCTTCCCTCCGTGAGAAAGGCCAGAAAGGATCTGGTTTTGGTGGTTCCTGGGATGGTCTGGGTTAGAGGAGCTGCTCCAGCTGAGGGCAGGGTTAGAGGACAACCCTTAAAAAGGAGGAATGGCCACTCCTGGTGTTGTCCTGGCTCTGCTTCTCCTCCATCTGGGCCAACCTGGCATCTCATCCACCTCCCAGCCGGGGCATGGAGCTCCCTCACGGCATTTCCTGACAGAGCTGGTTAAGAAAGCACTTCCAGGAGAAATCAGAGCTGCCAGGAGCTCTGTGCCAGCCAATTCCAACAGCACCAGCTTCTGGGAGAGCCAGGGAACAGCCCCCACTCCCTTCACCCAGCAGAGCTACCACCACCCAGCCAGCCCCAGACCTTCTCCTGCCCTTTTCTCCACGGGGACAGGACACAGAGCAGGTCCAGGTGTCCCCAGCAGGTGATTCCAGACTCCCAGCCACAGAGATGCAGCTCTTTCCATGATTTCCACGTTGCATTGGCATCTCTCACTGGGTAAATATCGTTCATTAATTCCTCTTTAGGGTGAATTTGACAAACTCCTGTATAAAACTGTGCCTAGAGGGAATCACCCCTGCGGGTCTGATAAGCAAACACCTCCATTCACCAGGATAAGCTTGATCAATATCTCCCTTATTACCACAACTCGCTGGAAATGCACTCATTTAAATACCAAAATCCCATTTTCCACGGAAAGGAAAAAAATGCCCCCTTGTTCACGAGGAGAATTTTGAAGCCAACACCACAACCTGAATAAAAAATGTTGTTTTTTTTTCTCCAGTGGAGCACCTGCCCTCCAGAAGCTGCTCAAGGTTTTGGATGGGACTTCCCAGGACTGGAGACGCTGGCTCCTGTCAGCAGCACAGCTGATAGCAGGCACAAAGCAAGATAAGCCACTCCAGTTTATTCCCTTCCTATCGAGATGGAAGTGAACATCTCATTTACGTGCTTGGCACAGATAGGGTGCCTCGAGCAACACCAGGAACCGGCTCTCGTTCCACAGCGTCCTCCTGTGGCATAACATTAGTAAAATGATCCCTTTCATTAGCATGAAAAAAAAAATGCCAGTGCTCCTGGTCTCAGCGTGAAAAGCCCTGAAATCAAACGGATTCTAGCGAACAAAACCAAAATTCCTCCTATTAACGTGCTCCCTTTCTCACCATCTCACATCAAAGAGCAAAGAAATTCCCCTACAGGAAAAACCTTCACTGTGGCAGGTCTGGAAAAGAAACAAACAGGATCTCACAGGTATTTATTGGGATAATAGCTCCTACTTGCTGCCACTGGGTGATGCGACAGGACACATCAGGGACAGGGTGACCTGCATTGGGCCCTTTTTGCACTCAATTCCATCTCTTTAGCACCAAACCCCAGCAGGAAGCCACGGGCTAAACACGAGGATGAGGTGGATTCCTCTTGGAGACTCTTCCCGAGCTTTGGCACCAAGAGATGACATCCCAGTGGAATCAGCCCTCCCCAGAAGACTCCCAGGAAGAAAAGGGCACATTTCCCATTTGGAAACCCACGGGAAGGGCACCACCACACCCTGGGCTGTGCCAGCTGAGTGTAACCCAAAACTGGCAGTGAAACCGCACCCAGAGCCGTGCACCACGGGATGGAATTCCCATCGAGCATCCCGGGCTTGGCCCAGGCTCTGCAGGTTCCACAGGCAGCATTTGGGGTGATCCCCCCACCAGTACCCACCAGTACTCACCTTTCTCCCTAAAATCTTCTTGCAGGACGTGTGGTCTGCCTCAGGGTTAGGAACCAGGCCATGATAAATGCCATTCTCTGAGGTAATGCTTTGGAACTCTTGCATTTTATTCCAAGAGCCACACAGAAATCCCAATTTTAACCTATTTTCCTCAGAGGTACAGAAGCCAGGAGTCATTCTAACAGTGTGAAGTGAGTTACTCATCTTCAGTCAATTCAGCTCTTTTAATTACTGGGCACAAGTGGTCTTGTAAAAATTCCCACCCCAACAAGCACAGGCTGCTCTTTGGGGCTGCCTGAAGCATTCCAGGCTCGGCACAGAGGTGCAGCCCTTGGGATTACTGCTGGAAAAGACAGAGCCCGGCCCTCCCTGGCTGCTGTGAGGTGCAAATGTTCCCAGTTTTAATCCTCTTTTATGGAGAGAGAGGATTAGTGGTTATGCTGGACTGCCCCGGTGGGTGACACAGAAAGGTTTGAGCAGCAGGGTGGGGACAGAGATGCTGCGGAGGCTCCAGGGTGGGAAGGATCACCACGGGCCCAGCATGGACGAGCTCTGTCCAGCCTTGGCTCCATCTAGGAATATCCTCAGCTGGAAAGGACCCACAGGATCATCAATCCAACTCCTGATCCTGCACAGGACACCCCAATCATCCCACTCTGTTGGAGCATCAATCCAACTCCTGATCCTGCACAGGACACCCCAACCATCCCACTCTGTCCCTGGCAGCGCTGTCCAAACACTCCTGGAGCTCTGGGGCCGTGCCCATTCCCTGGGGAGCCTGGGCAGTGCCAGCCCCCCTGAGCCTTTCCTCATATCCAACCTGACCTTCCCCTGACACAGTTTAACACCATTCCCTCAGATCCTGTCCCTGGTCACACAGAGCAGAGGGCAGAGCTGCCCCTCCTGAGGAAGCTGCAGCCCCCAGTGAGTCTCCCCTCAGCCTCCTCTCCTCCAGGCTGGACAAACCACATCCCCTCAGCTGCTCCTCCAGCCCTTACTCATCCCTGTGTCCCTCCTTTGGACACTCTCTAATCCCTTTGTACCTTTTTTCTGCGGTGGTGCCCAAAATTACCATGGACCACCCGAAGGACTCAGCCCTCACACGGCACTAACTCATGATCATGGCATTAACTCAAGAGCAGCAGGCGGTGAGAACAGACAGGACAGTCCTAACCACATTTCATTCTCAAACTTCCACCCAAAATGGCAGCCTGGCCACCCCTTCTTGAAGTTCAAGTGGTTCAAGAATGCACCTGCTTGGCTGCCCTGCAAAACATGCTCCTGAGGAGGAAAAACTCCCCAGAAAACTCCCTGGGAACTCATGAACATAAGGATCTGGAGCTGCTGGAGCAAATCCAGAGGAAGCCCCAGAGCTGCTCCAGTTCACAGGGATCCAGGCTGGGAGAGCTGGGGGTGCTCACCTGGAGAAGGGAAGGATCCAGGGAGAGCTTCCAGCACATTCCAGGGCCTGCAGGGGCTCCAGGAGAGCTGCAGAGGGACTGGGGACAAGGCCTGCAGGGACAGGAGCCAGGGAATGGCTCCCAGTGCCAGAGGGCAGGCATGGATGGGATCTGGGCAATGAGGAATTCCTGCCTGGGCTGGAACTGCCAGAGCAGCTGGGGCTGCCCCTGCATCCCTGCAGTGTCCCAGGCCAGGCTGGACACTGGGGCTGGAGCAGCCTGGGACACTGGGAGGTGTCCCTGCCATGGCACAAGATGAGCTTTAAGGTCCTTCCCAAACCATTCCACAATTCCATGATGACTCCACGACCCCAGAAAGGGAAACTGACCCTGTGCAGACACAACAGCAACGTGAGAAAATCCCACGAGAAAATCCCACCTCACACTCGCAGCCTCACATTCCACACCACCAACATTTGTGTTTTCTGGAGGAGGAAAAAAATTGCCTTTCCAGCCCAACTACAGCAGAGAGATTTGTCTGCCAGTCTTTCAGGTCTAAAGCACCTCTAAGCTGGGTTTAAATGCTGGTCCCACACGGACAGAGCCTGCTGAACAGGTCGGGTGTTGCACTCCCCCCGTCCCCTCGGTCCCACACGGGCAGAGGGGACCCTGCAGACCCACAAAGAGCACCCAGAACTGAGCCATCGTGGAATTCCAGCCCTGACCCACCCTAACCCTGTGCTTTTCCTGCTTTGAGCACAGTATGCAAATCCTGAGGGAATTCCAGGCTTCCACAGCTCCTGCCACAACCCCACGCTCCATCTGCTGAAAACGGACTGTGGATTTTGATTTGCTGCCACGTTTTGCTCTTCAGATCTTCTTTCAGGTCTCTCCACCACCACCTCCATCTACACATGCTTCTGATTATCAGGGCTGAAGTATTCCAGCCATCATTCCCAGGGAAATTCACCGTTTCCTTCTGGAGCAAGGGATCAAATTCACCGATTTTCCCCTAAATCCATGGGAATGCTCATGATGCAGAATTCATAAACCTGAAAATAACCCAACTTTCCATCCAAAGCAACCACAAGAAGAGCTCTGAATCCACCATCTCCTCCTAGGGATGGAAGGGAGCAGCACAGTTGGGAGTCCCTTCTCCTTCCAAAGGGAAATCAGGAGTTAAAGGATTTTCCTGGCTGCAGAAGCAGCAGGAGACTCCAAAGGCTGACACCAAGAATAAACTTCTTCATTTCCACAGCATTCCTCAGCATAAATAAAACATGGGCACTCTGGGCTGTGGCTCTGCAAGTATCTTTGACCCAGAGCACGAAGTTTTCCAAGTCATCCCTGTTTGATTCCTTTAATTAGATGATTATGTAATGAACAGTGGGAGGGACTCAGTTACTTCTGGATTGGCTGCCTTGGTCACACTGATCACAAGCAAACGTGGTCTGTGAGTGAAAATGGGTTTTCCCACTTCCATGGGTCTTCCTTCTGTGTTTGAGGGCAGGTGAATTTTGTAGGACTGAAAAAGTTGAGTTTCCCTCCGAGTCGCTGCAGGATCTGAGCAACCCATTTATTATTTATAGGCACCACAGGCAGCACACAAACAATTCACACATCTGCCAAACAAAAATAACAACAAAAATAACGCTCTAAACCAAGGAGACTCCTGCTGCCATCCTCCAGCACAAAGCCACACCCTGACAAAAGCAGCACAGTCCCAGAGAAAGGCTGGAAAACAGGAAGGGGACACTGGAATTCCCAGTCCTACTCAGATGGAATCCACCTGCCACCCTGAGTGTCCTAAGGATCTTTGTACAGCTACATCTTTTATTCCAGGAGGGAAAAACCAAGGTGGAATTTCACTGACATCAAAATGTCAGCATGGATCAGGACAGGCTGCGAGCTCCACCAAACACAGCCTGCAGCTCCCTGGGCTCCATCTGCTAGAGCAAGGGATTCCCTCTTGGACTTCTTCTTGGAGTCTGGCAAGCAACTCATCCTCAACAAACCCAGAGCAGCCTCAGAGTCCTTCCCAAAAAACCGGAATGCAGCCTGAGCTCCGAACACCTGGGAAAAACCTCCCGGACCGGTGAAGCACAGGGACAGCTCCTGCCTGTAGCTGAGCTTTTCCCAAAGGGGAACAGGCTCTGAGGCTTCCCAGAAACTGGACAAACCCCAGCCAGCCCTCCCAGGGGGACTGCCCACCTGGCAACTGGATCAGCCCCACCACTTTTGGGGAAAAAAAGCAGGAGTAGAAGGACCAGGATTGGGGAAGTCACAAATCTTGAACACCACTACAATTGCTGCAGCGGGCACAGGACAATCCGAATTTCCCCAAAGCTGCAAGGTGCTGGATGCTCCAGGTTCACCTGGACAGGTGAGAGGCTCCTCATCCCAGGCACAAAGCCTTGCACAATTCTGGACCTTAAAACTTCTCCCACACCCCACTGCAGCCTACAGGCTGGGAAGTGGTGAGGGCTCCTGGTGGGAGCTTCGGTTTGAAGAGATAAAAGACACCAATGATGTTCTGAGTTCTGTAATTTGCAGTATTTGGAAACCACAGGGATTTTGGCAGGATTTATTTACCTGGTTTGGATTCACAGGCAAAATGAGCTGATGAAGAGATTCATGAGAGCAGACACACAAATTTAATCACTAAAATAAGTGAGAAATGGATCAGGGTAGGGCTGTGGATCTGCATCCAACAGTGGGAATGTAGGAAAACATTAAAATGACCTAAAAAAAAGCTGAATTCCAAACCCTAAGAGGATGGATTCCTTTAAACACACACAGGGAAAGGGTTCCACTTCATCCAAGGGAATGGCTAGAGCTGTGTCGGGGGTTTAGGCCAGATTTTGGGAAAGATTCTTTCCCCAGAGGGCAGTGGGGCACTCAGCAGTACCAGTAAAATCCCCACTGTGCAGCAGAAGTTATTTTAAACCCCCCCAAAAAAATGGTTTAAAATGATTTTATTAAATATCTTGGGCACTGGGTAATGGGTAACACAAAATATCTGAACTGTGTGGTTTTTTCCCACAGATCAACTTCAGAAGCAGCCCAAGGAAGATAAAGTCCAAGGCTGAATTTCACAGAACTCCCTGCACCGAAAATCATCAACACAACCCCACCACTCCTACTGACAGCACAAAATGTTCTTATGTAGAAAAGAGTGGATTAAACTTTCTTGGTAAAAGGGATTCAGGAGCACAGCAGAGCTCACTGTGCCCTGCTGCCTTCCTGGAAGACAATTTCCCAGATCAGAGAAAGGTAATGCATAAAAAATAATAATTCCCAAGCCCTTCAGGAGAGAGAACCTGCATGGAAACCTCCCTCCCTTTGGAAAAGCAATGGAAATATTCCCAGAGCTTGTGTGTGCACGTGGCAGAAGTTGGACATGACCAGCCTAGAAGGGGGGTGGACACCAAGAGTGGCCCTAGTGTTCCAGTCTGGCTCCTCCACTCTCCTGGGGTTCCTTGGTTTTCCCTACAGGGCTGAAATATCCCAGGGCTGAGCTTGCCAGAAGTTAAATTGCCTGGTTTAAGGCTGGAAAAAGGTGATCCAGGCTCCTGAGAGACAGAAAAGTGATGAAATCCCAGCACGTGAAGAATCCTTCACACCAGGACACCCGTGGGCTGCAGCTGGACATCAGAGCAGCTGAGCAGGCTGGGGCTTCTGCCCAGGGAGCTCCAGACAATCCATGGCAGGACAAACCCCACGATGGCCAAGCTCCCTCAGGAGCAAAGAGGCCTTTCCATGGAATCATGGAGTGGTGAAGTTGGGAAAGCCCTCTGAGAGCATCCAGTTCAACCACCAACTCAGCTCCACCATGCTCACCAAACCACGGCCTCGGGTGGCAAAGTGAACAATCCCAGGGATGGGGATTCCACCCCTTCCCTGAGCTCAATCCCCCAGATTTCCCATTTTCCTGGCAGAGCAGCACAGAGGTGCAACCTCCCATCCACACCAAGGACTCTCACTGGCAGGGCTGGCTTTTCCAGGATGGTTTCACTGAACTCCTGGAATGGGGGGTTTGCTGTCCCAGCCAAGCCACTCTGTCAGAACACACGTTTCCTAAAACCTAAAATATTCCAGGAGCTGCACAAAAGCCGCAGGGGATGAGGCTGAGAGCTGCCAGCTCGCTGTGTTTATGGCCTGTGCACAAGAGCTCATCACAAAACCTCACAAAAACGATGTGAGGAAAACAACCAGGATGCAACAAAACTCCACAAAAACCTGCTGAGACACTCTGCAAAACACCAAACGCTCCAAGAAACTACAGAGGAAGAAGAGAGGGGTTAAATGAACTCTGCACTGTGAAACTTGGGGGAATCATGGGATGGTTTGGGTTGGAAAGGACCATAAATCCCATCCCATTTTCCCACCATCCCAGGCTGCTCCAAGACCCATCCAGCCTGGCCTTGGACATTTCCAGGGATGGATGGGCAAGATTAAAACCCGGGAAAATTCAGTTATTACAATCCTCAGCTTTCCACAAGTACCACCACCATCATCATCATCATCATCATCATGCACTTCCTCTTTCACCCTCAACAGAAAAAAAAAAATAAAACATTGCTCCCAGTTTTACTACCAGCACAAAAATTCCAATTAAAAAGATAAACAATTCTCTCACCTATTTCCTCTACATTTGGGAAATGAAAGTTCACTGCAAGATTTGGAAAGGAGCAATGGTGACGTGGATGAAGGAAAAGAAGGGATGAGTTCACACTGGGAATCCTCTCAGGATGTGGGAAGAGGGTCTAAAACCCTGCTCAGAGACCAGCAAGGCTTAGAAACAAAACCACAACAGCCAGGCCCTGCCTAAGGGATTAAAAATCCCAAATTCAGGAAATAACAGTTCAATGAGAGAGAAAAAAATAACAACAACATAAAGCAGAGGTCCCAAACTTGAACAGAGAAAACATCTCCCCACGCAACAAAAATCATCTCTAGCTGCAAGAAAGATTACACTTGTCAACCTCAAATGAAGGAAGAGTCTTGAGCTGAATTATTTCTGTCCCTTAATTATTATTTACACTAAAAAGAGCCTGAGCACCTCAGTCACAGCCAGGTCTGTCCTGAGAAAGATGTTTTAGAGCCCTTTTTTGGGTATTTTAATACACAGCCAGTTACACCTCTTTTTTATAGGGAATTTCCAGCTCTTTTTTGGGTGTATTAAATGGAGGGGAGGTGAGGGATTGACACGTTTCAACTCGCTCCCAACCTCCTGCACAGAGGGAGGAAAATAATACATGTGCAAAATGTAAAGAAAAATAAAGGGGAGGGGTAAAAGGGGAAAAGAGAGGGATGGCAGGAAAAAAAAGGGGGGAAAGGGAGAATGAAGGGGAACTTCATCAAGGAGCTCAGAGATCTTTCCCACTCTAACTGGTTCTGTGATTCTGGGGCAAAAAAAAGAGGTGATTGGGGGTTGAAAGGGGCATGGAAGAGGAACTTCATCAAGGCTGGACTCATTTATCTCTGAGGCCTTTCACAAACTAATTGATTATGGGGGGGGAAAAGGGGAGATGAAGGGAAAAATGGAGGTGTGAAGGCAAAAAAAGAGGGGGCAAAGAAAAAAAAAGGGGAGAGTTGCAAGGAAAAAAGGGGGGGTTGAAGAGTAAAAAAATGGGGATGAAAACAAAAAAGTGGGGGTGAAGGCAAAAAAAGCGGGTGAAGGCAAAAAAAGGGGGGATGAAGAAAAAAAAGAGGGAGGGTGAAGGGGGGAAAAAAAGGAGGGATAATGGGAGAAAAAAAGAAAAAGGTGATGAGGGCCAAAAGGAGGAAAGAAGGGGCTCCGAGGAGAGCAGGGAAAAGGGCGAAGCGAAAGCCCCGCCAATGTCTGAGGCCGCGGCCCAACTTCCCCGCCCGGCCGGGCCCGGCTGAGCCCGGCCGGAGCTGCGAGGCCGCCCCGCACCCGCCGCCCCCCGGCCCTCGCTCCCCCGGCCGCTGCCCGCGCCGCCCGTCCCGGCCCCCCCGCGCAGCCCCGGCCCCGGGGCGGCCCCGCGGGCCCGGCGCGGCCGGGCGGTCGCGGCCGCCGGGGGAGCGGGTGCGGGCGGCGGGGGCCCCGCGTTGGTGCGGCTGCGCCGGGGCTGGAGGAGATTGCGCGGTAGGACGCTCACCTCAGAGCGGCTGCGCTGCGGCGGGCCCGCGCCGCGTGGCCGCGGCGGGCGGAGGGCGGGCGGCGGGCGGGGGGCGAGCGGGGCGGCGGCGCGAGTCGCCCTCGGCCGCCGCGGTGGCGAGCGCGGGAGGCGGGGACCGGCGGCGGCGGCGGCGGCGGAGGAGGCCGGGGACAGCGAGAGGGGGGGAGCGGGACGTATGGCGTCATAGCGCCGCGCCGCCGCCATCTTGGGGAGGGCGAGGGCGGCGGGGGCGGCCATAGGCGGGAGGTCGGCGCCATGTTGGGGAGGGCGCGGGGGCCGCGCGGGGGCGCCAGGGGCCGGCGCCATGTTGGGGAGGTCGCGGCCGTTCCCGCCTCAGGAGCGCTGAGGGCGGCGGGGCCTGGGCCGGGCGGGAGCGCTGCCACAGCCGGCTTTGGCCAGGAGATCCAGGGCAAAGCGGCCCAAAGGGATTTAGCCGGGACACCTTTATGGTGGGAAAGTCCTGCTTAAATGAGAGTTGCGGGAAGATCAGTTTAAATTTTATTTTTTCTCCCCATATTTTTGGTGGACAAATCCAATTTAAAATGGGAGTTGCGGAAAAATCACTTTAAAATTGATTTCCGCCCCATATTTTTGGTGGACAAATCCAATTTAAAATGGGAGTTGCGGAAAAATCACTTTAAAATTGATTTCCCCCCCATATTTTTGGTGGACAAATCCAGTTGAAAATGGGAGTTGCGGAAAAACCAGTTTAAAATAAAATTTTTTTCTTAGCCATACTTTCGGTGGAAAAATCCAGTGTAAAATGGAAGTTACGGAAAAATTAGTTTAAAATAGTTTTTTTTTTTTTCTTTACCATATTTTTGGTGGGAAAATCCTGTGTAAAATGGAAGTTGAGGAAAAATCAGTTAAAAATATATTTCCCCCCATATTTTTGGTGAGAAAATCCAGTTTAAAATGCAAATTCCTGGAAAATGCCTTTTAAAATAGACATTTTGAAAAATCTGTCTAAAATAATTTGGTGGGTTTGGGTTTTTTTTTTTTTTTTTTTGTGAAAAAATAGCATCTTTAGAATGGAGTTTTCTTTCATTGTTTTGGCGGAAAAATCCATTTTAAAGTGGAAATTGTGGAAAATAGCTATTTCAAAATGGAAATGTTTCCCCTTTTTTTTTGGTGGAAAAAAATACAGTTTAAAACTATTTCTATTTTTATTTTTGTTTAAGGTCCAGTACAAAAAGGAAATTTTTCCCCTTTTTTTGTGGGAGAACCATGTTTAAAATCTACATTTTTTCCCATTTTTGTGGAAAAATCCACTTTAAAATTTATTTGCCCCCATTTTCTGTGGAAAAACCCAGTTAAAAATACAAATTTTTTTCCTTTTCTGTGGAACTCACAGTTCACCTCAGTGGACTGTCAGTGGGACTTAATAATATTAAAGGCCAATGTAAACAATTCCATGCTTTAAGGAGTGTAAAAAGAAAGGATTTAAAACACAGAGGGGAAAGGAGCTGAGGGAAATAATAAAAGTGGGTGTAAATAATAAAAATGGGTGTAAATCTGTGGGGTTTTTGACTCTTGAGGCATAACTTGATACCCAGTTCCCTGAAACTGTTGTGGTTTTTTTTTCTTTAGGAATGACATGGAAAACACAACGTGGACAGGCACGAGAAGAGTTCCCAGAAGTTGTTTAAAAGCAGCCTGGAAAGCAAAATATTTTCAGGCGTGTTCCTTTATTTAGAGACAATTTGTGTTTATTCCATGCTCTGTGCTCGAGGTCTGTGGGGTCAAAACAAAAAATTCCTTGGGATTTAATCACCCTATATATATATATATATATACACATTATAAAATATTGTTATATATAATCTAATACTATAATTAATATAATATTTATTAATATATGTCTTCTTATATATGTATATATCTCTATATATCTACTTATATATTTATATATCTATAGGTGGACATATAGGTAGGGATTCTATGGAATCTGGGATCCCTGCAGGAGGAAGATCCTGAAGAAATGTGGATTGAGGTGAGGCAGCAGGAAAATCCCCCAGGGCAGGATGTGACAGTTGAGCCAGGTTTGAGGTTTTGGGAGCAGGTTGGACAGAGCAGGCTGGGGAATGCTGCAGGTGCAGCAGGGTGGGTGGGGATGTCCCATCCAGTGCATATTTCCAAGGTGTTGCTGATGCCTTTGGAATGGGATTGTGAAAGTGCCCAAAATCCCTGAGTTTGTGTCTGCTGAGTGCTGACACGTGTGGTCTCTTTTTTGTGGCAAGAAAAAAAATTCATATTTAAAATTGATTTTTCTTTCCTTGTTTTGGCAGGAAAATCCATGTTAAAGTGGAAATTGTGGGAAAAAAAAGCCACTTCAGAATGGAAATGTTTCCCCCCTTTTTTTTTTTTGGTGGAAAAATACAGTTTAAACCACATTTTTTTTTAATATACAGTACAAAAGGGAAATTTCCCCCTTTTTTTTCCCTACCTCTGTGAAGAGCCAAGGAACAGCATGGATGTTCTTGGGTGATGCAGAGAGGCAAAGCAACCCTTTCTCTGGAAATCTGAGCACCAGCACACACCTCCCTGGGTTCTCCTGGAAATCCAAGATGTGCTGGGCCATAATCCCACGTGAAAAAGTTGGGAAAAAAACTTAGCTGGGAATGCAAAAGTGGCAGCAGAAGGAAGGGAGCCACGGGAATGGCTCACGGTGGGATCCAGAGCGCTCTCCCTGGGGGATGATTCCCTGAGCACCCTGAGTGGGATGTTTTGTTCTGCTGGGTTTTGGGGAGATGATTCCCCGTGAAGGATGTTCGGGATGTTTTGTTCTGCTGGGTTTTGGGGAGATGATTCCCTGAGCAGGATGTTCGGGATGTTTTGTTCTGCTGGGTTTTGGGGAGATGATTCCCCATGCAGGATGTTCGGGATGTTTTGTTCTGCTGGGTTTTGGGGAGATGATTCCCCATGCAGGATGTTCGGGATGTTTTGTTCTGCTGGGTTTTGAGGAGATGATTCCCTGGGCGGGATGTTCTGTTCTGCTGGGTTTTGGGGAGATGATTCCCTGAGTGGGATGTTCGGGATGTTTTGTTCTGCTGGGTTTTGGGGAGATGATTCCCCGTGAAGGATGTTCGGGATGTTTTGTTCTGCTGGGTTTTGGGGAGATGATTCCCTGGGCAGGATGTTCGGGATGTTTTGTTCTGCTGGGTTTTGGGGAGATGATTCCCCATGCAGGATGTTCGGGATGTTTTGTTCTGCTGGGTTTTGGGGAGATGATTCCCTGGGCGGGATGTTCGGGATGTTTTGTTCTGCTGGGTTTTGGGGAGATGATTCCCTGAGTGGGATGTTCGGGATGTTTTGTTCTGCTGGGTTTTGGGGAGATGATTCCCTGGGCAGGATGTTTTGTTCTGCTGGGTTTGCAGTGCCCCCGTGGCCAGGCAGGTCCTCGCTCAGCCCTGCCCTGGTTTTTGGTGGCCGGGCCGGTCCTCGCTCAGCCCTGCCCTGGTTTTTGGCGGCCGGGCGGGTCCTCGCTCAGCCCTGCCCTGGTTTTTGTCTGCGGGAGTGGCCGGGTGAGCTCCCCCTGGGCAGGAGAGATAAACTCCAAGAGAATCGCCCAGCTCTGCTCTGTTGCCTCTCACAGGCCCCATGGATTTATCCTCTGAGGTGCCCCAAAGGCACAGGCTGCCTGGTTTCCCTGCAGACACTGCGAATATCCCACAGTTTTACCCCCATCATAGAGTTCTTCCAGTTCTCTCACACCCCTTTCTGTGGCCTTTAGCCCAAATTCCTGAGGGCTAAGCCGTGATTTCCCCTGTGAGGAGCTCACATTTCTGCAGCCACGCTACATTTTAATTTGCTTTCTCAGCAAAATCTTATAAATGGGAGATTTATAATGTTCTTGTACCTAAACAGGACACCCAGAGCCTCTCTAAGCCCCTGCACACATTTAATCAGAGGAATCCCATGCTGAGCTGCTCTCCATGGGTTAATCCAGATAACCAGTCCCAGCATCGATGCAGACATGGAGGTTTGGGAAGATCAGTGCTGGCAGCCCCGGTTTAGCAGCATGTGGAAGGAGAACTGCAGGCTGGAGGTGTTGATTGTCACCTTGTGCTGATGAAAGGGCAGCAGTGTGGGCAAGGGAGGAAAGCAACAAGAATTACAGGTTTGAAATATGTTGCCATATTAGAGGGTGGCAGCAGGGCGCTTTGTTACCATGAAGAGATGAAAGGAGGGATTTTAAAGGGAGCAGGGATTGAACAGCACTCACTTCATGGAAGATCAGTGGGTTCAGGTGAGCTTAGCCTTAGCAGAGCTGTGTCACATGAATTCCATGGAATTGGAACAGTCCTGGAGCCACCTGAGAGCTGGAGCAGCCTGGGACACACCAAGGGGCACCAGGGAGAGCACCAAAGGCACTCCCAGGAGATAACCAGGTGTCTGTGGAGCCCACTGACACCTCCCTCTATCTCCTCTCCTGAAGAAGCTTCCAGAAGAGAACTTTTAAGACCTGCCGAAGCATCCTGAGAGACCCAGCTGTGGTTCTAGGGGAGAAAAGCAAAATATCAGTGTAAGAGATGGAAGTGTTTCCTACTCTGCTCTCTGCTTCTCTGGTGCTGGGAACAGAAACTGAGCAAAGCACGTGAGGAAGGCAGTGGAAAAGGATGAGGAGTTGATAAAAGTGTGCAGATTTCTAAGAAGAAAACTGTCATATATAGATAGATAGATAGATAGATAGATAGATAGATAGATAGATAGATAGATAGATAGATAGATAGATAGATATAAACTGTCCTGTCAAAATATACATAAAGTTTGCAAAACAGAGCCTTATAGAAAAAACTGAAAACTGTCTCCTGGGACAGTTTCCAGAGGGCAAGCTATAATTATGAGGTACTCCCTCAAATATTGTACCTAATTTCAGGAAATTCTTCCTGATGAACTATCTCAGGAGCCAAAACAACAGCTGACAGAAGCTTTCAAGGACCCATCTCAGGCTGTGTGGTTTGGGAGGAGTTGGACCCCATGCCAAACTCAATGGTTACAACTAGAGTAAGACCAGGAGCTTGGAAAGCTCCAGTACAACCCAGCAGAAGATTGGGGTGTTCCCTGCCTTGTGGCTTGAGAAATCCAGCTGACAACCCAGTCAGACCCCACAGACAGGAAATCATCATCCTCAGCAGCCCCCTGCTGTTCTCTGCTGAAAAAAATTCCATTTTATACAAGCAAAATGCTCCCACTTGCTCCTCCCCAAGCATCCCTTGTGAGGGATACCTCAAACCTAGTTTGGGAAACTCTCAGAGCCACCACAAACACACCCCACAGAGCAGGAACTCCCTCCAGACAGAAATGTCACAGATACCTCAAACCCAGTTTGGGAAACTCAGAGCAGGGATTCCCTTCAGACAGAAATGTTACAGGTACCTCAAACCCAGTTTGGGAAACTCTCAGAGCAGGGATTCGACAGAAATGTCACAGGTACCTCAAACCCAGTTTGGGAAACTCACAGAGCAGGGATTCCCTCCAGACAGAAATGTCACAGGTACCTCAAACCCAGTTTGGGAAACTCTCAGAGCCACCACAAACACACCCCACAGAGCAGGAACTCCCTCCAGACAGAAATGTCACAGCAAGCTCTATCTGGCTCAGTAACATTTTGAATTGCCCTAAGAGCCCCCTAGGAAGTGTCCCAGAGCAGGTTTTGTGTCAGTACCAAAGGAGTCAGATCATTCCTGCTGTCCCCTGGTAGATCCAGGCTGCTGTCACTGTTGTCACCGTGCCGTCAGCACACAGAGTGCCATGTCCTGCACTGAGGGAGTAACCCAGCTGATCATGTGAGGGCAAATTCATTCTACAAACCTCCTTTTTCAGACTGAAAGAAATAAAAAAAGTCTTAAAAAGCAAATTAATTTTTTCAGGAATGACTTAATTTAAGGAATGAGCATTTTACCACAAATGGGACAAAGAGACAGCAGAATTTTTTGGAAGTGGCCATAATTCACCTGCCTGCTTCCCATCTCCTTTTTATCCCTAGGGAGATCCCAGCATGAGCAGTTCAGCACCCACAGCTGTGCAAAGCAGGGGGAGATAATCCACATTTAAAGCCCCTTTCAGGTGTGTTGGCCACATCACCACTGAGAAAACTCCAGGAAACCCCAACTGAAATAATTATTGTGATTTAATTGCTGCACTGGTACAACTTTAACTCAAACATCTGTGGTGTAACTTCTGATTTAACATCTCAGTCTGCACAGAAAACTCTTATTCCAGGGTGATTGTCTCCATCCTTCTTAGAGCAGGCGCTTCCTATTAAATGATGTGGGAAAAGTGCCCCCAAGATTTGCATGACCTACTTGAATCATCCTGAGAGAGAGAGAAAAAAATAAATTCTGAGGTTCAATGTAATTTTTGGCTCGTACTAAACAGCTTTAAGCATTTTTTGTTTTCTTCAATTATCTGTGTGCTGCTGTCTCCCAGCTGACATTTCCTGTAGGATTGTGGGAGCACTCAGCCTGTCCTTGTATTTTCAGCTGTTCAAAATACTCCAACCTTCAGCAGTAAATGCAGGTGAACTTTTGGAGATTTATGTCAAGAATTTCCACCAAAGAGAAAATTGTTCCTTTCATGGCACAGGATTTTGCTGCAGCCATGGGTTCCATTAAATATTTCCCTCATTTTTCTCACACATTTCTCTCTTTTAGTGTCAGTTACAGCTCGAGGACAAATGCTGACACTTTTTTTGCATAAAGAAGATTTCACACTTGGTTTACTTTAGCTTAGTTGTGAATGTATCAGACTTTAAAAAATTCCTTTTGGTTGTTTCTCCTGAAATCACGTGGCAATAAGCTAAAAGGAACACAGCAATTTTAAAGGCCTGTGTTTTATTTTAAAGTAATTAAATATTTTTAAATGAAAGTATGTGAAGCCTAAACAAACAGACCAAAAAGAGAGAAAAAAATCAAGGAACAAAGTGTTTTCTCTCCAGGATCCCTTTATGGTCTGAGGCTGTTGAGGTGGGAAGGCCCTAAAAGGTTCCTCTAAGGGGACACCAAAAGAAGCAGGAGTCCTGAATTCCCTGAGCAAGCCCAAAAAAACACAGGATAATTCCAGAGTGGATAACACACCAGGATTTAACCAACCCATCCCAATGTTCCACCTGGGAGACTTTGGTCCCTGCTAACAGCCATTCCTGTGAGCTCTCAAATTCCATTCCTTTTGCTCCTTGGTATGACAGTTACAAAAGCAAAAGAGAAAAAAACAGCTTATGTAATTTAAAAAATATATACAGAAAGTTGACAAAACAGAGCCTTATAAAAAGAATGTAAAATTGAATTTCTTTGTTCTTGAAATGGCACCAGGTGAGGACAGTGAAATATAAATGAAGCAAAGAGGAGTTAACCCTCTGAAAACTTTATTCCATTTCCCTCTGCTCCCACTATTTAGTGCCAACATTTAAAAAGCCTCTTGTGAGGAAGTTTTTCTTTAAAAATCCTCCATGAGAGCCTCTTTGTTATGGAGATCCCTTTTATGAGGAAAAGAGTCCTCAGGTCTCCATCCTCCCCTGGAGCTGGGAAATAACAGCCAGGGCAGCTCTTCAGATGAGAACAGGGACAAAAGGATCCCTGCCCCTTCTCGAGTCTTTCTTCCACATCCAGAAATCCACTGTGCTTTTCCTCAGGTGAAATAAAGTGGAAGGAGAAACCTGGCAACCCAGAAATGCTGGCTGGAGGGAAGGGAAAGGACAGGAAGCTGCTCACACGCAGCTTGAAACACCCTCATGCCAAATGTGGTGAATAATATATTTTATTAAACTATATTTATAGTTATATTTATGGTTTATTTACATTTCTGTTATAATTTGTATTTATGTTTAAATTTAATTTTTTTATTAATGTTTGTATATATTAATGTCTCCCACTCCCATCCCAGAGCAGCCCTGTGACTCTCCCCACCCACAAACGCACACACACCCCAACATCTCCTGTGTTTTTACCAGCAGGGCTCTGGTACACAACTTCCTGCAGGAAACAGTGGCAGCAGAGCACAGGAAACCCCAACACTGCAAGAACTTAACTCCCTGCAAGGCCTGACACACAGAACACCAGAGTTCCCCCTGCCATAGAAAAGGGCATCTCCAGCTTGCAGATTCCCCTCCCAAACCTCTTTGTGGATTTGGGCAGAGCAGGATTTATTCATCCTACACTCGGCTTAAATCCTGCACCCCAGAAAAGCCCATCTGGGAACCAAACTCTCACAGGTTGGGATGAAGCAGGAATAGCTGCCCCTGTCACCCTGTCACATCCACAGAAGTCGTGGCACAGCCTGCAGCACTTCAAAGCAAATCCAGCCATCTGAGGTCCAAACTTTTCTTTAGAGATGTCTTTTGGTCTTTATTGACCACCAGGGAGATGGAATTACGTGCAAAATTCAACTGAGAGGTAAAAGGAAAAAGGAGGGGAGAAAAAGAAAAGTGTTTCATTACTCAGTTTGGGATTGTTGGGAGGGATTTTTCATCTGCTGTCAAAGAAGTGAATGGTAACTTTTCAGAGGCACTGGAAAGCAGAGTCTTTGTCCTTTGCACTTCACTGCTCACCATCTGCTGAGCTCAGTGGCATCATGCTGAAATCAGAATTTTTTGTTAAAGATAGAACAAAATTATTATTTAATAAATATTCCAGCATACTTTGGATACTGGAACTTGGTGTTTTGAAACTGTTGTAGCTCCAGTTTACCACAGATGTAAAAATGGCCTTGCTCACTTTTAACCATCCTTAACAACGCTGAGCAGTTCCTACTTCAGTGCTCAGAGACATCTGTCCCTCAAAGCCCTGTGTGCTAAATATATCATACAAAAATCTAATATTTTTTGGGTTTTAATTAATTTCTTAGCTGGAGATGCTGAATACAGAGGTTGCAAGAGATCTCTGGCTTTAGCAGGCAGATGAGTGGAGGAAAGAGCTGCGAGCTGCTGTGGCCAGAGACTTCCTGGTGGGTGGTGGGGAAGTGAGAACACAGAGAAGGCTGAGGAGGAGATGGAGGTGCACAGCTCAGAGCAGAGTGGAAACCACACCCTGCGTCATCAGAGCAGGCCAGCTGCAGCTGGTGAGCAGGGAAACAGGAAATCAGCAGCCTGCTGTCCCTCCTGAGGACACTGATGGCTGATGGTTGGACTTGGTCATCTCTTCCAGCTCGGAGCTCTTCCATCCTGTGATTATTTTCTTGATGTGTTGTGAGACACTGAAGTGTCTCGTGCATTAGACGTTGCTAAAATCATCAATCAATCAATCAATCAATCAATCAATCAATCAATCATTTTGGCCACAAGCAAACTGCAAAGGAGCTGCTGTCCATGTGTGACCACCAGAGCCACCCCTCCCCAAACCCCCCTGCTAAGAGGGATGTTGGGTGCTGAGCCTGGAGCAGACAAAGGTGGTGCTTCTGCCCAGTTATGCCAGGTCTGGGAGGAAGGATGGATCCACGAGGGTGTTGGCAGAGAGCTGTGATGCTGCCAGCTGACACAGTCAGGGGGCAAGTTACCATGGGCAAAGGAGCACAGCCCAGCTCAGGCTGCAAACTGATAAGGGAGCCTTTGTCAGCTCTGAACAGGGCACTGCCTCTGTGTCCCTGCCCAGGGGAACTCGTGGGGTAACTCCCCTGCCCTGGCATGGGGGCACAGTCACAGGTAGCCCCGAGATGTTCACCTCGGCCACAATGGGCCACAATGGACTGAACTGAGCTGGTATCAAAGGCAGCTGCATCATCTTGGAAGGTGTCAAAGAGTCCCCAAGTGTCCCATGACCCACAGGATTCCATCATCCTGGGTGAACTCCCCACTCCAAGGGAGGCACCTCGGACTTCCCATGAGTGAACATAAACCCACATTTTGTGTTCTGTGCACTTCTCCCACCACTTCTTCGAGATTTCCCCTCATCCCCTGGTGGATCCACTCTGTGACCACCAACAGAAACTGAGATTGCAACCACCAGGTCTCATCACAAGACCTGTGGGTGGTGAGATCTTCCTCCTCTTATCCTTTCCCTCTCTTTTTCCTTATATCACATTTTCTTAAGTGTTACTTTTATGCTTTCATATTGTCATGTTACTGTAAATAGTAACAGCCAAAATGGCTACGTGGCTGTTTTCCTCTGCAAGCAAACTGCTCTAAATCAAACCCCTCATATATTACCTACATATATAATTATTAAACCCTACATATATTTTTTTTCCCCACACCAATTTTACCCTTGGCTTTCTAGGGTGGGTTGTACCACACACAGAGGACACAAACCCAGTGGAGTTTGCAGCAAGCTACAAATGACAGCAGCTGGCTGACCTGCCATGACACCAAATATGATTTTCCCTGGTCAAAACCTCCTCAGAGAGGGAATGTTTCAGGCTGGAGAAAGAGCACCAGGATCTCCAGGCCTTTATTGGCTTGGGTTGATGATAATTGACTGTTATTTGGAACAGGAAGGTACCTGGAAGTCAGAGGGGTGGAAAGGTCTGGGAGAGATGCACAGCTCCTCTCAATGTGGTGCTTCATGGTTTCCCCAGGGCTGTGTTGAACACCCGTGGAGGAGATGCAGCAAAAGGGCTCTGAGTGTGACATGGAGCTTGTGGTGTCCAGCCAGGATGTCTGGGCTCAGGATGGTCACAGTGAGTGACAGCCTGGGGGCAGGGGGCCATCACCACCTCTGCTGGGTGTTACAGAATCCCTGACAAGGTCTAAGTCACATTCCCAGGATCCCTGAGGATGGAAAACACTTCAGAGATCATCCAGTCCAACCTGGGACTGAGCCCACCTTGTCCCCAGCCCAGAGCTCTGAGGGCCACATCCAGGCCTTCCTTGGACACCTCCAGGGATGGGCACTCCAATCCTCCCTGGGCAGCCCCTGCCAAGGCCTGAGCCCCCTTTCCATGGGGAAATTCCTGCTGTGCCCACCCTGAGCTCCCCTGGCCCAGCCTGAGGCCGTTCCCTCTGCTCCTGTCCCTGTTCCCTGGAGCACAGCCCGACCCCCCCGGCTGTCCCCTCCTGGCAGGGACTTGTGCAGAGCCACAAGGTCCCCCTGAGCCTCCTTTGCTCCAGGCTCAGCCCCTGCCCAGCTCCCTCAGCCCCTCCCCACCCCCCTGGCTCTGTCAGTCCCTCCTGAGCTCGGGCAGGTCTCAGGACTCAGGCTCCCATCCCTCAGGAGTGGCACAGGGTGGGTGAATCCAGCCCCAGCACAGCCCTGCCCCTGCAGGCACAGCACTCCATTCCACACAGACCCACAGGGTGAAGGGCCACGGCTGAAGTGACAGTGGCACTGTGTCCCCTGCCACTTGTCACTGTGTGGGAGCTGCAATCCAAGTGCCTTTGTACAGACACAGCAGGGACCAAGAAAAATGGCACAGGACACTGGCATTTGAGCTGGTCACTGCCGAGGCCAGGACGGGTTTAATCACAGCAGAGTCTTCATCAGGTAATTTGGTTCTCACTTCCTTTTCTTCCTCTTCTTTTTGAGAGAGCCAGGCCAGAGATGGCCCCGGAACTCCAGGAAGGCAGCGGCGTTGTGGCAGATGTAGTAAGCGTTGATCATGGCAGCTAGGCTGAAGAGATCCACTCCTATCACTTCCTTCTTTGCCACCCTCTTGGAGATTTTACCTTTGCCATCCTTTTTGTCTTTGTCGCCCTTTTTGCCTTTGCCGCCTTTCTTGCCTTTGCCTACCTGCAGGGAGAAAACAACCACAAACCCACTCAGCACTGGGTCTGTGTTGTCTCACTTTTGGGTAGAGGGCTCCAGGCTGAGAGACTGAGAGGGCTGGGGGTGTTCCCCTGGAGAAGGCTCCAGGGAGAGCTCAAAGCCCCTGGCAGGGCCTGAAGGGGCTCCAGGAGAGCTGAGAGGGACTGGGGACAAGGCCTGCAGGGACAGGAGCCAGGGAATGGCTCCCAGTGCCAGAGGGCAGGCATGGATGGGATCTGGGCAATGAGGAATTCCTGCCTGGGCTGGAACTGCCAGAGCAGCTGGGGCTGCCCCTGCATCCCTGCAGTGTCCCAGGCCAGGCTGGAGCAGCCTGGGACGATGGGAGGTGGTTGGAATGAGGTGAACTTTAAGGTCCTTCCAGCCCAAACCATTCCATGATTCCAAGACATCCCAGAGCAGCTGGTTTGTTCTTTTCAGTCCTGCCTCACAGAGCCCCTCACAGACCCCAGCACTTTGTGGTGCTTTTATGTAAGGACTCACAGGCATCAACACACCCTTCACCCAGTCCCTGTTTGCTCTGCAGGCTCTGAGAACCTCTAAAGCCATCAGAGACTGAGCTGGTCCTGCCCCCTGTGCTCCCATCTGGCTATAAAAAGGTTTGTGCCCAATGGAACTCAAACATTCTCTTCCACTGATTGCTTTTTTTAATTACCACGTGAGGATGCCATCCTGAAGGAACGTGGCCTGTGTTCATCCACTGCTGTGTGCCTGCCTGGATCTTAACCCAGGAAAGCAGGACTCCCTCCCAGCTCCATGGGTCTGGGATGGAGCTGCTCTCCCACCTCTGCTGGTTACACCAATCCAAACCCACGTGGGTGATGTATTTCCCACGTTAAATTTCTAAAAGCTCCTCTCACAGCTCAGCACTACTCAGTGCAAAACTGACAAACATTTGTGCTCTGAGGTGTGAGGACAGAGTCAAGGGCACAACCCTCAGAATCAGCTGGAACCAAGACGTGAAAGAATATGAACAGCTAAAGAAAAGTTTTTAAAAATAATCAAATTTTCTATCTAAAACACACAGACCCTCTATTACACAAGCAAAAGAGAGTGAAAATAAGAGTGTAAACTGCAGCTGCTGGCTGATTATTTGCAGAATAAAACTTCTTTAGCTCAGGTATATGTTTGAGATGGCACAAGCCTGTTTCACAGACTGTAACTGGACAGAATTTATGGAATACTTCACATGCTGGAATGTGCCCCTTCACAGGGACATGCTTGTGCCTGATTTTGCAGCCAGCCAGGGACCTGAGTCCCATTCCTTATTTGCCCAGGGTCTCTGTAGGCTCCTGGTAGGAATTCAGCCTGTAGCTGATCTTTCCAAACACAAAAGATGCTCACAGGCTTTATATGCTATGTACAAAATTTTATAGCCTGCAGCTGATAACAAAAAAAAAAGCTAAAAATCAGAATTAGGCTTATACTTGTACACAGGTCAGTTCTGTCCTGCAGCTGTGGGAAGAAACCTTTTGGATATTAACCCTTTTCCTTAAAAAGGTGTTATCAACACTTCTGAAGGATCAAGGGTGTTTTACCATGGTTGAGTCTTTTTGTGGAGCAGCTAGGAGTTCACATCAAGCTCTGGAGATGGACCCTGCAACACAAAATTACACGGTCAGTTAGTTACACTGTGTAAAGCACCTGTGTCTGTGTCGGTGCCCACGAAACTTTGAAGACAAAAAGGGGAAAAATAGTCCCTTACAAAACCAGGGTCGTCCCTAAAATCTGATACTCACCTGTGAAATCAGAAACCTGCTAATTGTCAAACTCCAGGACTCTGAGTTTTCCAGCAAAGCCCTCAAGGTTTACAATCACAGAATCCTGGACAAGACCTCCCAGACCAAGTCCAGCCAGCACTGCCAGGGCCACCGCTGACCCCAGGTGTCCCCAAGTGTCCCCAAGTGCCACATCCCCCCCTCCAGGGATGGGGACTCCATCCAGCCCTGCAGCTGAGCAAGGGCTGGACAACTCTTTTAGGGAAGGAATTTCCCGATATCCAGTCTAAACCTCTGGCACAACTTGAGGCTGTTTCCTCTTGTCCCTGTCCCCAGGGAGCAGAGCCCGACCCCCATGTAGCTGCACCCTCCTGTCAGGGAGTTGTAGCGAGAGAGCAGCTCCCTCCTGAACCTCCTTTCCCCACCCCGGCCCCAGCCCCACCTCCCTCCGTCACCGCCCCGTGTAGAAAAGGCAGAATCTCACCGTCCTGTCCCCGCAGATCTGAAAAAACCCCGACCCCCCTTCCCCCGCATGGCCGCCATGGCCTCCCCACCCTCCCCTCAGCGTCGCGTTCCCATAGCGACTATGGGGCGGGGTCTGGTGCTGATTGACAGCCCCGTGTCCAATCCGTTGCTGACGCACCCGCCCGTCGCCCAATCAGCTGCCGGGGGGCGCTTCCCGCCACGGCGGTGGTCGGGGGGAAAAGGGCGGGAAAAGCTGTGAGGGGATGAGGGGCCTGAGGGGAGCGGCCGCCGCCATCCCCGCCCCTGTCCCTCCCTCAGCCAAAACCCCCAGAAATGTCACAGGGAGGCCAGAAAACCCCCACCACGACAACTTGGAGCTGAGAGGAGGAGGGGAGCAAGTTGCGCTTTCCAAAGGTCTTGGAAAAATTGGCGTTTTGTGGACTGTCAGTGGAATGTTCGCGTTATTGCTGCGTGACAGGGGGGGATTCTGTTCAAATACCTGACTCAGCCTCCTTCACCTTCTCGCAGAGCCACAGCTCCGGAGAGCAGGCCCTGAAAATGATGCATAATTGAGGTCGGATATTTCCAATAAATCCCCATAAACGGAGGCCTAAGACGCAGGGAATCGATGGAGGTGAAGGGGGCTGAGGGAGGGATGGGACATGAAGGGTTCGTTTTGTTCTCTGCACCTTTTTTACACACAACAATTTTATCCAAGGGTAGAAACGCTTCTAAAGGTGGGATGATTTTTAAATTGGGTAAAAAATATGGAAGAGAGGAGTCCTTCCTGCAACCCTCAGCACCAGATTTTCACTTGCAAAGCACTAAAAAAAAATAGGCACAAGTGAAAAATATCAGTAGGGGCTGAATTGCCTCATAGAAAAAAAAAAAAAAAGCTCATAATGGCAGTATTGCCAAACTCCACCAAACACATCAGCGAGTCTGCCTGGCCCATGTTTTATTTTTACCTTTAACATTACCCTCTCAAAATGTGCTCTCTGCTGCATAAGTAAATTTCCTTCCTTCTTGCCTAATAAAATCTTGGTAGTGTAGGTCAGGGAAAAAGTCTGCAGATTTGGGAGTAAAATTCTCTTCAATGAGCCTTGGATAATGAAAGAAAAATTGAAAAAAAAAATATTTCCACTCTATTCAGGGAAAATCTGTGTCATCTGTACTAACAAACCACACGGCATAAAAGAAACAATCATAATTACACTAATTATCTCATTTTAGCACAGACAACCATCAGAATATAATTATTGAGGCAAAAGGAAGGCACAGAGCACTGAAATGTTCAATTAAGGAGGCAGAAATCACCTGTGCAGTCAAATGTGGTGTTTTGGGGCAGAGCTTGGACCTGGCTGCAGAACAAGCTGCTGTTTACACATGCAAGGCTTTGATAAATAATTGAGGGCAGCTCCTCAAACTCCAGGGTATAATAAGCCTGACCTCATACAGTCACTTCTGTGGTTACAAGTGGATAAATACAGAGTCAGCCAGGACATCTCCATGTTGTTATTTTTAGGGAAATATTCACAGGAGAAAAAGGAGGCAAATTTTTTTAACACTGCCAGACTGAATGGATAAAGGCTAATTCCCCCCTCCCTTTTTTATCACTCTCCTTTTCTCAACTCTGAAAGGAACTTTGTATCTTTGTAGCCTTTTATCCTTCACTGAATTTTGCATTAAATTCACCAAACAGCTCCAAAGCTGCTTAGAGAAATTAATAACTCAGTTGTGTATGCTTTATATCCCTAGGAAACAGCAAGAATCTCCAAGAAAGCAGGAGAGGTGTGCTGAGGAGCTGAAGAAAAGGTCTTACCCACAGCAGAACTTTCAGCATCCACCTGTAGGGTGAAAACAAAACCAAAAAAAAAAAATTCTTTATTGCAATTACAACAGGAACTGGGAACACTGGAGGGTTCCTGGAACCAAAAGTGCTGCTGGGATGAGATAACAGATGTTCCTCCAGCTGTGCAGAAACCACCCAAAACTTCTTTCTGAAACTGCCTTGCTGGACGTATAAAATGATAATTCCTTAATTGTTAGCCCCCAGCTCTTCTGAGAATTTTTCATCAGGAGAAAATCCTCATTGTGGAGCAAAAAATATCTGAAACTGCTGCTTGCTTGCCAGGATGGGACATAAATATTTCAAATAAAGATGTAGCCTCTCCCTAAGTCACTTTTTAGGCAGAGGTTCAGGTTTTCTGTGGAGATCTCTCTCTGGGAAGCAGAAAATTTGGTGATGGTGTGAATAAATTGTAATCCAGGATAAGTTTGTACCACCCTCCACCACCCAAACATTCAGGTAAGAATTTGTGCTTCCAATCTCTCTCAGTAAAAGTAACAGGCACTGAATAGCACAATTTAAATATAAAATACAGAAAAATGCACATTGGGTATGCACTGGTTATTTTTTTTTCAATTTATTGTGGGGAAAATAAAAGATTTTAGCCAAATAGCAAGGGCTTTTCTAAGTATTTTAGTAATTCATTCAATTTCTCCTTGAGTGGAGATGGGCAGGGGTGAGGGCTGAATTTGGGAGATGTTTTTATCCTTAAAAAATAATAAAAAAGAAGCATTTAAATTAAGATACAGGAATGAAAAGCTTAAATAAGGAGGATTCCTTTAAAAGTTGGTTTATTTTGAACAAAAGCATATTTTAAAAGGCTTTAAAAGGCTTAATGCCATTTCCATGAACAAGGCCTTGGACAAACCTCACGAAGGAAACATTCCCGAGCTAATTAATTGTTTAAGCAATTAGCACAAATCCTGCCATAACAAACACTTGTTTATTTAGGGCTTCCCTGCCCTATAGCAACACACGATGCTTTGACAAATGCCACCCTCATGCAACGCAGCTTTACCCCAGGGTAGTGTTCGGTATTTAATTGAAATATTCTGTTATTAAATTCCCAGAAAGTTTACAGCTCCATATCCTACTCATCCTGAAAGTTATGGACCACAGAATCCACTCTTTTCCTCATCAATTACTCACCAAAGCACCTTCCCTGCCCACCCTAAGAGCAGGCACAGACGTTCCCCCAGACAAGCAAGAATCTGTGTCAAACTTGGGTTATTGAAGGGGGTGTTTGCTGTCCCCTCAGGGCTGGAAGGGCTGCAGAGGATCTGGAATCCAGTGACACTCAGGGAGGCTGCACAGCTGGGAACTGCACAGCACAGGGGTGGTGAATGAAGGTGAGTGGAGGTGGAGGACAGCAGAAGTGCAAAGGTGACGGGTGGGTGTCCAGGGGACATGCAGGACCTGGCCCTGGTGGCACAGGACTCTGAGCTGGGCTGTGCCACCCCAGCAGCAGCAGTGCCAGCCCAGGGACAACACGGAATGCTGTCTCCATCCCAAGCCAAGCTGTGCTCCTGGCACCCCGGGCTGGCAAGGTGCTGTTGGGAGCACGTCAGCAGCCAGAACAGACCCAAAGAGAGGAGCGTGGGGCGTGCGGGGGGATGGAATTCCCACTGGGAATCCTTACCCCCAGCCCGCACGGAGACACACCTGGGCTCTGAGCTCACTCTGCAACCCGTGCCTCCTGGTCTCCAAGGAGCCACAGGATGACCTCCAAAAAGAGGTGGCTGCTGGGCACACAGAGACCTGGTCTCTTTGGAAAGTTTAATTTGTTTTCCCAGCTGTGCTAAAACGCCCCAGATCCACCCCGGCCCTGGCACCGCCAGCCCTGAGGGCGGCAGGAGGGGGCAGGCGGAGGCGGGGCTGTCACTGGCAGTGCAGCAGCTCTTCCCAGCGGATGGGCTGCGAGAACACCTCCCGCTCCAGCCAGAGCTCGTAGGAGTAGTGGAAGTCCTCGGGCAGCTCCAGGCGCTGGCCCAACACGCTCTGCAGGCAGTTGTCCACCGGGGCGAACTCCGAGTCCTGCGGCTTGTCGTACCTGCGGCTGTTGAAGGCTTCGATGTTGGCCCTCAGCGTGCATTCCTCAGCCTGGAAATCCCACGGCCTGGCATCGATGTCTGCAGGGCGGGAGGAACACCCAAATAGTGTGGGAAACACCGCTCTGACAAGGCTTGAGTGAAAGAAAGGCTGAAGGTTTCACGTGAATTAACCAGTCACTCCTAATTATTATTATTCCTTACCAATTCCCATTATGTGTGCATTTTCATTTAAGATAGCCATAAAAAATATAATTACTCCTGCATTAAGGACTATTTAAGATATCCCATAAAAATGTAATTATTCCTGCATTAAGGACTCTCTATCATTACCCAGCCCTGCTTTTTTCACAAAGGCCCCACCACTTTTACTAAAAACCTCCACTGACCACTGAAGCAGGGATGAAGATTTAAAACATTTAAAACCTGGTGAGCTTATTACGAGCTCCTAACCACAAATATTTTAAAATTTGGGCAAATGTAGCTATGAATGGTATAGAAAAGCTGCAATAACCATGACATTATGCCATATTATATAAACCTATAATATGTAAAGAATCCCAGTATTTTCAAAGCTGGCTTTCCTGAGCTCTAAATCTGATGGTGCAGAACAGTGCCATGAAACTTCTGGAAGAAATGCCCAGCAGTGACAACAATTTTAGAGGTTTTGGGCCAAAGCAAGTGGGCCAGCACTCACCGTTGCCGTAGGCCCAGTCGTCGTTCATGCGGTGCCGCACCTTCTGGTAGATGGCAGACATGGTCTTCATGTTGCTCTTCCTCCACTGGCGCCCCAGGTACTTGGTCTGGATCTTCAGCAGCTTGAGCACGTAGAGCTGCATCATGGCCTGCTTCACCTTCAGAGCCCGCTTCAGGATCGGGGCTGATTTAAACACCACCAGCATCTGCCAGGAGAGCAACACCCATCAGTGCAGGGTGCTGGGGAGCCACACAAACACACTCTGTCTGGGCTGATGTGGGCACCAACACCTGGACAGCCACACAAACACACTCTGTCTGGGCTGATGTGGGCACCAACACCTGGACAGCCACACAAACACACTCTGTCTAGGCTGATGTGGGCACCATCACCTGGACAGCCACACAAACACACTCTGTCTGGGCTGATGTGGGCACCAACACCTGGACAGCCACACAAACACACTCTGTCTGGGCTGATGTGGGCACCATCACCTGGACAGCCACACAAACACACTCTGTCTGGGCTGATGTGGGCACCAACACCTGGACAGCCACACAAACACACTCTGTCTGGGCTGATGTGGGCACCATCACCTGGACAGCCACACAAACACACTCTGTCTGGGCTGATGTGGGCACCAACACACTGGACAGCCACACAAACACACTCTGTCTGGGCTGATGTGGGCACCAACACCTGGACAGCCACACAAACACACTCTGTCTGGGCTGATGTGGGCACCATCACCTGGACAGCCACACAAACACACTCTGTCTGGGCTGATATGGGCACCAACACCTGGACAGCAACACAAACACACTCTGGGCTGATGTGGGCACCAACACCTGGGCCTCGTACATCACAAACCCCCAGGAGGGAGAACAGGAGCGTTCAGCACAACCAACACTCTCTGCACGGGGCTTGAGGGTCACAGAAATGTTATTTGCAGGAGAAAAGGTATTTCTGCATTTAAGGCTCGATGTGTGAAAGAGAAAAGGGAAGATTTTGAAGAGCAGAAGCTCCTGCACTTGCACAAGGAACCCTGAGCACAAGGCTGGGCTGAACCTGCGGTGTAGAGCCAGGGAGATGCTCCAGGTGAAACGCTGGAGGGTCTCAGGGGAGGGGACACTCCCTTACCATTGTCCTCGAGTGTTTCCACTTGGTCAGCTTGTTGAGGATCCTCAGCAAGTTAATGCAGGAGAACAAATTCCTCCAGCAGAACTGGTTGTTGTCTCCAGCTTCCTGCAAGGGGAGAAGTGCAGCCCTGACCACAGCGTTCATCAGCACCACCACAGAGATGTCCTTAGGCAGAAATCTTTATTGTCTGCACAAGTCTAATTTCTGAGGGCAGACAAGCAGCAGAGCTTCCTCCTCGCTTGGGTTATCAGCAGCAGATTCTGGGGAAAACCATTCTGAAACATTCCAATTTTAATCTGCTTTTAATTGAGAGTAGGAGCTAATAATGGGATAAATCACATTATTCCATCATGGGAAATATATTTTGTGGTAGATTTGTATTCTTTGTTTACAGCCAGAGAGCAAATTTCAGCCTGGTGATCACCACTGCTTTTGGTAACTATATCAATTAATTCATGCTTAGGGCACACATTTCCAGTAAAAGGAAATCACAAATCAGCACGGGATGACAAATAGCAACGTTTGTATCAAGAGGACTAGACTTTTCTGTAACAAAACCCCCTCCAGCTTAAGTGCTGCTGAGACATTGTTTTAACTATTAGGTAACTGTAAACACCCCCAGCTCCAGCTTGTGGAAACACTGCCCGGGGCACTTTGAGATTTAATTCCACCGCTGCGGTAACTTGCTCCATGTTTGAACAGCTCCAAGCACAGGAGAAATGTCCCACAAAAATCCTGTTTGGGGATTAGTGCACAGCAAGGGCTGCTGAATTTATAAACCTCTCACAGCCAGCTACAGCCTTCTTCACTCAGAGCAAAAACTCAACCCATTCCAGGATCTGGGCACCCTCAGGAGGGGTTTGAAAGCAGATTTACCCAAGAAGATCCCACCAGCACAACCCCTTGGCTTTTAAAGGCAAGTGCCAGCCAGAATCAAGGAATCACCGAGGCTGGAAAAGAGCTCCAAGGCCACCGACCCCAGCTGTGCCTGATCCCCACCTTGTCCCCAGCCCAGAGCTCTGAGTGCCACATCCAGGGATTCCTTGGCCACCTCCAGGGATGGGCACTCCAGGGCTCCCTGAGCAGCCCCTGCCAATGCCCGAGAGGCAGCCAGAGGTGGGATGTCACCAGAATGTCACCAGAATGTCACTGAGGTGCTCGTGGATGCTGTCTGGTGCTTTGGGGGTGCCAAACTGCATTGGCCCTGCAGTGCCACATTGTGCCAGGCCTAACTTGCACTCTCTACACCCAGTAATTTTCCCAAAGGTCCCAGTGGAATAAGGCAGTGCCCATTTCTTGGGCTGATGGATCTGTTTGTCACCAGTCTGATGCTGTCTCTATAGACTGAAGGAGGGGAGGGTCTTATCATTAGGTTTATGGGGGGAGGGAACAGGCCAAAGAGGCTTTAATCCCCCTTCAAAGGGGTGGGTTAAGCCCTTTGCAGACCCCTATGGAGACAGGAGAGGGGAGATGGAGACTGGCCAGGATTTGAATCCCCCACCACCTCAGCCACTCCTGATTTACACCAGATGGGGAGAGCAGTTAACCCACAGGGCCCCCTTGGGAGACAGCATTAGACTCATCCTGGCTCTCCTTGGGATAACCAAACACACCTCTCTGTGCTCAAGCCACTGACAGCAGAATGATCTGTGACATCCTCTGAGAAATGTGTTACGCTGGGATGTTGAAATCACTCATCAGAGTGGTAAAAAAAAGCTAAAACAACACATGAAGGGCTGGCTGCAGAAATATAAATACATGCACAAACATATGCCTCGAGTACCAGGGTGTGTCTAACTCCTATTCGATCCTTACTTCCATGGGTATCCTCCCAAAGATGAACCCTCGTGGTAAAATTCAAGTTGGTTTCTGCATATTTTCTAATTAAATTGCTCTCCCTTGAGGATAACATCCGTGTCTGCTGGAGGAAAGTGAAAGCTGCTGTCCCTGAACGTGACAGCTCTCAAACTGTCACGGGAGTATTCTCCCTAAAAACGTTCAGTTTTCTCCTACAGCCTTGAGGCTGACTGTGAGGATTGCACAAGCCATGAAACCCTCCGTGAAGTGTCACTAGATGTCCCCATCGGTCCAGGATCCGGTGGAGTCTGGCAGGGCTGGATGGGGATCCAACCTTCAGCAGCCCTGACCTGGGGAAAATCTTTCTCTCTGATGATTTTGACCTTTCCACACCTAAGGAAAGCAACACAGGCCTCAGACTGCAGCAGCACCATGAGATCATCCCTGCCTGGACTGGATTTGCTCAGG
The DNA here is from genome assembly GCF_022539315.1 of Serinus canaria. Classification (NCBI taxonomy): domain Eukaryota; kingdom Metazoa; phylum Chordata; class Aves; order Passeriformes; family Fringillidae; genus Serinus; species Serinus canaria. Next base: position 817,473 of record NC_066314.1, on the reverse strand, counting down.
ATCCTTCTCAATGATTTAGGGTCTCCATTCCCTGTCCATTATTTCCTGTTAACTCCACTGCTTTCCCCCCGTGCTGTCCAAGTCCAACCTCCTCTGCACTTGAATTACTGTAATTAGGAACCTGCCAGCCTTGTTATCCCATCTGTGGTCTGTGTGTTTGCCCAGCCCATCCTCTGGCCAGGCTCTGGAATACTTAAGGCTCCTCTCCATAGGGAATTTTGTTCATTCCTTAAACTGGTGTCTCATAGAACAGAAGTGCTCAGAGCAACTGAAACCTGGGAGGCAACAGCCTCTGGGTAAATTCTCTTTCAAAGCACAAGAGTCTTGTCTTGTCAGAACAAGAAGAAACAACCTCAAACTGTGCCAGGGGAGGCTCAGGGTGGACATCAGGAAGAATTCCACATGGAAAGGGTGCTCAGGCCTTGCCAGGGGCTGCCCAGGGAACTCCCATCCTGGAGGTGTCCAAGGAGTTCCTGGATGTGGCACTCAGGGCTCTGGGCTGGGGACAAGGGGGTGTTTGATCAAAGATTGGACTTGATGATCTTGGAGGTCTTTTCCAACCGCAATGATCTCGGAATTCCGTGATTCTGTTCTGATAAAGGGAAACCCCCCAAACCCAGCTATTTTTATGGGGTGCCCAACACCAGCAGGGCCTCTTCACCCCACTTCCCCACAGATGACAGTGACTCAGAATAGTGATGGGGGGGATTTTCAAGCCTGGAGGGGAAAAAAAAGTCCAATTTTGGAAAGGCTGGGGGCTACAGAAAAAGAAGACAGGGAACAGAAAACCCAAATCCTTCCTTGTGCTGTCACAAAGAGAAATCCTGGCCACAAAAACCCTTTCTGTGCTGCTTACCAGGCTTTCTGCTGTGAGCTCGGGCAAGTCACAGACCGTGCAATGCGGATAATCCAGGACAGAGATGCTGCAGAAAACAGGAAAGAAGGGGCTCATTAGCAACCAATTAACATGAGAGACATTTTGAAGGTGATCTGTATGATCATGCCCAGGAATCTGTAACATTCTTCCTGCTCTGTGCCTGGAAATGCAACAAGTGATTTGGGTGGGGAACAATCCCATCTCCAGCACGTGAAGCAGCCATGCTGATGGGGCTGCCTCTGGCACAGACAGCATCCAAAGGGGATCCCAGCCTCAGCACTGCCTCAGCCCTCAGCTTAATGGAGCACATCGATGCCTCCTGGCTCCAAAGCTCCATCCTGAGTCCATTAACAAGGACTCGAAGGACTTGGATCCATTAAGACAGGACAGATGAGTTATTCATATGCATATTTAAAAAGGGGAAAAAAGTAAACAAAATAAATCTGAGGTTCACAGGGAGGCATCTGGTTGGCAGCAAGAAAATTCGTGGTGAGTGAGTATTTAGAGTATCATGTGTTTCAAAGGCATCCAGGCCTGTGGAATTTGTAGAAGTAGTCAGTCAAATACACCCAGAACTGGAATTTTCACCTCCCTGGCTCAGAGCATCCAGCTGCACATCCCACCTGACTCACAGGTGCATATCCTGCCTGTGAAACCTCCATCCCAGAGCAGAGGAGGGAGCTGAGTGCTCCTGGGATATGTTTCCTCCTCACTTAAAAAACACAGGACCAAAAGTGGAAATATTTACAGCAGGAGGCTCAACATATTACTTCCTGTTTTTCTATGCATGCCTCCTCACACAGACACAACCATACCATGCAGGAGACAGACCAGCCTACACACACAGCTGAAGAGCCACAAAAAGAGCATCAAAAAGGAAGAGAAAGGATCTTTTTATCATTCCAACACCCCTGGGGAGCTCCTCTCCAAACAGAGAAATCCTGCCCTGGAGAGCTGGGAAAGATCTGTGCTGTGTCAGGTCTCTGATCCATGGCAGTCCAGCCACTGCCCTGCTCAAAACAGGGCTGGTGCCTCTCTCAGGTCAGCAGTAAAAGGCAGTGACAGCTATGGAAAACCTGGATTACAGCTACAAAAAGTGGGAAAGACCTGGAAGAGCCTATCCCACCTGGCCTTGATGAAGCCATGGCCCAGAGGTGCCCAGTAGCACTGGATGGCTCCCCAGGAGTCCACGGGAAAATGAAAATTATTTTAAAGCTTTAGCCTATTTTATTTCAGTACTATTGCAGCAGCCCAATCAGAGATTGGAAACCCAGCATCCAGCCATCCTCATGACGCCAAAGGGATCTGCTCCCTCCACATATTTCTGTAGCGGACAGGACACCCCAAAGCCTTGTGAGGTCACCTGGGTCCCCCCAGGACATCAGGGTTCCCCAAGCACGAAGCCTTCCTGCCCCATCATCTTTCTGTCCCCCACCAGGGGCTGTACCTGTTTTTGGCAGCGATGTAAGACATGATGTTCTGGTTGAAGAATTTCAGGATCAGCGGGATGCAGTTGGCAAAGACCAGGTGTTGGGACACGTACTCAAACTGGGGGAGAGAAGGGGAACGGGTCAGCGTTGGCTGGAACAGCTGGGAGCACCACCTGGGGATGGGAACCTCTTCCCAGCCAAAAGGAAAGCACTTGGTTTGCCCCAGACACCTCACAGACCATCCTGTCCCTGAAGTTTGCTGGGTAAGGTCTGTGTCATGCACAGCAGCTGGAAAATTCCACGTGCCCTAGAGAGGACATGCAGACTTCACGGCAGTGCTCTGGGAATAGCTGCACCTCATGGCTTTCCTAAGTTAAATCTGTGGCAAAACAGTGTGTGGGGAAGAGGGAAGGGCTTGTAGCTATTACATGAGAAAATACAATAAATCCTATTGCTCTCACACACTAATCCCAGTTCCCTCAGAAATTTTGACTGGAACAATATCCCTATTTTCCTACTTGCTTTTAATTCCTCTCTCCCTCAAAGTATTAAATGGTCTTCAAGGTCCCTTCCAACCCAAACCACTCTCAGTTCAATAATGCAACAAATCTCTCCTGTTCTCTAAAGATACAAACTGCAGCAAAACCCAATCCTGTCCCATCCTGCCCGTCCCATGCCCCTCCATCCAGATCTCCAATTGGAGAGGGAAGGAACAGTTTGTTCTCATGTCAGCCTGGTGCCAGCTGTCAGCATTGGCACACCACAGATGACACAGCACTGGGAGGGAGGTGCTGGTGAGTAATCGACCCTTCCAACCCAGACCATTCTGTGGTTCAGTGATTCCTTCATTTCAGACCTGCTGGAGTTCTCATGGTGCTCCCTGAGACCACCTTTGTCACAGAAAGAACAAAATCACCCCGATGGGACACAATGAAAAGCAGAATCAGGGGGGATGAAACCCTGCAGCTTTCTCCAGGCTCAGCAGCAGGCTGCAATGGCCCTCCTGCCTGGGGGGAAGAAAGGAGAGGAGCTGCTTTGAAGTGAGAAAATTAATGAAGGGATGTGGTGGGGGGGGGGAGCAGAACAAATGTAGGATTGTAAAAATGTGGGAGTTGGTTTCATTTTACCCAATCCAGTACGTGGATTTATATTTATCCTCAGTTAAATATCAGTGGGTTTTGTAACGCAGAGGGATTTGTAGCGTGCTGAAAGCTTTAACAGAAAAAATTAGAAAACATTAATTGTTTGACTTGCAGAACGAGTGGAGAACTGGGCCACAGCTCATATTAGTCCTTGGGTTTTTTTAACCAAGGAAAGCCCTGGAGTGGGTGCAGTTTGATTGGTGCCACACAGATGGAACAAGAATCACATTGGGAACAAAAATGAGATTGCAACTATGACCTAGATCTCCTGCCTCTGTTGAAACTGGAGCCCCAAGAACCCGACCCTGCCAAGAGCAGATTAGGTGACCTCGTGAGGTCCTTCCCAGCACTATTTCTGGGCACTGGAGATGACAGAGCAAAAGAGAGTCTTGCCTAATCCCCTTCCTCTTCCCCTTCTGCCAGAGAGGCTCGTGCTTTTTCCTAAATTTAACCTGAATGGATATTCCCAGAACTCCAAAAGCTCCTGCCACGTGAGTAGAAAAGGTGTTGTCAAAGCACAGCGGGGTTATCCCAACCTGAGCGGCCCTGTACAAACCCTGGAGCCAAGGAAATGTGATTACAGCTCCTCATGGAAACTCTTCCCAGAAATCTTCCAGGAGAGGCTTTATCGGGACCTTCAAGCCCAGCTGGGCAATGGCCATCCCTTCCTCTAGGCTCACCTGGTAGATGTGGTTCAGCTTGAAGTGCTTGAGGAGCAGCAGCAGCAGCGCCGAGATGCTCTTCACGATGATCTCCTTGTGTCTGTTCACGTCGATGCCCAGCTTCATGCTCTGCAGGACGGTGATGCTGCGTGGAGGGAAAGCAGCACCGTGGCCGTGGCAGCAGGGAGCCCAAGGCACTGTGGAGTTCTCCTTCATCTGGATGAGCTCTATGGAACCAAGCACCTTCGCTGCCCCTGGGACTCCCATTTCCACCCATCCCACCTGGTGATGCCAAAATGAGCTCAGAAAAGGAGGAAAAAAAGGTGGATTGCCCTCCACCAGGAATCCTGGCAGAGTGGTAGGAAGGACACCTCCTATATGCTGACAAATCTTTATGATTTGGGTCAATTAGAAGGATTTTGTCATTTGTGCCACTCAGCTTGGAGTGGCTGCACTCAAATCATCGCAGCATCACTTTCCTGGCTTTCACAGCTCTGCCCTGGTGCCAGCTGTAATTCCCACCTACCCAAACAGATACCCCAGATCTGGAGCCCTCCAAACCTATTGGCTCTCCTGCTTGGTCCAAGACTTGGTGGCAAGGCTGGGATGGCCGGTGGCCACCTGGGGAGGGACTTACGGCATCTCTTCAGGCAACACGTCTGCCAGGATGTTGATGGAGTCAGTCTTGGCCTTGGAGGTGGGTGCAGCAGCCAGGAGAATCTTCAGCAAAGCGATCTGCAGGAGAGGGCAGGTCTGGGGGATGGTCCAGGAAAGGGAACCCCTTCCTTCTCCTTCACTTGCCAAAACTGCACAACTCCAAGCCAGCTCTACAGTGTTTCAGCAGGCCACACTCAACCACTGACAGAAAGGACAAGTGTGGGGAGCTCAGCAGCTCTGCTTGATCCTTAACCTAAAGCATCACATGTGCCTGAGCTCTGGTAGGGAGGGTAAAACAGCACAAGGGACACCTGGAGTTTAAATGCACTGAAATCTCTGTCTCTCCCGACAGAGCTCACGTGATCCAACCAGCATCTCAGAATCCTCTGAATCCCTCCTCTTGGACTGTACTTTCCTCCCAACTCTGCTCAGGATTCCCACCAAAATCTGACCACCCAGGTCCTGAACACCCTCCTGTGCTGAGCTCTGCAGCTCCTGGACTGGCACCATTCCCTGCTCCAGAGCTCTTCCTTCCTTTTGAGGAACGGGGGCTTACCATGTACTGGGGGAGGTTGTACAGCATTGCTCGATACAACACCTCACAAGGGGTTTCTTGGACTTCCTCTTCCCCCTAGGGCACAGAAACGTTAAAAACAAGGGAAAACCAAGTAAAAATAAGCATGGATTTACACTGACATGTAAGCCAGTGTAATGGAAGTCTCCCATCTTCTCTCTGGTGATGGGGTGAAGCAACTTCCTTCTTACCAGAGACATGGGGCACTTCTCCAGCTCCTCCTCATTCTTGATCTGGACATCTGAGATGGAAACGTACTTGTGCTGGCAAAACACACAGACAGAGGCAGAGCAGTGTCACAGCTGGAGGAGGGAACACGGCCAGCCATGGTCACAGCAATGCCCCAGTGAGCTGTGCAGGTCACAGCAGAGCCACAGAGCTCATCCCTGAGGGGGACATCCCTGCAGCCCCTCACACCTCCTGCCTTGGGTTACCTCCACCTGCTCCCTCTAGGAGCTCTCTGTAAGGAATTGGAGGGACAATCACCTCCAAAAGACAACCCAGACCCTGGATAGGGTCAGGTGGCCTCTGGGGGGTCTCATTCCCCACAGAGCACTGCAGGAGCCAAGGCTGGCCGTGCTTCTCTCTGGGGACTGCACCAGTTTGGGAATGTATATCCAAACATACAGCTCTGAAAGTCTGTCACCTTCAAAACACATGACAGACACTCACCAGGAAACAGGAATGCTACACCTTGGATAAAAGGAAAGTAAAAATGCTGGAGAGGCTACTTGAGGACTCAGTTTTTAAATTTTTTGCCTCAATTCCTGCAAGAAGCTTCAAAAGCTTTTCCTGAGGCACCCAAACTTTTTACTCCCTGCAGTACCAGTGTTTCAGGGAGGTTGGCCAGGAGGATCCACGTGGTGGATATCCCATGCCAGGCATGGAGCCACCATCTCACCTGCTTCAGGGTCTTCACACTTTCATGGATCGGCCGTGGGAGCCCTATCAGGGTTTCAGTGTCCCTGGGGAGAGGAAAGAAGGTCAGTACTGGGAAGGAGATCCATGCTCAAACATTCCCGTGCCATAACAGGTAGAAAAGGGAGCCTGGAGTCTGCTGAATGCATCCCAGATGGGTCAGGAATTGGGAGAGGTGTTGGCTTGAGCTGCTGCCCTCCCACCTCCTCCCCATCACGAGACAGGAGAGACATTGAGGTGGAGAATTGGGGTGAAATCGGGTTAAACCAGACTTTGGGTGAAATCAGATAACATCAGAAATAGGGTGGAGCCAGTCTGAGCCCAGCACTGCACCTAAAAATGGACGGACCCTGCTGGGCCTGTCCCAGGATGACTCTGCACCCACAGCTTGATTTATTCACAAACTGGGTCATTTGCTGTGGATACCAAACTGTCTCAGCTGCCTTTCACATCAAACCAGCTCCTGGCTCGGGCCAGCGGTCACTTATTCTGGGCTAGGTCTGATTTTTAATAGAAAGGGTCCCTGGGGACCAGTGTCTCCAGGAACAGGCTTTTCTAGCACTGCTTTCATTGCTGCAGCTCTGGCAAAGCCAGCACTGCCTCATCCTGAGCATGTCTTGAGCTGGGGAAACCTGAGCTTTGTGCACACCTCCCACCACTTAACCCCCACTGGTGGAGGCTGCAGGGCAGATCTGGTGCATGAAACACTCACTGTCCCAGCGTGAATCCGATGAATTTGTTCCTGCTTGCTTCCAGGAAATGCTCGATGTCTTTCTGTCTGATGGAGCAGCGGAGAGACAAGAACAAGGAGAAGGTTGGAAAACAGCCACAAGTACAAGATCACAACCTCAGATTGATTCCTAGAGATCTCAACAGCAGTGGGCAAAAGCCACCCTTGCCCTCACTGGCTGGGGGCAATGTGAACCTAAACCATTTGTATTTGCTGTGCAACTCCACGGGAACGTGTGAGTAAACAGAGAGGAGATTTCTGCAACCAGCACCTTTGTATCCACCTCCTGTGCTCCTCAAACGCCTCTCCAAGGAGCATCTGCTGGCTCTGAGAGAACAAATGTTGTCTCCACAGTCTGTCAGAGCACACGCTGCTCCCACAGCAAGCTGACATCTTCTCCACCTTGGGCATCTTTCATGGGAACTGCTGGGCAGCTCTGCACTGCAAGCAGGACATGAGCTGAGAGCCAAGGCTCTCCTGGACAGAAAGGAATCCAGCTGGATCTCCAGCCAGCAGCCAAGGAAAGCAGCAGCCGTTGGATTTCAAAGCTGAGAGTGTTAACATGGAGTACCACAGCACCACCATGGAGATCCATGTGGGAAGCCAATTCCTGCTGTGTTTCTGCAAGGAATGCTCTGGACAGACAGACTTAACCCTGTCACTGCTCCTATCTCAAAAATATCTATTTGCTCCTGTGTTTTAAAGATACTGGGTTAAATCCAGGTTTGGGATAAACAGCAGAAAAACCCTCACATGGATCAGAGGGAAAGGAACAGAGGTTTTCACCCTCTTTTCCTAACATTCCCTCATTTCATGTGTGCATAGCTGCCTTAGGAAGGAAAGGCACCAACTCCTTCATCCTTAGATGTTTTTCTCTGCCACTAAAAAAGGCTTCACCTGGCAACACAGAGTCCATCTCACCCAACAAGGTTTCATTGACCAGCTCCCAAGATGATTAGTCAAGGACTTTGTGCTACCAAGATCCACTGGGAGCCGGTTGGGAAAGCTGCCCCTGCTCCCACAGCACCCCAGCACAACCTGGGATATCCAAAACTGGATTGCCACTATTGGGCAATAAGTTGGTTTGTCCATTTATTGGCTTGGGCTGGGTTTAGCTGAGCTCTTCCCCAGAATTTACACACCAAACAATCCAGAAAGGACCAATAAAAAAGAGAAGTGCAGTCACTTCAGTTCAACCTGCCGGAGGCCAAAAAACTTCCCAAAAAACTGCAATGAACTCCAGGACAGGTAGGTCTGGGGAGGAGGGCAGTGGCACCAGGTGGCTTTACCTGACTTTGGGGGCCCAGGGGAGCCCCTTGGGGAAGGACACCCTCTCGATGGGCAGGCGCTGGGCCGGCATGGCGGGGATGAGCGCGTCCCGCTCCACCAGGTCCAGCTCCCCCTCGATCCCGCCGTCCACCTCGTCGTTCTCCTCTTCATCGACCCCTCCTTCGTCGTTCTTGAAGGGATCTCTCTCGTTGTAGATATCCAAACTGTCTTGCTTCATCAGGGGCTGCAGCAGAAGGGGAAGGAAACATTCAAGTCACTTGAAGGATTTTATTTCCCTCTCAGGTGCTGGCACCAGATCTCTCCATCCTGAAAGGATCACGCTCTCAGATGTTCCTCAGGTGAGAATTTCCCTCCTAGCTGTTGCCACCAAAGCCTTCAGAACAATAATTCCTTCTGTGCCTCTAACCTCCCTGCTCTAGGAGGTGCAACCCCACTTTCCACCTTAACTTTTGGGGTTTCCATCTGATATCTCTTCCTTAGCAAAAGGATTTCCATCCTCAGAACACAACACAGCAACTCCAAGAGCAGAGCTAAAAAAAGAACTTGCTGTGAGCAGTTTGCTCCCTGGTGCTTATCAGCCCTTTGCCATAAGGTCAGGATGTCCTCTGGTGTCCTCTGGACCAAACACCCCATGGGGCTGATCTGTTGCAGTTGAAATTGGTGGATAAAAAAGTGGACATGATCTGACCACGTGTCCTGAGAGCCCAAAATCCCCCCAGGCCTGGGCTGGTCTCCCAGCATGGGCAGCAGAGGAGGGAGGGATCCTGGCCCTGTGCTCAGGTGAGACCCCACCTGCAGAGCTGCCCCAGCCCTGGGGACACAGCAGCAACACCTGGAGCCACTGGAGAGAGCCCAGAGGAGGCCCCTGGGCTGCTGCAGGGCTGGAGCCCCTCAGTTCCCAGGGATCCAGGCTGGGAGAGCTGGGGGTGCTCCCCTGAGAGGAGAAGGTTCCAGGGAGAGCTTCCAGCACATTCCAGGGCCTGGAGGGGCTCCAGGGGAGCTGCAGAGGGACTGGGGACAAGGCCTGCAGGGACAGGAGCCAGGGAATGGCTCCCAGTGCCAGAGGGCAGGCATGGATGGGATCTTGGGAAGGAATTCCTGGCTGGGAGGGTGGGGAGGGGCTGGGCTGGAATTGGCAGAGCAGCTGTGGCTGTCCCTGGACCCCTGGCAGTGTCCAAGGCCAGCTTGGCTGGAGCTGTGAGAAACCTGATCTAATGGAAGGTGTCATTTGGAACTGGATGATCCTTAATGTCCCTTCCAACCCAAACAATTCTGTAAGCCTAGAACTGGAAAACACCGGAGCACCTGGGAGGGAAAGGGAACCGTAACCACGAGCACTCCTGGCTCCTCCTGCCGGTGCCTGCTGGAAACCCCTCCCGGCCCGGAGGACGCTCCCGCTCTCACCCTGCGGCTGCGGTGGCTCCGCTTCTGCTGCGGCTGCTGCGGCTGCTGCTCCACGAGCTCGATGGCGTAGGTGGGCGGGGAGGCCGCACGCATCCCCCGCACCACCTGGATGCTGTCCTCGGGCAGCGGCGGCAGCCCCAGCTCCTCCCGCCGCCGCACCTTCATGGCCTGCAGCGCCTCGAACCCGCCCAGCGTGAACTGCGGACAGAGAGGGGAGAGCACGGAGGACACCCGGAGCATCCCCGGAGCACCCCTGGAGCGCATAGCCCTCCCGGGGGTCATCAGCCGGGACAGCCGAGGTGAAGGCACCACGGCACTGGTTCTTTCTCCAGATTCCTCCCCCACCCCACATCCTCAGCCCACCCATCCCAGAAGGAACTGTATCCCTGTGTCAGCTCCCGGTGCTATCCTAAATAACCCCATCATGGGGGGGAATATCCAGGCTGCAGCAGCGCTGATCCAGAATGAAAGTTTCTGGAGCAAGGAAGGGTTTGCACTCACCAGGAGCACCTTCCAGAGCAGGAGCAGCACCTTCTTCATGGGGAAGTGTGGAGCGTGGCCGCTGCAGAACTTGGTCACCATCATGAAGAGCAGCAGAGCAAACGGCTCCTCAGTGTGCACAGGGAAACCTGTGCAGGAGGGACCGGGGCTGGGTCAGAGCTGATCCCCCACCCCTGAGCTCTCCCTGCTGGTCCAGCACCACAAAGGGACCTCCAGAGGGCACAGCGAACTTTGGGGCTCACTCAGCTCCATCCTGAAGGTCTCCCGGCAGGTTTTCCACTCGGGGGGATCCTCCTCCTGCTCCACACGGATGTTCTCCACCATCAGGTACATGACGCTGAGCAGGACCCTGCCAGGACAGCGCAGCAGGCTGCTGTGAGGCCACCGTGTCCCCAGAGGCTGTCCCCCAGCCCTCCCAGCAGCGAGGGGTACCTGAGCTCGGTGCTGTCGGCCAGGGAGATGGCCGGCTTCCGCAGGGCGCTGCTGCAGGCCTGGCTGTTCCTGCAGGAGAGGGCCCAGCTCAGGCAGCCCCCTCATCCCCACAGCCTGCCCTGGGAATGCCACACCGGGACATGGCACACGGCTGTGGCACCTCCCCAGCAGCAGGAGGAGGATGGGGAGAAAGAGGACAAAGAGGAGGGTGAGGAGGATTGAAGAAGAGGGCAGGAAGGATGGGGTGAAAGAAGATGAAGTGGGGGAGGATGAGGAGAAAAGGGTGAGGAAGATAGGGAGAAGAAAGATGAAAAGGAGGAAGGGTGAGAAGGATGAGGAGAAAGATGACGAGGAGGAGGAGGAGGATGAAAAGAAAGAAGATGAAGAGGAACAGGCTGAGGAGGATGAGAAAGAAGATGAAAAGGAGGAAGGTGAGAGGATGAGAAGAAAGTGGAGGTAGAAGAGAAAGAGGAGGATGGAAGAAGAAGGTGAGGAAAGTGGGGAGGAAGTTGAAGTGGAGGAGAGTAAATTGAATGGAAGAAGGAGAGAAAGCAGAACAGAGAATCACAGAATCTTTTTCATTGGGAAAGACCTCCAAGGTCATCGAGTTCAAGAAGTGGAGGGGTGAGAAGAAAGAATGAAGTGAAGAAGAGGACAAGAGGGAGAGGTGGGCAAGGGCAGTGCAGTCCTCTCACTCAATCTCCATGTTGAGAAGCTCCAGGAAGGCAGAGAAGGTGCCCAGCTGGTAGAGGAGGAAGCTGTTGTGCCGAGACCAGTGCAGGACATCACCTTCATTATCACAGTCCCCAAAGACACCTGGAGAGGCCCCAGAGAGAAACACTGGTGAGGGAGGACCTGCCTTTGAATCCCTGGAGTCCACAGGACCACCCCAGGCAGGAGCTTCACTGCACCAACCCGGCACAACCCCGAGAAAGGCTTCTCCCAACCTCCATGGCAGCGGATCCGAGGCCACATTGGGCCAGGGGGGACATGTCCTTACCCTGTGCCAGGTACAGGATGGCCCGTGCCACTCTGAGCCTCCTGTCCCTGTTGACCACCTCCAGCCCATCCAGCAGGTGCATGACGTAGGCCTTCTGCTGAGCCCTGTCCAGCTCCAGCCACCTCCTGTCTGGCACTGGAAAAGGGACAGGAGTCCAGCCAGGTGCTTCCCTGGGGGGCTGCTCTGGCCCCAAGGCAGGGGTGCTGAGCCCAGGGCTGGCACCTTGAGTGTGAAAATCCTCCTCGAAGCATCTTCTGTTGTAGCTCAGCTCAGGCTCCTCGGTGTAGCTGTACAGCTCTGATGGAGACAGGGATCAGCAAGGACATGGAGGGTCTTCACCCTCCTCCTTATTCCCAAATTCCTTGGGAACATCCCTGTGCACCCAGGCAGACACGGGACAGAGATCTAGACTGGTTCCTGAGCCCTCCTGCAACTCCAAGGGCACCTTGTGGCCACCCAATGCCACCAACCTCATCCCCTTCATGCCCTGGCTGGGCTGTTCCCAGCTCCTGCTCCAGCTGCACTTCCAGTTTCATTGGGGTTTTCGAGGGGACATTTTGAGCCTCACTTAAGCAGTTTGGGAATGAAGGGAATGCAGGAACACCCAGGCAGGACCTGCACTCATCCCACATCCAGCAGCTCAGACATTTTGGGTCCTGCAAATAGGGGCTGGGCTTGGACTGACATGATGTTGCACCTGCTCTTTGTAATTCCTGCCTGTTCCTGTAGGATTCCTGCCTGTTCCCACAGAATCTCTACAGTCCCGAGGGCTGAGCAGCACCACGAGGACTGAGGTGATCCTGCAGGGAAGGAGGAAGGATCCCTTGCAGAGGAAATGTGTTTTTGCCAGGCCAGCGTGTGCAGCTGAGATACACCGAGCTAAAAATAGCCCCATTTTCTCCGGACAGGCTCGGGAGCGGGGTTCGGGAGCACAGCAGGAACACGGGGACAAGGACAGCTCCGCCTGATAAAGGGTGGGTGACACCTCCCGCCTGGGCTCTGTCCCCGGACACTCCGCCTCCTGCCACCCCCGGCGCTGTGCCCTGGCCATGGGGAGCGCGGGGCAATCCCCGTGTCCCCACGCGTCCCTTCTGCGTCCCCAGGGAGTGAGCGGCTCTCTAATAATAAACCCCGCTCGCTCTGTTCCTGCAGGGCCGGCACCGCTCGGTATCCATCCCCCATCCCGGCGGGATTTTCATTTTCCCTGCCTGCCAGGCACCTGGAAATAACAATGCAGCGCCCAAAACCTGCTTCACCTGCCAGCTCGGCGCCATGCCCGTCGGCATCCCCGTACTCGAATTCCAGGTTGGGACAATCCACGGAGCCCTGCGGAGAGCGGGATGGGGTTAGGAGGGGGCTGGCACATCCCTGGGGATATTTTGGGCTGCGGGATGGCTGCCAGCACTCGCAGCCTTTGCGCCAAAGCTGCTCCAGCCGCCGGAGCAGCGACTCGCAGGGATGGGTCTCCCGGGCTGGAGCGGAGAGTCCGTGCGGGGCCGCTTAAAACACGGCGGAAATGTGAAAGCCGTGTATAAAAACAGCATTTCTCAAACCCCAGGGAAAGCAAAGGCACGACACAAAATGCCGGTGAATGTTTGATGCGTTTCAGAGCCCTGCACGCCCTAAAAACAAACCCCGGGGCCGGTTCAAAGCGAAAGCCCGCGGGAGGATGCTGCGGATCCCTGAGCTCCGTCCCCGGCACCGCAGATCTGACAGCTCTCGGGGCCGCCCTTCGCCTTCCTGGTCTCCCCCTCCTCCCCTGCGGATGAGGAACTGGAGCATGAAACTTCGCCGGAGGATTCCGGCGGGGCAGCGAGCAGGCAGCCGCAGCCAGACGACCCAAGGCCGGCACCGCGCCGCCCTGCCCCGGGTAAGGGAACACATGAATGGGTAATCAACGAAATTAACATAATTCCCCATTCCGAGTCTCAGCAGCCCTGCTCGGCAGCCGGGCTGGAACTGATGCGCATCGTGGTGATTAATATTGATGAGCCAGGAGGACGCGCGGCTCCGGGATGAGCCCGAGTGGCTCAGGAGCTCTCGCTGGGTGCTCAGGCCATCGCTGCAGCCCTCGGGCACTGAAAGCCGGGGAGGAATCCGGCGGAGTGCGTGCAGCCCTAATCCGCTTGGAGAGACCGAGCCAGGGGAGCGAAGCAAAGCCCAAATTCACGAGCTGCGGGCACCACCTGGACACCGTTCCCAGGGACCCTTTTGGGGTCGGGGAACCCCAAAGGTGGCTTTACAGTGGCCCGGGACATCAGATCCCGGTGGGACCCTGGTGAGCCGATCCCGGTCCTGCTCTCCCAGCCTGGCATTCACGAAGCCGCACGGGCACAGCTGGGGCAGGGCAGCCCAGCGGCGTTTGGGGGTTCCCCCGTGCCCCGGGGCTATCGGGGCAGGAGGGGTGAAGGGGCTGGAGGGGACACCCGGATCTTGGTGAGGGGCAAAGGGGGGCCTGCAGAGTGTGGGGGAGCCCAGGGCCCAGGTGGGTCCCCAAAACCCTGCTGCCGGCTCTGGCCGTGGGGCTGGGAGGTGCCAGTGCTGGGGCTGAGCCAGCACCCCAAAACTCTGCAGCTGGGTCTGGGAGTGCCGCGGGGCGCCCCTGGGGCTCCCTGCTCCGGGCTGGGCATCGCAGGACGCTGAAGTCACCCCCGCAGGACCCCTAAAGCGTCCAGTTTGGGGTAGGGAGCACCCCCAAGACCGGGAGCTCCCCCAGTCCTGGATAAGGCTCCTTCCGCAGGGACTCCCTACGCCACAGCAGGTCCCGGCGGAGCCCGGGGGGTGCCGGCACCAAGCTCCGCGCTCTTACCTCGGACTCCTTGCGCTGGCTCCTGAAGAGCTCCCGGCCCTTGGGCTGTGGTTGTGGTTGGGGTTGGGGTTGAGGCTGGGGCTGGGGCTGTCCCTGGCGGGCCCTGCCCGGGCCCGGGGCTCCGCCGCCTCCCGCCGCCTCCATCCCGCAGCCCCGCGGCCGCCGCCAGCACGTGGGGGCCGGGCCCCGCCACGCCCCGCCACGCCCATTGGTCCGCCGGGATCGAGGGCGTGGCCTCAGGACACACCCCCACATCACCATTGGTCTGGAGCGGGGTGGGGCGGGGCCCGAGGTAACGGCGGAGGGAGTAGGGGGGAACCTGGGGGTCGCTCGGGATGGGGGGGCTGGGAACAGGGAATGCTGGGGAGTTATGGGGGGTCCCTGGGGCAGTGGGAACAGGGAATGCTGGGGAGTTATGGGGGGTCCCTGGGGCAGTGGGAACAGGGAATGCTGGGGAGTTATGGGGGGTCCCTGGGGCAGTGGGAACAGGGAATGCTGGGGAGTTATGGGTGGTCCCTGGGGCAGTGGGAACAGGGAATGCTGGGGAGTTATGGGGGGTCCCTGGGGCGGTGGGAACAGGGAATGCTGGGGAGTTATGGGGGGTCCCTGGGGCGGTGGGAACAGGGAATGCTGGGGAGTTATGGGGGGGTCCCTGGGGCGGTGGGAACAGGGAATGCTGGGGAGTTATGGGGGGTCCCTGGGGTGCTGGGAGGATGGAATGCTGGGGAAGGGGTTTATAGGATGTCCCTGGGGTGCTGGGAGGATGGAATGCTGGGGAAGGAGGATTTGTAGGGCGTCCTTGGAGCGCTGGCAGTACAGACTGCTGCCGTGGGGGCTCTGGGGTGTCCCTGGAGCGCTGAACCGGGGCAGCAGGGCGGGAGCCCGTGGTGTCAGAGGTGTCCGTGGGGTAATGAGGGGTGGCCATGGAGGGGCCAGGGGTCACAGGCAGGGCCGAAGGTTCCCGACCCCGAGGCACCCCCAGGAGCACCCGGCCAGCCGGGCTGTCCAAACCCCGCCGTCCCGGAGCCCTGGAGCGCGGTTTCCATTCCCAACCCAGTAAAGGGGGGAGGTTGGTGTTGGGGTGACTGTGCAGATTTGTGGCCGGGGAGGTACCGGGTGCCCCATCTCGGTGTCCCTCATGTTCCACATCCCTTCCGAGCCTCTGGAAGGCTGGAAACCCCGAGGGTTTGGGGCGGAATTTCCTTGGCTGCCGCGGCAGCGTGTGCGGCTCCGGCAGGCGGGAGCGGAGCAGATAACGGGATGGTTCTGGAGGAGATAACGGGACCGGGCTCGTTCCCGCCCCGCTTCCCAAGGACACCCCAGCCCAAACCGCCCTGGCTGTCCCAAGGACGCGGCCCCGGAGCCGCTTCCCCAGCTGGAATTGTCTGGAAGCAGCAGGAGCTCAAGGCTCCGGCTCTGGGGACAACTTCCCATCCCACCACCATACCCCGACCCCTCCTTGTCCCCCCCCGCCCCAAAACCCCGCCCTGACCCCAGGGATGCTCGGGAGAGCTGAATTTTCCAATGTTTTATTTGAGTTTTGAGATTACAGAGTCTTTATTGCTGATCTAATACAATCACTCAGACATTAATATTTAAAACATCCTTCTGAAATGTTACGGTTGTGACGTTTTCGTTTCCTCACTGCTGATGACGAGTTTTGTCTCATTATTATCTCTAAAGTTCAGAACAGAATTAATTTCCTTTATGCGATTTTGCTGGTGTTACCTAAAATCTCCTTTTTCCTAAGTCTTGAAAAATGTGTTACATTAAAAAAAAAAAAAAAGAAAGAAACCAAAGCCCATTACACGTTTAATTTAGAGATGATCATAAGATATGATTCCAGGTTGATTAGGAAAAAAGCCAAGCGAGCCAAAAAGCTTTTACAGGAGAAGCAGAACATGGAGAAGAGCTTTAAAAATCGAGGTGGGAAAAGCCAGTTGGGATTTCAGTATTAATATATATATTTTTTTCCCTTCCTATCTACCTGGAAGATAAAAGGGGGTTAAAAGTGGGCACGAAGGGATCTGGGGCTGTGCAGAGCAGGCACGGGGCGGGGGCGGGACGCGGCTCTGGGGATGGGAGGGGTAGGCATGAAAGGGGCTTTTCCAAAAGGGGCTTTTCCAGGGGGAAGTGGCTGTGCTTGGGTTGGGATGGGATTCCTCTTCTTCCCAAAGCTGCTCTGCCCCAGGGACCCCACGGCCACGTCTCACCTGGGCCAAGAGCAGCTCCCACGCTCCCAGAAAACAGCAGGGCCTGACACAGAGCAGGATCCAGCTCGGGAAGAAAGACCTGGGTGGGATGTTTCAAACAGCTCGGGGGATTCTTCCCAAAAAATCTCAGGATCTGGGTAAAACGAACGAGCAGAGATCATTTCAAGTCTGTGGTTAGCCATCAGTCTACTGGAAGCTTCTCAAGGCCTGCAGGTCTCCTCAAGGCCTTCACAAAGCCCTGACGCCTTCCCAAGGTCTCTCCAAGGTTTCCTCAAGCTCTTCTCAAGGTTTTCCTTCCTGATTTTGAGAAATTTCAAAGAGAAACTTGGAATCAGCTGGCACACGGGAACGTTTGCTCTGGAGATGAGCGACTTGTGGCCAACCTGCCTCCAAATCTCCTGGGAGCTGTGGGAAGAACTTGAGGCTGTAATTCCTCTGTTTTCCCTTCCTTGTGCGTGAATGAGCTGCCACAAAATGTTCTCCATGATGGCAAAGAAGCCCAGGAGGACAAAACATGGATCAGCAGCCGATGAGAGGCTCGGGAACCAGCAGGGAGGACAGGGAGGACAGAGGCTTCTGTGCTCACGGGGCTGGGCAGGTTCATTTCAGAAGGGTCACGTTCTCCACGTGAGGGACAGAAGTGGCTCCGCTCTGACTCTTGGGAAGTCACCTTGCTAAGGGTCACGCTGTCCTGTACTCAGCTGGGACATCCCAGGATAAAACAGAGAACTCTGGCAAATTTATTCTCCATCAGCTCTGACAGGTCGAGGTGACCGAAGGGTTTCAGGGATCTGAACTCTCCCCTGGCACAGAATCCGCGGGGGTCACTCCGGCGGACGTCTCACACGTTCCAAAGGGGAATTCCAGATTCATACAAATATGACCAGAAAATAAAACTCCGAAGGTTTCCAATGAGGACTGAAATTCAGCTGGAGAAGGACCTGGGTCCTCCCAGCCGGGCGGCCGGCGAGCTCTGCTTGGCGCGGCAGGAGCCGCCGGGCGCGGCAGCAGCATCGGTGGGCGAGGCCCTTCCAGCAGCGCGGGCGGGCGCGGCCGCCCCGGGCCCGCCGGGAACACGACTTTGGTTGATCCAGAGGTTGGCACTCGGAACGACAGCAGCAGGAAAACGCCGCGGGGCTGTGGCCAGGGGAGCGGCGCCGGCTCCTCCGCGCTCGGGGCTCTCCCCGGGCCGGCGCTGACCCGTGGGCACAGCTCCGGGCAGTGCTAAGGCGAGGTTCCCCGGCTGGGCACGGCCCCGGGCACTTCCAGGACACACGGAGAGGCTTCTCCAGCCAGATTCCCGAGGCGGCTCCCGGCCGGGCGGCAGAGCCTGGAGCCAAGGAGGATCTTGGCTCTGTTGTCAAAGCGCCGGAGATTCCCCGGCTGCCGGGATCCGGCGCCGCCGGAGAAGCGCTGGGGAGTGGAGGAAACCAAAAGCGATTCCAGGCCGGGTCCCGCCGAGCGGGGGGTGAGCAGGGATAAGGGACTATTCCACGGCTCGATTCCAGCAGCTTCCTCCTCGCCTTCCCCGTCCTCCCAGCCCCGAAAAAGAACGAACCCAAAGAGAAAAATGAAAGGAACGGAAAGAAAATCCAGCGTCTCCCAGTCCCGCGGCAGGACGAACACCAGTGGCAGAGGCCACATGAACAGTATTCTAATTTAATAAATAAATAACCTAAAACACACTGTCGACTACGGCAGCAAGCCCGGCTCTAGCGTGGGAAGCTTGCGCGGTTTCATCCTGTACAGTAGTTGAGAAAGACTCGGGGGCTTGGTGCAGCTCCTCGCGGTTCTCCGGTACGGGCGGCAGGAACTCAGTACCTGGAGGAGGAGGAGAAACGGGGCTTGGAGGGCGGGGAAGGGAGGAGAAGCTGCCCCGGCACCACCACGGAGGATTTTGGGAGGGGGAGAGGCCGAGGACAGAAATGGCTGAGGAAGGGACTCAGTCCTTGCTGCTGAAGTTGGAGGGGTCGTGGCTCCCCCTCGGGGCAGGGAATTCCCTGAGACCCCAAATGGATCCCAACCTCTCCAGGACAAACCTCGCTCCCCACAAGGCTGGGCCATGCCAGACACCCAAACCAGGCACAGAGAACTGAACCAGAGGGAATTCCTGCACAACCACAGGGAAGCACCAGGAGTTTGCAAAGAAAAGGGCTCAGGATCTGGGAAAACCCAGTAATTCCCAAACTGGGAGTGTTCTGGTGCTCTCTGCCTGCCAAGAAAATCCCTTTTCCTGCAGGAAAAGGATCTGGGCTTCACCCTCCCAAGCAGATCCATTTTTGTGCAAAGCCATTTCATTTTCACAATGGAAATTCATGGCAGTGCTGGCTAAAAAATATGGAAAGGGAAGCGATCCAGGGCTCCTACTGAAAATTGTTATAATTTTGGGGATCTGCCCAGCCTGAGCTCAGGAAGGAGCCGTGGAGCTGAGCCCGTGGGAGCAGCCCCGGGGCCGCTCTGTGCCACCTCATCCTCCGTCAAACTTTAAAAATAAACCTGCCACCGAGCCGGTGGCATCGCGCTGGCATCTGCCACGTCTGGGTGACAGCTGCTGCCACGCACAAAGGGCTCCTGTCCTGCCAAGAGCTGCTGTCACGGCTCCAAGTGCTCCATCCCCTTCCTGCTGCCTGTGCCGGGACTGAGCACAGAGCCCTTGGAATCGGCTCAGGGGATGGGGGGTTAAACCCCAGGTGGCAGGAGCAGAGGGCTGGCAGGGGACAGGGAGGGGACGGGGAGGGGACAGGGAGGAGCAGAGGGAGGAGCAGAGGGCTGGCAGGGCACAGGAGGGGACGGGGAGGGGAGGGCACCGGGAGAAGCAGAGGGCTGGGAAGGCACCAGGAGGGGACAGGGCTAGGAGGGGACAGGGAGGAGCAGAGGGCTGGCAGGGCACCGGGAGGGGACAGGGAGGAGCAGAGGGCTGGGAGGGCACCAGGAGGGAACAGGGAGGAGCAGAGGGCTGGCAGGGCAGTGGGAGGGGACAGGGCTGGAGGGCACCTGTAGTAGTTGGGTTTGAAGGGTCCGTTCTTGTTGAGCCCCAGGTACTTGGCCTGCTCGTCCGTCAGCTCCGTCAGGTGCGCGTCGAAGGTGGGCAGGTGCAGGCTGGCCACGTACTCGTCTGGGGGAGGGGAAGGAGGCCAGGCCTGGTCACAACAGGGAAGGGAGGCCACAGCGAGTGCCCCGGGCCGAGGCACAACCCAGCTGGCATCTCTGGGTGGTGATCAGGATAAGCCAGCCCTGCCCCAAAAATCCCCATTCCCACCAAAAAGCCCATCCTGCCCCAGGTGTGCCCAGGGTGGCCTTGTGCCCAGGAGGGGGCACAGCTGGCAGGGATGAGGCCCCATCCCTGGCAGAGGCCCCACAGGACACCCCCTGCACTGGGAGGCACCCCCTGCTCTGCACAGCTGGGACAGGAGAGCAGCAGGAGCACAGGGACAGGGGAAGGAGCTGCTGGAAGCCCCTGAGCTGGCCCAGGGCTCCTCCCAGCTGTGACAGTGCCCAGCCTGGCCCAGGGCACCTCCCAGCTGTGACAGGGACCCAGCCTGGCCCAGTGGCACCTCCCAGCTGTGACAGTGCCCAGCCTGGCCCAGTGGCACCTCCCAGCTGTGACAGTGCCCAGCCTGGCCCAGGGCACCTCCCAGCTGTGACAGGGACCCAGCCTGGCCCAGTGGCACCTCCCAGCTGTGACAGTGCCCAGCCTGGCCCAGTGGCACCTCCCAGCTGTGACAGTGCCCAGCCTGGCCCAAGGCCACCTCCCAGCTGTGACAGGGACCCAGCCTGGCCCAGGGCACCTCCCAGCTGTGACAGGGCCCAGCCTGGCCCAGTGGCACCTCCCAGCTGTGACAGTGCCCAGCCTGGCCCAGTGGCACCTCCCAGCTGTGACAGGGACCCAGCCTGGCCCAGTGGCACCTCCCAGCTGTGACAGTGCCCAGCCTGGCCCAGGGCACCTCCCAGCTGTGACAGGGACCCAGCCTGGCCCAGGGCACCTCCCAGCTGTGACAGGGACCAGCCTGGCCCAGGGCACCTCCCAGCTGTGACAGTGACCCAGCCTGGCCCAGGGCACCTCCCAGCTGTGACAGGGACCCAGCCTGGCCCAGGGCACCTCCCAGCTGTGACAGTGCCCAGCCTGGCCCAGGGCACCTCCCAGCTGTGACAGTGCCCAGCCTGGCCCAGTGGCACCTCCCAGCTGTGACAGTGACCCAGCCTGGCCCAGGGCACCTCCCAGCTGTGACAGGGACCCAGCCTGGCCCAGGGCACCTCCCAGCTGTGACAGGGACCCAGCCTGGCCCAGGGCACCTCCCAGCTGTGACAGGGACCCAGCCTGGCCCCTCCCAGGCCAGCCCCCATGAGCAGAAGGCAGTGGGAACATTGTTACCCATTTTCTTAGGCAGCAAGTACACGTCCTGCTTGTAGCGGCCCTCGGGAGCGTTGTAGAGCTCGATCAGGGCCAGGGCCTGCGGAGAGGACACCGGGGTCAGGGGCTGCTGTCCCTCAGAGCAGGGCCTGCCCCGGGCCAGCCCGAGCCCCCCTCACCTGGGTGGTGGCCGTGATGGACAGGACGAAGGTGGGCACGGTGGAGCAGCTCAGGTTCAGCAGGCGGCCCTGGGGAGCAGAACCTGGCTGTTAACGGGGCTCCAAACCCGGCTGTGACCCCACAGGAGGGACAGGAGCCACCGCAGCAGTGTGTCCCTGCCCTGTCACCTGCACCGAGCCCCGAGGCGTGGCTGCCCTTAGGGAGTGGAAATCTCCCTGTGGGAGATATCCTGGAGAGGGGTGAATTAAAACAGGGGAGCTTTTCTTCATCCCAGGAACTCAGGGGGACCTTGTGGCTCTGCACAAGTCCCTGCCAGGAGGGGACAGCCAGGGGGGTCGGGCTGTGCTCCAGGGAACAGGGACAGGAGCAGAGGGAACGGCCTCAGGCTGGGCCAGGGGAGGTTTGGATTGGATTTTAGGGACAATTCCTCCATGGAAAAGGTGGTCAGGCATTGGAATGGGCTGCCCAGGGCAGGGGGGGAGTCCCCATCCCTGGAGGATTTAAAGCCCTGTGGATGTGGCACCTGGGGACGTGGTCAGTGGTGGCCTTGGCAGGGCTGGGAATGGATGGCCTTGATGGACTCAGAGGTGTTTTCCAACCTAAACCATTCTGGGATTCCCCAATTCCCTGAGCCAAACCCCAGGTGCTCAGGGACCCTGAGCTGCAGCTGCTGCTCCCACCTCTGCCAGCAGCACGATCCTCTTGCCATCGGGCCAGATGACGTGATCCACCTGGGACCTGACCCGCTCCCAGGTGAGCTCAGGTGTGCGCAGGCTGGCCTGGAACACAGCAAACGTCACAGCAGCACCAGAGAGCCCCAGGAGCTCAGCCAAGGGTGGGAACGGGGCAGCAGCCTCTGCCCGTGCCCTGGGACTGTGCCCTGGGATCCCAGCCCAGCCCCAGAGCAGCGACACCTCGGGGATTCATGGCCTGAACTGCCCCTATGAGCTCAGCACATCAAACCATGGCTGTCCAAGAGCTGGTCAGGAGGACTCACCATCGCCCCAAAAAGGGTCACTCAAAGCACCCCCACCCCAAAAAGGGTCACTCAAAGCACCATCACCCCAAAGCACCGCCCCAAAGCACCATCACCCCAAAGCACCAAAGCACACGCCCCAAAAAGCCAAAGCACACCGACCCCAAAGCACCAAAGCACCACCCCAACAATCACCAAGCACCACACCCCAAAGCAAGCACCAACCATCACCAAAGCACTCAGCCCAAAGCACTCACTCAAAAGCCCCTAAAGCACCATCAGCCTAAACAGCCCAAGCACTCTGACCCTAAAAGAGCTGCCCCAAAGCACCATTATCCTAAGCAACATTGCCCAAAAGAACAATCATCCTAAAACACTGTAACCCCAAAGCACCATCACCTCTAAACATCATCACCCTAAAGCACTGTCAGCCCAAAGCACTCTGACCCTAAAAGAGTTGCCCCAAAGCACCATGACCCTAAAGCCCTGTAACCCCAAACCATCATTATCCCAAATTCCCATTTCCCTCAATATCTTTTGTAAGCTAAAAGAACGTTGAAAATTTGGGGAATGGTTAATTGATGTTTTATGATCAGGATTTATGGCTTTGTTTGGTTTTTCTGGGGTGGGGGGAAGGGTTGGTTTTGTAATTTGTTTTGGGGTGATTGTGGGATGATGACTGATTGTTGTTTTTAACACTAGGAAATATGGAGGAGAGTTAATTGAAGATGGATTGATGGCAAGTGGTTTGGATAATGTAGGGATATGGGGTTTAATTGTTTAACAGAAAAACCAAAAATGTCAAGATAAAAAAACATGAACGCGTAAAATGAGATTTAAATGACAGCTCCTAGTGAATGATAGGACCCCAAAACACCAGCACCCCAAAGCAGTCACTCAGAGCACCAGCACCCCAAACCATCACCACCCCAAAACACCAGCACCCCAAAACAGTCACTCAGAGCACCAGCACCCCAAACCCCACTGCCCAAAGGCACCACCACCCCACAGCACTGTAACCCCACAGCAGCAGCACCCCAAACCCCATCACCCCACAGCAGCAGGCTGTAAAACAGTCTCCTCAAAGCCCCCTGAGTGCAGACCCCATCCCCCCCAGGCTGTGCCCCCGGCCCCGCTGGCCGCGCTCACCACGTCGATCTCGGTGTTGGAGTGGCCCATGTTGCAGACAATGCAGCTGTTCTTCATCCTGTCCAGATGTTCCCTGGTCACCACGTTCTTGTTCCCTGCCAGCACCACAGCCCTGTCAATCCCCTGGGCTTTCCCTCAGGCCCAGGCTGGGGTGTGGCTCCCCATGGGGCCCTTTTTGGGGGGCTGGCTCCCCTCTCCCACCCTCTGGCCCCGTACCTGTGCAGGTGATGACGATGTCCACCTGTCTGATGACTTCATTGAGCTTCACCAGCCGGAAACCGTCCATGCTGAGAGGGAAAACAGGCACAAAGTGACCCCAGATCCCAGTCTTAATCCCCTGATGAGCCACTGGGAATTTCTGGGGTCATCCTGGAGGGGTTGGGACATTTGTGAGGAGAAGTGAGAAGGGATTTTGGGGCTTTCCCGTGTCCTGTCAAGGCCTTCTCATCTGCAAACCTCAATTCTCCACCCTGATGGGATTTTTAGAGCTGCTCCTCCTGCAGGGAACATCCAGGAGCTTGGATCTGCTCAGAATCCAGGTTGGGATGGATTTAGAGCATCCTAAAAAACACCCCAGAGCTGTGGGTGCCTCTCACCACCCCAAAATCCTGATTTAGGCACCTGCAGAACCCTCGGGGTGCTGGGCCCAGCAGGCCTGCCCTGCCCTCCCCAGCAAGGTGAGCTCAGGGATAACAAGGGCAGCCTGGGCTTTTTTGGGATTTGGTGACAATCCTCCCCAGAGCTCCTTCCTGTGCCTCTCACAAACTGCAAAATTGTAGCTACTAAAAAAAAAAAAAAAAAAAAAAAAAAAAAAAAAAAGTCATTTTTTTCTGCTGTTTGTCCCCATTTCCTGAGCTTCTCCCCACTGCAAGCTCCTCCTGAGAGGGGCCACGTGCTGCTGCTGCTGCTGCTGCAGGGGCAGGGAAGGGATCGCTGCACATTCCCAGCTGAGGATGGATGAAGGGCACAGAGCAGCCCAAAAGTTCGTCAGCTCTGCTAATTAGAACTCGTTAGTTCCTGACCACAACCTGGTGAGGGGCAGGCTGAGGGTTATGGAGGGCTCTGGGTGTTTTTGGGATCCCACAGGAGGATCCAAACCCAGCTGTGCCTGCTGAGGGGCTGGGGGGTCACAGGACCCCAGACACCCCCAGGGTGGGGTGGGGGCACAGCCCTGGGAGAGCCAGGGAGCAGCTCATTCCCAAAATCCCTGCAAGCCACATCCCAAACTCCTGGCTGCTGTGGGATGGGGTAAACTGGGAGATGTTTTAGGGCAGGGCCTGTTCCATGGGATGGGGTAAACTGGGAGATGCTTTAGGGCAGATGGGATAACCAGGAGATGTTTTAGGGCAGATGGGATAAACTGGAGATGTTTTAGGGCAGATGGGATAAACTGGAGATGTTTTAGGGCAGGGCCTGTTCCATGGGATGGGATAAACTGGGAGATGCTTTAGGGTAGATGGCATAAACCAGGAGACATTTTAGGGCAGGGTCCTTTTCCTGGGATGGGATAAACCAGGAGATGTTTTAGGGCTGATGGGATAACCAGGAGATGTTTAGGCAGGGCCGTTCCTGGGATGGGATAAACTGGAGATGTTTAGGGCAGTGGGACTAACTGAGATGTTTTAGGGCAGATGGATAAACCAGGAGATGTTTTAGGGCCGAGGGATAACCAGGAGATGTTTAGGGCAGCTGGGATAACCAGGAGAGTTTTAGGGCAGATGGGATAACCAGGAGATGTTTTAGGGCAGATGGGATAAACTGGAGATGTTTTAGGGCAGATGGGATAAACTGGAGATGTTTTAGGGCAGATGGGATAAACTGGAGATGTTTTAGGGCAGATGGGATAAACTGGAGATGTTTAGGGCGAGGGATAAACTGGAGATGTTTTAGGGCAGATGGGATAAACTGGAGATGTTTTAGGGCAGATGGGATAAACTGGAGATGTTTTAGGGCAGATGGGATAAACTGGAGATGTTTTAGGGCAGATGGGATAAACTGGAGATGTTTTAGGGCCGATGGGATAACCAGGAGATGTTTTAGGGCAGATGGGATAAACCAGGAGATGTTTTAGGGCAGATGGGATAAACTGGAGATGTTTTAGGGCAGATGGGATAAACCAGGAGATGTTTTAGGGCAGATGGGATAAACTGGAGATGTTTTATGGCAGGGCCCTTTCCAGGGATGGGATAGCCAGGAGCAGCGTTCTGCCAGGCCCCAGGGCAGAGCTGGGCTGCAGGAGCCCGCAGGGCAGGGCTCTCGGGGAGGAGGATGAGGATGATGAGGATGATGATGATGATGATGGGGGGGTGCAGCCCTACCAGGCCTGCAGGGCGCAGATGGGGTCGATCTCGGTGACGTAGACGATGGAGCCCATGGCCTTGAGGGCAGCACAGCAGCCCTTCCCCACCTGCAACAGGGACACAGCTCAGCAAACCCCGCTCCTGGCACAGCCTGGCACAGCCTGGCACAGCCTGGCACAGCCTGGCACAGCCTGGCACAGGGAACACAGCACTGCCAACCCACTGGCTCTGCTCCCGGGATCATTCTCCCCCAAACACCCCAAGAGATGCCAGGGGAAGTTCCAGAGCCTCCTGCAGCCTCTGCTGCACTCAGGAAGCTTTGG
This sequence comes from Serinus canaria, assembly GCF_022539315.1. Taxonomy (NCBI): domain Eukaryota; kingdom Metazoa; phylum Chordata; class Aves; order Passeriformes; family Fringillidae; genus Serinus; species Serinus canaria. The sequence goes on along the minus strand of NC_066314.1, from coordinate 791,555 downwards.
GGGTAATTAACCTCGGAGGGTTAACGAGCTTTAACCTTTGCCCAGCACAGGCAGGGCAGGGAATCCAGGTTAAAATGTTCCCAAAAATGGGATTACAGCAGGAAAAATGGACCCATTCCAGCTGCTTGGACATGAAAAACATCCAGTAGAGCACCCACTGCAACTGGTGTGAACTGGTCCTGAGAAAAACTGGGAAAAGAGGAATATTCCCATGTGGAGAGAGGGTGGGTGAAGGGAGAAATCAAGATTAATTCTCTCTTGACCACACTGGAATGCCCAGAACATCTGCAGAACCTCTGATTTTAGTAAAATCAGATTAAATACAATATTAAAATTACAGAAATATGTGCTGTATCAATAGGTGGGTATGCCAATATGCAGAATATTTGATATATTTTTTTAAATGACTCAGCTTTGGCATCTCTTTAATAATAAAGAAATGAAGAAAACTTTCAGTTTTTGGCAAACTCCTGAGGTTTGGAGGGAGCTGCAGGTGCAGAGCAAAGACCTGAGGGTGGAGGAAGCTGTGCTGAGGATTTAGACATGGAATTCCCGGTGGGAAAAGGGGGAAAATTGGGGAAATGGAGCCCCTTACCTCCCCATAGCCACAAACCACCACCTGCTTCCCCCCAAACATCATGTCTGTTGTCCTCTTCAGGCTGAGGAAAAAGGGAAAAAAAAACCAATTAAAGGTCAGAATTGCAGCCCAGCACTAGGAGCTGCTCCAAGGATGGATCCCCAGCTGGATCCTGCATCCCTGAAATTCCAGGGGAAGAGAAAACCCCAAAAGCACCTAAAAATTCCCTTCTTTTGGAAGGATGGGGGTTCTTTTGTTCTTCCAACAAAGAGGATGGAATTGGGGTGTGGAGCCCTTTTGTTTTGGTTGATTTTTATTCATTTACCCTTTGTTCTGACACTCCCAAAATATTGAAAATCCTCCCCAAAAATCCTTAAATCTGAATTTTTCTTGTCAACCCCAAGTGCCCCCCAGGGAGGAGCCCCAGGAGCAGCAGGGGAGTGGGAACTCCTTGCCAGACCCCCAGAGCTTTTCCCAAATGAAGCTCCTCCTTCCTCTGGTTTCCTTCTGCTCCCTCCCTGAGCCTGTCCTACATTCCAGGCTATTTTTAGCTCTGGAGTAAATAGGTTAGCAGTGCAGGGAAGGTGAAATTCCTCCCTTTTCCAGGGAAATGCAACTAAAACCCACAGCAGCTCTGAGGCACCGCAGCTCCCATCTGCCCTGACCCCGTCTGCAATTCCTGCACCAGGCAAATCCCAATTTACCCCCAAGGTGTTTGCATGGAATCCCTGGACTTTTTGGGTCAGAAAGGACCTTAAATCCCATCCCATCCCATCCCATCCCATCCCATCCCATCCCATCCCATCCCATCCCATCCCATCCCATCCCAGGGACACCTTCCCCTGTGCCAGATGCTCCCAGCCCCAGTGTCCAGCCTGGCCTTGGGCACTGCCAGGGATGCAGGGGCAGCCCCAGCTGCTCTGGGAATTCTGTTCCCATATTTCCATTATTCCCATTCCCTGTTCCTTGGAAGGGGCTGCTGCACATCCCAAATTCATGGATTGCTCGTGGGTTGTGCCACAAATGATGTCACAACAAGGACAAAACCTGTCCCAGCCTCACTCGGCCGTGAGGGAATTTGGGGCTGCAGGGACATGGACACCCAATTCCATGAAAAGAATGGGAATACAGGGCTGGAGAGAGCCAAGGGACAGAGGGACACACATGGGACACAGGCAGATTTTATCCAAAGGGGAGAGGGACAGGACAGGAATTCTGAGGTGCACCAGAGGTAGGGAAGGATTTTATTCTCCTCTGACACACGAATTGAGCTGAGATGATCCAAATGGCAGCAGAGCAGAGCCCTGTGGGAATTCTTCCCATTCCCTGTGGGAATTCCTTCCCATTCCCTGTGGGAATTCCTTCCCATTCCCTGTGGGGATTCCTCCCTGTTCCCTGTGGGGATTCCTTCCTGTTCCCTGTGGGGATTCCTCCCTGTTCCCCATGGGAATTCCTTCCCATTCCCTGTGGGAATTCCTTCCCATTCCCTGTGGGAATTCCTTCCCATTCCCTGTGGGAATTCCTTCCCATTCCCTGTGGGAATTCCTTCCCATTCCCTCTGGGGATTCCTTCCCATTCCCTCTGGGGATTCCTTCCCATTCCCTCTGGGGATTCCTTCCCATTCCCTCTGGGGATTCCTTCCTATTCCCTGTGGGAATTCTTCCCATTCCCCCATGGGGATCCCTCCCCATTCCCCGTAGGAATTCCTCCCCGTTCCCCATGGGGATTCCTCCCCATTCCCCATGGGAATCCCTCCCCATTCTCCGTGGGAATTCCTCCCCATTCTCCGTGGGAATCCCTCCCCATTCCCAGGGGAATCCCTCCCCATTCCCATGGGATCCCCCTCACCCATCCAGGATGGACTCCCGGCAGCAGTAGAGGTTGTCAAACTTCTGCTTGGTGACTGAGTCGTTGACGTTCATGGCGGGCACGCAGAGCTTCCCCGCCTTGGAGAGCTGGTACAGCCTGGCACGGGACAGAGCCAGGGCTCATCCAGGGGATCCAGCCCTGACTCAGGGGCTGGGATGGAAAGGGCCCTAAAGATCATCCTGGCCATGGCGGTGGCACTGGACACTGTCCCACTGTCCAGCCTGGCCTGGGACACTGCAGGGGTGCAGGGGCAGCCCCAGCTGCTCTGGCAGTTCCAGCCCAGGCAGGAATTCCTCATTGCCCAGATCCCATCCATGCCTGCCCTCTGGCACTGGGAGCCATTCCCTGGGTGCTGTCCCTGCAGGCCTTGTCCCCAGTCCCTCTGCAGCTCTCCTGAAGCCCCTTTCAGGCCCTGGAATGTGCTGGAAGCTCTCCCTGGAGCCTTCCCTTCTCCAGCATCCCCCTGCTCTCAGCTCTGGGCACAGACTAAGCTCCCCATCGCAGGAATGTCACTAAATATGAATTTAAACACCTCACTGTGCCTCTTCTTTCAAGAGTCTGAAAATCCTGGTCCTGCTCCAGCCCTTGGGAAGGAGAATCTCCCTTTGGAAATCTCTTCTTCCCACACTGGGATTTCAGATCCTAAAAATATCACCAGTCCTTCTCCTGACCCCACTGGAGCAGGGCTGGAGCCACTTCCCTGTTTCACACATTTCATTTCCCTGTTCCAGGAGCTGCCTGAACCTCTGGCCAAGCTCTGATCCAGCTCAGAGCTGCAGCCAAGCCTCTCCCCCTGCAAGAGCTCAGCAAACAGAGCTGCTCTCCTCAGTTCCCTGCTCCCTGGCATCTGTGACAGGATGAATTCCATGGAAAAGCTCCTGTCACACCTCCCAACCCCCAGAGCCACTCCCACCCCAGCTCTGCTCCTGCCAGGGACTGAGGGGTTTCACTCACTCATCCCTCTGATTCTCCCTTCCCCAAAAACAACTCAGCTCCTCTTCCCAAATCTCCTTTCTTCCCAGGGATTTAGGGCAGGGCTGGGCTCTTGGCTTCCTCCTCCACAGCAGGTGAGAGCCTCCCCTCCCACCCACAGGAGGGGCTGCTGCTGCTGCTGCTGCTGCTGCTGGGAGCCCAGAGCAGCTCCAGGTGTCCTGCTCAGACCAAAGCAGTTCCCAAGCAAAGCCAGGCCTGGGGAAGAGCAGAGCCCAGTGCTGGAGGCCGTGTCCCACACCTGTGCACCCCCGTGACGCTCTCCTCCACGATGCCCTTGATCTTCTTGAACATGTTGGGGTATTTCTTGTAGATCCAGTGGGTGAGATCTCCCCCATCATCCAGGATCTGGAATGCAAACAGCACAGAGTCACTGCTGGAATAAACACTGATGGCTGAGGAGAGGAAAACTCTGGCAAACTGCCTTGGGAAGGGCAGGCAGGGAAACAACTCAGTCCCAGAAATCTCAGAGTTCCAGGGAAAAGGGAGCTCCAGGAGCTTGGCCAGTCTTATGTGTATGGAAACACCTGGAGTGGCACCCAGGGGAGGTGCTGGGCCCAGAGGGGTCCCCTGAGGAAGGAAAGGTCCAAGAAAAGGAAAAAAAACCAAGTGTGAGAACCCTGCTGGATTCCAGGGAAACCAGGGAGCAGAGGTCACCCAGGGCAGGGGAAGGGGCCAGGGGCTGCACAGGGTGACAGCAACACGGCCACCATCAGCCTCAGAGTCACCATCATCATCACCATCATCATCATCCTCATCCTTGCACATTCCACACACTGATGTCAAAGACTTTTCACTGCATCATCACCATCATCATCCTCATCCTCATCCCACTCTTTGCACATTCCCTACACCAAAGTCAAACATTTCTCACTGCATCCTCCTCCTTCTTCTCTTTTCATATTCCATATACTGAGATCAAAGACTTCTCACTTCATCACCTTCATCCTCGTCCTTGCACATTCCACACACTGAAGTCAAACACTTTTCACTGCATCATCACCATCATCATCCTCATCCTCATCCCACTCTTTGCACATTCCCTACACCAAAGTCAAAGATTTCTCACTGCATCCTCCTCCTCTTCCTCCTCCTCCTTCTCCTCTTTCCATATTCCTTACACTGAGGTTAAAGACTTCTGACTTCATCTCCACCATCATCTTCATCCTTTTCTTTGCATGTTCCCTACTCCAACACAAGGAATTCTGATGGCATCATCCTCCTCCTCATCATCCTCACCCTTGCATATTCCATGCACTGATGTCAAAGGCTTTTCACTGCATCATTGTCCTCCTCATCCTCCTTCTCCTCCTCCAAGATTTCTCACTTCATCATCATCATCAATCACCATCATCATCAATCATCATCATCATCATCAATCACCATCATCATCACCACCATCATCCCCAGGCCAGAGGCTGCTCCATCCCTTCCATGGACACCAGGGAGGGCTCAGGGATTCCCGGCTCTCACAGGCCAGGAAAGGGGCCCTGCCCTGAGGCATCTCCATCCCAGAGCAGGCAGGAGCTGAAGGCCATGGCCTGCAGGGATTTGGGAATTCTGGGTGTCCCAGGATTCCCACCCTGGGTGGAAGCGTCCCCGCCCGTCTGCCGCAGCTGGAGCTGGGCGGGGACCCTCCGGAGCCTTCCCAGGAAAAGGGAACTCTCCCTCTCCTGGCACGGAGGTGACACTGCCCAGCTCTGCTGGTGGCTTTGTGGAGCCACCACGCTGGCACCCAGGGACACAGAGCTCCTTGGGAACGCCCTGTTCTGTTCCCACCTTTTCCAGAATGCCGGAATTGCTGGAATTTCCATGTGGTGAGCGCCGGGAGCAGCCGCTCCTCCGGAGCTCCTGGGAGCACAGCCTGTCCCCAGGGAATCCATCCCCGGCTCCGTGTCCCATCCACGGGCTGGGAAGGGTTAAGTGGAACTGGGAGCTCTGCTGGGCCAGCCAGGGAGGAATGTGGAATTCAGAATCGGGAATTCCCTGCCTCCCAGGACTCTTCATTGATTAATCCCTGTTTAATGTTTAATCCTCTTCCAAGAGAGAATCCAGCCCTGGGCAGGTTCCCCTTTCCCGGGGGAGCAGGCCATGGAAACCCCAGAGAGGAGATCCCTGGAGGGGCTGGGAGGTCACCTTGGTGTGGCACCCCAACATCCAACAGCCCATCCCACACTCCTGCAGTTTTCCCAGCTTTTTGCTGGGTTGGCCTCATTTCTGTTCTTCCAAGCAGGTTTGGGGTTTTTTTGGGGGGGCAGGAGAAAAAAACCACTTTATTTGAGATGGAAATAATTTTTCCTAGAGAAAAACAGCCTTGGCAGCTCTGGAGCTCCTCTCCAGGTCACCAACCCCCTCCCTCAGCCCTTCCATCCAATGTTTTCTCCAGCAGAAAATCCCATGAAGGAAACCTCGCAGATTCCGTATTTTCCAGGAAAAATCCCTTTTCTGAACCCCTGAAGGTCAGAACTCCCAGAGCCTCCCATGAAGGATTCCCAGAATGGAATGGCCACGAACTGGCCCCATGTCCAAGGAGCAGGGAGCAATGATGGGCAAATTGAGGGTGGCACAGAATTCCCAGAGCAGCTGGGGCTGCCCCAGACCCCTGGAATGTCCAGGGCCAGGCTGGACACTGGGGCTGGAGCAGCCTGGGACAGTGGGAGGTGTTCCTGTGGAACCCAAACCATTCCATAATTCCATGTCTTTAAGATCCTTCTCCCATCCTGTTCCTCACCCAGCATCCTATTTCTCATCTCTAAAACCATTTATAATCATTTCTTATCTCCGAAACCACGGATCTACAAAATCCAGCAAAACCTCTGGGAACAGCTCCAAGATCCTGGTGCTGCCTCCACCATTTCCATGCTCCAGGAGCAGCTCTGACAACAGTCCCAGAATGGAGAGATCCTGGGAAAGCAAATTCTGCATTTTCTGGGACTCTGACTTGCTCCAGAAGTGACATTTTGGATGGGAAATGGCTCCTCAAAGAGCAGAACAAAGCTGCTCTCAGGTCTAGACTCAGTCTGATACCTCGGGGGTGGATTTTTTTGACATTCCTGGTTCTTTTTAAAGGTGACAGCGACTGGAAGGGACAAAAATCCCACCTCAAACGAGCCAATATTGGCAAAATCCCAACTCAGATCCACGTTTGCACCTTTGATCACTTCCCATATTTAGATCAGGAGCGCCAGGGCTCAGAATCCTTGGGGAAATGTGATGAAAACAGCACATCTGACAGCTGAAATTATTCTGCTCACCCAGTTCCAGGTTCCTGTTTTCCCTGGAAACAAGGGCAGGATAAAAAGGGAGTTGGGTCCCTGAGGTTTGTGCGGTTTAAAGTGTGGAAATCACGGAAAAATCTGGGCTTTGTTCCCTAAAATCACCTCAGCCAAAGGTGAGAATTTAAGGGTGAAAAGGGTGAAAAAAAAACTTTTCAAAAAATACTGTTTTGGAGCCATTTTTAGCAGCTTACACTGCAGCAAAATGCTCTGAAATCAAATTAAAAACCCCAAAAACCAGCATTAACACAGCTGCTTTTGGAAGCACTGAAACCAAACCTCGCCTGGTGAGATCCAGCAGAGTTCAGGTGCCCTTCCCTTCCCTCTCCAGGTGGGATTTTTCCAAGTGGGGTTTTCCAGGTGTTTCCCAACTCACCATGTTGGGCTGCCAGCCCTCGACGTTGACGCAGCGGTCGATGCACCACCAGAAATCGTCCTCGGATTCGCCCTTCCAGGCAAACACTGGGAACCCTGGCCAGGGAGGGACAGGGGTTAAGGCAGGAAAATCCCCTGGGAATCAGCTCGTGGGCACTGATTGATTAATTCATGTGTTAATTGAACAGATTCTATCATTACTCAGCTTCAGCCAGCAAGACCCACGATGGGGTCAAACCGGGGGCTTCAGCCAGGTGAATTCCCTGACTTTAACCAGACATAATCCTTGGGCTTACCCAGGTAAAACCCCTGGAATTATCCAGGTAAAACCCCTGGGCTTATCCAGGTAAAGTCCCTGGAATTATCCAGGTAAAACCCCTGGATCTATCCAGGTAAAATCCCTGGAATTATCCAGGTAAAACCCCTGGATTTATCCAGGTAAAACCCCTGGAATTATCCAGGTAAAACCCCTGGAATTATCCAGGTAAAACCCCTGGACCTGTCCAGGTAAAATCTCTGGCTTTATCCAGGTAAAACCCTGGGTCTTACCCAGGCAAAACCCCATGATTTATCCAAGTAAAACCCCTGGATCTATCCAGGTAAAATCCTTGGCATTACCCAGGTAAAACCCCTGGATTTACCCAAGTAAAACCCCATGTCTTTTCCATGTAAAATCCCAGGTTTTGCCCAGGTAAAATCCCTGTCATGATCCAGGTAAAATTCCTGGATTTATCCAGGTAAAACCCTTGGGCTTATCCAGGTAAAATCTCTGGACCTGCCCAGGTAAAATCTCTGGCTTTATCCAGGTAAAACCCTTGGTCTTACCCAGGTAAAATCCCTGACTGTATCCAGGCAAAATCCTTGGCATGACCCAGGTAGAAACCCTGGATCTATCCAGGTAAAATCCCTGGATTTATCCACATTAAACCCCTGGACCTGCCCAGGTAAAATCCCTGGCCTTACCCAGGTTAAACCCTTGGATTTACCCAAGTAAAACCCCTTGTCTTATCCAGGTGAAACTCTTGGGTCTTTTCCATGTAAAATTCCAGGTTTTGCCCAGGTAAAATCCCTGTCATGATCCAGGTAAAATTCCTGGATTTATCCAGGTAAAACCCTTGCATTTACCTGAGTAAAACCTCTGGTCTTATCCAGGTAAAATCCCTGGACTTACCCAGGTAAAATCCCTGGACTTATCCAGGTAAAATCCTTGGTCTTTTTCCATGTAAAATCCCTGGCCAGATCCAGGTTAAACCCTGTGGTAAAATCCTGGTTTTAGGGAAAAGCCCTGGATTTAGTCAGGCAAAGGCCCAGGACACACCCAGGATTTATTTCCCAGGTAACCCCACAGGCTCAGTTTCTGCTCTGTGAATCACATTTCCCCCAAATTCTCTCTTTCACCTGAGTTATGCCCCAAATTATAAAATTCAAACCCAAATTAGCTTTGTTTCTCTGAGCAAAACAACTTCCAGCTTCAGCTCACAAATGACATTTTTACCAAGGATTTTACCCGGGCAAGACCAAAGATTTTACCTGGATAAATCCAGGGGTTTTACCTGGGTAAGTCCAGGAAAAAAAATATTCCAAGAGTTCCAGAGCTTTGGAAAGGGGGGATTTTTGCTGTAGGTTTATTCTAAACTGAAGAGAATGCAGAGAAAAAAAAAACTCCAAAGGGTGATAAATGAGCTAAAAACAACAGGGCAGCAAAAATTCCCTAGAAAATGCAGGAGGGATTCCCTATAAAACACAGGAGGAATTGCCTGTAAGATGAAGAAGGAATTCCTTATAGAATGCAGGAGGAATTCCCTATAAACTCCAACAATTCTCTATAAAATCCCATGGAAAATCCCGATAAAATGCAGAAGGAATTCCCTATAAAATGCAGGATGAGTTCCTTATAAAATGCAGCAGGAATTACCTGGAATATGCAGAACGAATTCCCTATAAAATCCATGAATTTTCTACAAAATGCAGGAGGAATTCCCTATAAATCCCAGAAGGAATTCCCTACAAAATCCAATAATTCCCTACAAAACCCAGTAAAAATTCCCTATAAATCCCAGGAGGAACTCCCTATAAAACCCAGGAGGAATTCCATATAAATCCCAGTAGAATTTCCCTATAAATGCAGGAGGAATTCCCCATAAATCCCAGGAGGAATTCCCCATAAATCCCAGGAGGAATTCCTATAAATGCAGGAGGAATTCCCTATAAATCCCAGAAGGAATTCCCTAAAAAATCCAATTATTCCCTATAAAACCCAGAAAAATTCCCTATAAATCCCAGGAGGAACTCCTTATAAAACCCAGGAGGAATTCCCTATAGGTCCCAGTAGAAATTCCCTATAAATGCAGGAGGAATTCCCTGTAAAACCCAGTAGAAATTCCCCATAAAACCCAGGAGGAATTCCCCATAAATCCCAGGAGGAATTGCCCATAAAACCCAGGAGGAATTCCCTATAAATCCCAGGAGGAATTCCCTATAAATTCCCCATAAATCCCAGGAGGAATTCCCCATAAATCCCAGGAGGAATTCCTATAAATGCAGGAGGAATTCCCTACAATGGCCAGGAGGAATTCCCTGTAAATGCAGGAATTCCCCGTGAAGGCAGGAGCAGGGAATGGAGGGGCAGGGAATGCAGGAGCAGGGAATGCAGGGAATGCAGGAGCAGGGAATGCAGGAGCAGGGAATGCAGGGGCAGGGAAGGAAGAAGCAGGGAAGACAGGGGCAGGAGTGGAGCGCGGTCCGTACCGCTCTCGGCCAGGGCAGCGGCCACCTCGTTGAGGGTGGAGTAGATGTTGCAGGCGGCCCAGCGGCACTGAGCTCCCAGCGCTCCCAGCGTCTCCATCAGCACCTGCAAAAACACCAGGGAAATCAGCAAAAAATGGGTGTGTTTGCACAAACACCAGGGAAATCAGCACAACCCGGGTGTGTTTGTACACACACCAGGGAAATCAGCACAGCCCGGGTGTGTTTGCACAAACACCAGGGAAATCAGCACAGCCCGGGTGTGTTTGCACACACACACAGGGAAATCAGCACAGCCCGGGTGTGTTTGCACACACACCAGGGAAATCAGCACAGCCCGGGTGTGTTTGTACAAACACACACAGGGAAATCAGCACAACCCGGGTGTGTTTGCACACACACCAGGGCAATCAGCACAGCCCGGGTGTGTTTGCACACACAGAGGGAAATCAGCACAGCCCGGGTGTGTTTGCACAAACAGCAGGGAAATCAGCACAGCCCGGGTGTGTTTGCACAAACACCAGGGAAATCAGCACAGCCCGGGTGTGTTTGTACACACAGAGGGAAATCAGCACAGCCCGGGTGTGTTTGCACACACACCAGGGAAATCAGCACAGCCCGGGTGTGTTTGTACACACACACGGAAATCAGCACAGCCCGGGTGTGTTTGTACACACACAGGGAAATCAGCACAACCGGGTGTGTTTGCACACACACCAGAGAATCAGCAAAGCCGGGTGTGTTTGCACACACAACAGGGAAATCAGCAGAACCCGGGTGTGTTTGCACAAACACCACGGGAATGGCCCGTTTGGGGTCAGTTTAGGGATGAGCAGTGGGAATGGCCCATTTGGGGTCAGTTTAGGGGATGAGCAGTGGGAATGGCCTGTGTGGGGTCAGTTTAGGGGATGAGCAGTGGGAATGCCCCATTTGGGGTCAGTTTAGGGGATGAGCAGTGGAAATGGCCCATTTGGGGTCAGTTTAGGGGATGAGCAGTGGGAATGGCCTGTGTGGGGTCAGTTTAGGGGATGAGCAGTGGGAATGGCCCTTGTGGGTCAGTTTAGGGATGAGCAGTGGGAATGGCCATTTGGGGTCAGTTTAGGGATGAGCAGTGGGAATGGCCCATTTGGGGTCAGTTTAGGGGATGAGCAGTGGGAATGCCCCGTTTGGGGTCAGTTTAGGGGATGAGCAGTGGGAATGGCCTGTGTGGGGTCAGTTTAGGGGATGAGCAGTGGGAATGGCCTGTTTGGGGTCAGTTTAGGGGATGAGCAGTGGGAATGGCCTGTGTGGGGTCAGTTTAGGGGATGAGCAGTGGGAATGCCCCATTTGGGGTCAGTTTAGGGGATGAGCAGTGGGAATGGCCTGTGGGGTCAGTTTAGGGGATGAGCAGTGGGAATGGCCTGTGTGGGGTCAGTTTAGGGGATGAGCAGTGGGAATGGCCCATTTGGGGTCAGTTTAGGGCTGAGCAGTGGAAATGCCCCATTTGGGTTTGGGGCTGGGCTCTCACCGCTGTCTGTGCTGTGATGTGAGTGCAGCCCACGATCTTGGCCCCGGCCAGGGGCTTCTCCCCCTGAGCTCTCTTCCTCAGAGCCATCAGCGCCGGCATCTCTGCGGGGAAAACGGGAAAACGAGGATGGGGTGGGAAGAGCTCAGGAGGAACAGCCCCCCCTGCCTGGCTTTCCCATAAACTCACAGAGCTTCAAAACTGCCAGAGCCTCCAGAGCAAACTCATGCAAATCCCCACATCCCAAACCCATCAAAATCCCCGAATTCCAAACCCATCAAAATCCCCGAATTCCAAACCCATCCAAATTCCCAAATCCCAAACACATCCAAATCCCCAAATCCCAAACCCATCAAAATCCCCACATCCCAAACCCATCAAAATCCCCGAATCCCAAACACATCAAATCCCCAAATTCCAAATACATAAAAATTCCCAAATCCCAAACACATCAAAACCCCCAAACCCCAAACACATCAAAATCCCCAAACCCCAAACACATCAAAATCCCCAAATCCCAAACACATCAAAATCCCTCTGGAGTTTTCCCTGCTGTGTTCACATTTCTGCCCCAGCTGAGGCTGCAGGAAAATCAGCTTCGGGGTGAGGATTTGGGATTTGCTGACTGCTCCACCTCTCCAAGATCCAAACCCTGCCTGGCCTTTGCTTTTTGGGGTTTGGTTTTTTTTTTTTTTTTGGTTTTTTTTTTTTTTGAGACAATCAAGCTAAACCAAAATTGTGATGTTTATGGGATGGATTTCATCTTTTCTACTGATTTAAAAAAAATAATTTTGACCACAGAATAGTCCTTTAATAGTTGGAACCACACAGCGCAACACTCTAACTCCTTTCCCATCCTCCAAAATCCCACAGAACCTTTCCAAAATCCCACAGAACCTTTCCAAACCCCAAATCCCACAGAACCTTTCCCAATTCCCAAACCCCACAGAGGCTTTCCCAACCCCCAAACCCCACAGAGGCTTTCCCAATTCCCAAAA